>NW_008345258.1:0-873 GCF_000622305.1 Nannospalax galili
CACACACACCACACACCACACACACGCACGCACACACACATGCACACACACACACACGCGCGCACACAAGCGCACACACACACCACACACACACCACACACACGCACACACGCACACACACGCACACATACGCATGCACACACACGCACGCACACACACACACCACACACACGCACACACACACGCACACACACACACGCACACACACGCACACACACACATACACACACACGCACGCACACACACACACACCACACACACGCACACACACACGCACACACACACACACGCGCGCACACAAGCGCACACACACACCACACACACACCACACACACGCACACACGCACACACACGCACACATACGCATGCACACACACGCACGCACACACACACACACCACACACACGCACACACACACACATGCACACACACACCACACACACACACACACGCACGCACACACACATGCAAACACACACCACACACACACGCACACACGCACACACACGCACACACGCACGCACACAAAAGCACACACACATGCACGCACACACACACGCGCGCACACAAGCGCACACACACGCATGCACACACGCGCGCGCGCGCACACACACCACACACGTGCGCACACGTGCGCACACACACGCACACACATGCACACACACACGCACGCACACACACACCACACACACGCACGCACACACACCACACACATGCACGCACACACACGCACACACACCACACACACGTGCGCTCACACACACACACACATGCGTGCAAACACGCGCGCACACACACGCACACACACACACGCACACACGTACACACACGCGCACACGCACACACGCACGCACCACACACGCACACACACGC
>NW_008345259.1:0-370 GCF_000622305.1 Nannospalax galili
CAATGAACCAATGTTTCATTACAATGATCCATTGTGTCATCACCATGCTCAGTATGAAAACACGGTGCTCAGTGTCCCCTGAGAAGCCGCCAATGTCACATCATAAATCTACAATATGTAATCACAATGCTCCGATGAGTCATTACAATGCTCCAGTGTCACATCACAATGCTCCAATGTGATATCACCTTGCTCAATGTGCCAACACTATGGCCCCATGAGCCATTATCTTGCTGGAATGTGCCATCAAAATGTTACAGTATGACTTCACAATGTTACAATATGACATCACAATATTCTAATGTGACATCACAATTCATCAATGTAACTTCAAAATGCTCCAATGTTCCATCACAATGTCACAATATGA
>NW_008345260.1:0-262 GCF_000622305.1 Nannospalax galili
GTATTTTAAAAATAACATCATGTTGAAGTGATTCACAACATTGTATGCAGGTATTGCTATAGTATTTCAGGATATTTCAGGAAACAAATCTTTCCAACCTAAGTAGACTATTGCAAAATAGTATGTGGTGAAAGATCTTCCTACTCATTTTGGCAACCTAGAATAATCTTGATGCCAAAACTAAGTCAGAAAAAGAAATTTACAGACTGAATCTCTCCTGAAACCACAGTGAAAATTTAAAAACACAACAAACAAAAACACC
>NW_008345260.1:330-500 GCF_000622305.1 Nannospalax galili
AAAAAACAAAATAGCATAGATTATATAATCAATAAGATAATTTGTCCATAAATAAATTAGTGGGCCTAAAATCATATTTGTATAGGAAAATAATAAGAATTCATAGTCACTATAAAAACATAGATCATCTGAAGAAAGAAGAAAATTTCCTCAGTAATGCAAAAATTTCT
>NW_008345261.1:0-6702 GCF_000622305.1 Nannospalax galili
TGTAGCCCCAGCTATCCTGGAACTCACTATGTAGAGCAGGCTGGCCTCGAATACAGAGATCTACCTGCCTCTGCCTCCCGAGCGCTGGGATTAAAGGTGTGTGCCATCAGTGCCACCACACCCCGGGCCATCAGTTTATTTTTTAAAGAGACAGTCTTGTTTAAAACAATTTAAAGGAATACTATATTAATTTCTAATGTGATTTTCCATTTACTTTTCCAAATTAAATCTTGTATGATACCAGTATGAAAAAACAAATCAAGTCAGTATCCCCTGATAAAAGCTATGATAATTTGGATATTAAAGATCAGCTCTTCCTAAGAATCAGAGCTAGCCACTCTCCATGCAATTATAAGATTAAGCTGGCCTAAAGGAACATAGTAAATATTTTAAATACTCGAAATATGCCAGGTATGGTAGCACATGCCTTTAATCTCAGCACTTGGGAGGCAGAGGCAGGTGGATCTCTGAGAGTACAAGACCAGCCTGGTTTACACAGTGCGTTGCAGTCTAGCTGGGACTACATGGAGACCTTATTTATCTGAAAAAGACAAAAATTAAAAATGATCCAAATATAAATAAAATAGCTCCTAGAGTACAGATAACTGAAAATATAGGTGGAGTCATATAGCCAATGTAGCTTTCTTTTTTCAATGTTATTATTAAATCTTGTTGTATTTCATACAGAATGTCCGGTGGTGGAGTGAGCAGGGGACTCCTCCCCAGTGAAGGCCAGGGCTGGCTGCCGGGAGGTCGGGACTAGGGAAGTCAAGACTGTACCAGGGTGGGGATCATGTCTGGGTGTGGTCCACACACCCGGGATGTTAAGCTCCATTCAGGCTGTCTGTCCTTCAGGGTGGGGCCCGGGCAGCCGCCAACGAGACCTGCAGCATAATCTATCCTGGCTCTCTGTATCTCAGCACCCAGCCCAGATTTTTCTCAGCCTGCCAGGCTACTCCTGCATCCAGGAGGGGTCGGGAAATCTTGGCCTCCTTCAGGATCGGCCCACCGTGGGTTGTCAAGCTCTCCCCCAGGTGTCTGTCCTTTGCGGCATAGCCCGGACACCATCAGGGGCCTTGGAGTGATCCTGGCTCCCTGGACCACAGCAACTGCCCTGGACAGGGTGTACTTTGGGCGCGGTCCACACTGAACTGCCTCTTCTCACCATTCCAGGCTTCTCCTTCATCCGTCAGAGGCTGGAAGAACTGGGCGTCCTGCACGATCTAGCGTTCGGCTCCCACCCCATCAAGTGGCGGTGTTTGGAGCTGGAGGGGTGGAGGTTCGAAGGTAGGAGGAAAACAGGACCCATGGCAGGGTCCCTCCTTGTCTGTCCGGTGTCTGTGTCTGCCTAGGGACTGCGGTACCAGGAGGTGGCATGGGTGTTTTGGCCCCCGTGGAGAGGACTCTGTCTGTGTTTCCTTGGGTGGGCCCGGGCTCCTTTTCCCGGTTCCTGGGCCCTCTTCTCTCTTTTTCTGGCTCCTGTTCTTCAGGCTTTTCGTGTCTTTCTTTCTTTGGTTTCGTTTGGTTTCATTTGTTTTTTTGTTCATTGTTGTTTTTGCTTTGTTTTTTTTTTTCTTTTCTTTTTTTCTTTTCTTTTTTCTTTTTTTTATGTCTTTGTCTTTTCTTTTGCGGCCCTGTCTGCAGCTGGGTCAGGCATGAGCCCTGGCTGATTGTCCCTTGTTGTAGGGCCCAGGCACCTTTCTTTGTGGTTTAGCCTGGGCCCTCGTCGACTGATGCGGGGCCCGGGCTCAGCTCCATCGAGGGGACTTGCCTGTGGTCAGGGATGGGCCCAGGCTGTTGGCAACACATTGTGGGGCCCAGGCTCTGCCTGCCAACATTTTGCCTGGGCCCAAGTCCATCGAGCTTCGGCCTGTGCCCCGTCGCCTTGTCCGAGGCTTCATGGCGAAAATGTTTGTGTGTTCCTGGGTGGACCCAGGTTCCTTTTTTGGAGGCTTTTGCCTGGGCCCTTTGGGTTTCTGGGCATGGCGACTTTGTCCCTTTTAGTTTTCTCAGGGGCTGCTGTTGGGTCACGGATAAGCCCGGGCTGTTGGCCCCTCTTTCTGTCGGGCCCAGGCTTCTCCCTTCAGACTTTTCAGCCTGGGCCCTTGGTCCACTGATGCGGAGCCTGGGCTCTGTTCCCTGGATGGGCGTGGCTTGGGGTCGGTCGGTCCTGTTGGCCCCTTTTTCTGTCCGGCCCAGGCTTCTCCCTTCAGACTTTTCAGCCTGGGCCCTTGGTCCACTGATGCGGAGCCTGGGCTCTGTTCCCCAGACGTGGGTGGCTTGGGGTCGGGCAGGCGGGTGTGTACCCGGGCTGTTTGCTCCACGTCATAGGGCCTGGGCTTCTATGTTGTGCCTCTTTGCCTGGGCCCCATCACCTTGGCAGAGGCTTCTTGGGGAAATCGTCGTTCAGGGCTGCAGCATGTTCCCAGGTGGGCCCGGGCTCCTCTTCCGGGGGATTTGGCCTTGGCCCTGTGCATTTTTGGCCCGGGCACCTTTGTTCTTCTCAGTTTTTTTCACGGGCTGCTGTGGGCCCCCTCTCCGTCAGGCCCAGGCTTCTCCCTTGGGACTTTTTGGCCTGGGCCCTTCGTCCACTGATGTGGAGCCCGGGCTCTGTTCCTTGGACGGGGGTGGCTTGGGGTCGGTTGGTCAGTCGGGGATGGGCCCGGGCTATTTTATGTCCCGTGTTGGGGCCCAGGCTTCTGTCTTCTGACTCTGCCTGGGCCCTGTCCTGTCCGTGCTTGGCCCAGGCCCCAGCGCCTTCATCAGGGCTTCGTGTGGACATTGTTTTCCAGGGCAGCTGTGTGTTCCTCGGTGGCCGCCAGCTCCTGTTTTGCAGGTTTTTTGCCTGGGCCTTTTGCCTCGTTCAGCCTGGGCATCTTTGTCTTTTGGTTTGTTTGTTCTGTCTTTGTTCTGCCCTGGCTGCCATTGCATCACAGAATAGTTCTGGCTTTTGTTTGCTCCTCTCTGGAGGGCCCGGGCTTCTTCCCCTTTCTTGGGGCTTTCAGCCTGGGTCAAGCCACAGGGCAGGATCCCTCAGTGTCTGGTGTCTCCGGGCACAGAACGTGTGAGTGAGAAGTCTCACGGTGGTTTGTTGGGTCCATGTTGTCGGCGGGAGTGTTGGGTGCCATCCTGGAAGTCATCCGTCGGTGTCACCCAAGGCGGTTTTGGGTGCTTTCTGGATGGGTGGCACTGGGTGGCCCTGGCTGGGGGCCATCGTCTGGTTGCAGAGAGAGCCCTGACTCCTCCATACTGAGGGCCGAGGGTGGCTGCAGGGAGTGTGGGGCCAGGGAAGTCAAGACGGGGCCTGGGCGGTGATGAACCCCTGGTGCGGCCCACACACCCGGGGATGGTAAGCTGTAGCCAGGCCGTCTGTCATTCTGTGTTGGGCCTGGACACCAACAAGGGCCATGGCGTGATTGTGGCTACCTGGGTGTAAGACACAGGCCCAGGCTCAGGTGCAAACAGGGTGCAGCCCACACACCCTGCCGGTTCTCACCCGGCCTGGCTCCTTGACCCTCTGGGAGAGGTTGGTGCATCTCAGTGTCCTTCAGGGTCACGCCTTGGGGCCCCACAAGATGCTATGGGGGCGGTAGGGGAGGGAGGCCTTGTTGTTGGGTGGAAATTGGGCCACAGGTCACGTCTGTGGGTGGCCCCAGTCCCCTGGTGGGGGTCGTGTCCATCAGAGGTCAAGGGGTGTCTTGGTCCATGCCAGGAGGCCTTTGGGGTGCCAGCCTTTCAAGCCTCGCCTTCGCCCTGACCTGGCTGTGGTCTGGCTGTTGGATGCCGTGCTCAAACGTCCAGTGTTTGGAGGCCTGGGCTGAGGCTGGGGGATGTTGTCCAGTGATGGAGTGAGCCAGGGGACTCTTCCCCAGTGAAGGCCAGGACTGGCTGCTGGGAGGCCGGGACTAGGGAATTCAAGATAGTACCAGGGTGGTGATCATGTCCGGGTGTGGCCCACACACCCGGGATGTTAAGCTCTCTTCAGGTTGTCTGTCCTTCGGGGTGGAGCCTGGGCAGCCACCAACAAGGCCTGTGGTGTAATCCATCCCAGCTCTCTGTATCTCAGCACCCTGCCTGCCCTCGGGTGTACTCAGGGTGCAGCCCACACAGTCTGCCTTCTCTCACCCTGCCAGGCTATTCCTGCATCCAGGAGGGGTCGGGAAACCTTGGCCTCCTTCAGGATTGGCCCACCGGGGTTGTCAAGCTCTCCCCCCGGGTGTCTGTCCTTTGCGGTATGGCCCGGACACCATCAGGGAGCGTGGTGTGACCCTGGCTCCCTGGACCACAGCAACTGGCCTGGACAGGGTGTACGTTGGGCATGATCCACACTGAACTGCCTCTTCCCACCATTCCAAAAGGCTTCTCCATCATCCATCAGAGGCTGGGACAACTGGGCGTCCTGCACGATCTAGTGTTCGGCTCCCACCCCATCGAGTGGCAGTGTTTGGAGCTGAAGGGGTGGAGGTTTGAAGGTAAGTGGAAAACGGGACCCATGGCAGGGTCCCTCCTTGTCCGTCCGGTGTCTGTCTGGCTAGGGACTGCGGTACCAGGAGGTGGCACGATGTTTTGGTCCCCATGGAGAGGGCTCTGTGTCTTCTTGGGTGGGCCCGGGCTCCTTCTCCCTGTTCCTGGACCCTCTTCTCTCTTTTTCCAGCTTGTGTTCTTCAGGCTTTTCGTTTCTTTCTTTCTTTGGTTTTGTTTGGTTTTGCTTGGTTTGGTTTGGTTTGTTTTTTTGTTCTTTTTTTCTTTCTTTTTTTTTCTGTCTTTGTCTTTTCTTTTGTGGCCCTGTCCGCAGCTGGGTCAGGGATAGGCCCAGGCTGATTGCCCTTCATCGTAGGGCCCAGGCATCTTTCTTTGTGGTATAGCCTGGGCCCTCGTTGACTGATGTGGGGCCTGGGCTCAGCTCCGTCGAGGGGACTTGCCTGTGTTCAGGGATGGACCCGGGCTGTTGGCACCACATTGTGGATCCCAGGCTCTGCCTGCCAACTTTTTGCCTGGGCCCAAGTCCATCGAGCTTCGGCCCGGGCCCCGTCGCCTTGTCCGGGAGGCTGGGACTAGTGAATTCGAGACAGTACGCGGGTCCTCATCATACCTGGGCTCTTGACCTACTGATGGGCAGCCCAGGCTCTGTACCCTGGATTGTTGTGCCTTGAGGTTGGTTCCAGGTGTTCCGTGTCTTCCTCCATGGCCATAGATTCCTTTTTTGGAGATATTTCTCTGGCTCTTAGCTCCCTGGAACCTAGGAACTCAGGATAGGCCCTGGAATTGAATCAAGTCAGCGTGTGACTCACACACAGAGGATGGTAGTCTATAGACATGCTGTCTCTCCTTCCGTGTTCAACCTAAATAGCAACAAGTGCTATGTTATTATTTTGCTTTCCTGGGATTAAGGAACCACCCAGGCCTCAGGAGAAAACAGTGTGCAGCCCACACAGTAGGGTATTAAGCTCCATACACGCTGTCTGTCCTTTCTATCAGCGTGTGGCTGGCCGCCAAGGAGGCCCTTGATGTAATGAGGAGAGGCCCCCACACTCTCCTCTTTGGTCCATATCTGTAGGATTATATTGAAGACTTCACTTTCAGCACTGGCTCTTCACCATTATTTAACCCCAACCTTGTGGTGTTACAAGTAAGAACTGTACCTAAGTTCTGTATGCCAGAATACTTGATTGATCACCAATATGCGATTAAGGGAGATAGATAATATTATGTTTATACTGATAGAGAGAAAGGTTGATAGATAGACAGAGAGACAGGTAAATAGATTATTATACAGGAAGCTGAATAGTTAGGTAGGTAAAGAATAGATGGATGGGTATATAACAGATATTAGATAGATGAATGGATAGCAGATGACGAATAGATAGATATATAGATATGTAATAGATGGATAGCCGAGTGATGGATGATAGACAAATAGATAATAAATGATAGAGAGGTAGGTAGGTGACAGACTGAATAAAGGTTTCATGACAGAGTATCATGGACAGACCGACTTAACAGCAGATCTTCATCCACAGACACACAGGTGCTCCTAAGGCCTCTCTTCCTGGAATCTGGCATCTTCCTGTGTCCTTACATGACTGTCCATGGTGCAGCCATCTCTCTGGTCCCCACGATTTCCACTTCTTACAGTGACTCTGCCATGTAATTAGATGAGAGATACCTCAAGGAACACATTGTGTCCTCCTCGTCATCTCCATCAAGGTACTTATCTCCAACTATATCACACTAGTGGTAAATCAGGTCCAAGAATATGGGATACAGACAATCCTCACCACCACCCAAATGTCCCTGTGCATGCCTGGGGCCCCTCTGAGGCCCTCTGTCTAAGGCCTTTCATTACCATAGCAGATACTGTTCTAAGAAGTCACATAACTCTAACCTCACTGTTATCAGGCCCCAAAAGGTCATCCAGGCCCTGAGGTTCCTCCGCTCCTGGTGGATTCTTGCTCCCAGCAGACATGGTCCTCAGAGATGATTTAGGGGAGTGGGCAGAGGCTTGTTTCAGAGACACTCACCTGGGAACCACCTCTTGTCCAGTCCTCTTTCCCCTTTGAGGGACCTTCGTCCCTGGGACAGGGGGCACAGAAAGTGAGGCTCCTACCAAGCTGCTGTGTCCCAGTCTCAAACACTGCATATCACTTCTTCTGCTCGTTTTCCATCAGGGTTTCCTAGTCAGTACGCCTGCAGGGTACCACG
>NW_008345261.1:6788-8210 GCF_000622305.1 Nannospalax galili
GCTCTGTGGCACTGTATTTGCCTAGCATATCACAAGGCTGAATTTTATCACCAGACACAAAAAGTGGAGACAGAGTGAAAGATGATTAGGTAGATTAATAGATACATAGAAAATGGATGGATGGATGATAGATCATAAAGATGATAGATAGAATGATAGATCGATGTCAGATAGATAGATGATAGATAAATAGATGACAAATGAGATAGATAGATAGACAGATAGATGACAAATGAGATAGATAGATAGACAGATAGATGATAGATAGATAGATAGATAGATAGTTGATAGGTAGGTAGGTAGCTAGCTAGATAGATAGATAGATGATTGATAGATAGATGGATGTAGAAATAGATATTATGTGCATAGGTAGCTGATAGAGTGAATAAGTTTTCATGACAGAAATGTCAGGGGCTGACAGGATTAACAGCAGAGCTTCATTGAGTCACACTGGCCCTCCCAAGCCCTCTCTCCCTGGATTCTGGCATCTTATCCTGTGTCCTTAATTACTGTCCCCTGTGCAGTGATCTCTCTGGTACCTGCCATTTCCACCTCTTCTTACAATACCATGTAATTAGATCAGGGATACGTCAGGGACCACATAATGGTCTCAGTCCTCCCCATCAAGGTACCCATATCTAAATACATCACACAAGTGGTCAGTCGGGCATTTAGTCCAAGAATATAGGATACAGTCCAATCCTTACCACCAACCAAATGTCCCTGGCTCCCTCTGCTGCCGTGTGTCCAAGGCCTTTAATTACCATAGCTGTTACCCTTCTATGAAGTCACTGAACTCTGATCTTCATCCCTGGGAGTAGGAGCATAGGAGGTGATGCTCCTTCCTTGTCTGAAATGTCCGAGTCTCAAACACTGAATATCATTTCCTCTGCTCGTTTTTCTATCAGAGATTTCTCGTCACTATGCTTACAGGGACCCATGTCCTGCTCCTGGGGTTAAGGATGAAAGAGATTGAATACTGATTTCCAGCCTGTTCCCTCACCACCATTGAATGCCCCAGGAGAGTGTGATGTGGCTCTGTAGAACTGTGCTTGCCTAGCATTGTAGAATGCTGTGTTTGATCACGAAGATATCAAAAATGGAGACAGCGTGAAAGATGGTTATGTAGATAAATAGATAGGTAGATAGAAAGAAAGAAAAGAAAGAAAGAAAGTTAAATGAAATATGAGTAGATAATGGATGATATAGATTGATGATGGCTAGGTAGAGAGATGTTAGATAAATAGATATAGATGATACACAGATTGGATGGATAGAGAGATGGTTGAGTGATGATTGATAGATAGTTAGATAGATAGATACATAGATAGATAGATAAATGAGGAATAGATAGATTGATAGGTAGATGACATATAGAGAGATAGATGATAGATAGATAGATAGATAGATAGATAGATAGAT
>NW_008345261.1:13014-15287 GCF_000622305.1 Nannospalax galili
TCTTTTATTGTTCAGAATTTCCTCTGTGTGTGTGTGTATGTGTGTTTCCATATGAAATTTTAGATTTTTTTTAATTCCTGTGAAGAATTGCATTGGAATATTGATGGAGATTGCACTGAATCTATAGATTTCTTTTGTTAGGATGGCCATTTTCACATTTGGGGGAGAGGGTTAAAACAGTTTTCCAATAGCTACAGTTGGTCTGGAACTTACTTTGTAGACCAGGCTAGTTTTGATTTCACAGAGATCGACCTGCCTCTGTCTCTTGTGTCATTTTCACAATATTAATGCTATTAATTCATGAGCATGGGGGTTCTTCCCATCTCCAATTTCTCCCTTCAATGTCTTAAAGTTTTATTATGCAAGTCATTCACTTCCTTAAATATATTCCAGATAGATAGATAATAGATAGATAGATGGTGATGATAGACAGACAGATAGACAGATGATAGATAAATAGATAGATGATAGATAGAAGATAGATAGATAGATAGATAGATAGATAGATAGATAGATAGATAAATACATAGATACATAGATACATAGATGGGTGGGTGGGTGTGTGGGTTGATGGTGGATCGATGGATGAATGGATAGACAGATAGAAAGATAGACGATGGATGGATGGATTAATGGATGTATAGAAAGAAAGAAAGAAAATGTATTTACGTATGTACTTGATAGATTGTAGACACAACTGTAGTAAGTAGATAGATGACAGATTATAGACATATATTTGGTAGATGAAAGGGTAGGTAGGTTATAGAGAGGATAAAGTTTTCATGACAGAATATCATGGACAGACCGACTTAACAGCAGATCTTCATCTTCTTCTTAGGTGCTCCTAATGCCTCTCTTCCTGGAATCTGGCATCTTCCTGTGTCCTTACATGACTGTCCCTGGTGCAGCCATCCTTCTGGTCCCAACCCTTTCTACCTCTGACAGTGACTCTGCCATGTAAGTAGATGAGAGATACCTCAAGGGCCACATTGTGTCCTCCACGGTCATCTCCATTGAGCTCCGTATCTCCAACTCCATCACTCTAGTTCTGAGTCAGGTCCAAGAATATGGGGTACAGCCAATCCTTAACACCACCCAAATGTCCCTGCCCACACCAGGGCTCCCTCTGAGGCCCTCTGTCTAAGGCTTTTCATTTCCATAGCAGATACCCTTCTATGACGTCACGGAACTCTGACCTCACTGTAATCAGTCCCCAAATAGGTCATCCAGGCCCTCAGTTTCCTCCACTCCTGGTGGATTCTTGCTTCCAGCAGACATTGTCCTCAGAGATGATTTAGGGGAGTGGGCAGAGGCTTGTTTCAGAGACACTCACCTGGGAACCACCTCTTGTCCAGTCCTCTTTCTCCTGGGAGAACCTTCATCCCTGGGAGGGGCGGCACATGAATTGATGCTCCTACCATATCTGAAGTGTCCGAGTCTCAAATACTGCATATCATTTCTTCTGCTCGTTTTCCATCAGGGTTTTCTAGTCAGTACGCCTGCAGGGTGCCATATTCTACTCCTGGGGTTAAAGACTTTGGTTACCAGCTGTCCCCTAACCGCCATTAAACTCCAAGCTTGAGTTGTGGTGTAGCTCTGTGGCACTGTAGTTGCCTATCATATCACAGGGCTGAATTTCATCAGCAGACACCAAAAATGGAGACAGAGTGAAAGATGATTAGATACATTAATAGATACATAGACAAATGGATGGATGGATGGATTATAGATCATAGAGGTGATAGATAGAAAGATAGATCGATGTCAGATACCTAGATGATACATAAATAGATGACAGATGATACAGATAGATAGAGAGATGACAGACAGACAGATAGATAGATAGATAGATAGATAGATAGATAGATAGATGATGGATGGATGGATAAATATATGGATAGACAGAACTAAAGAAAGAAAAGTATGTACGTAGGTACTTGATAGATTGTAGATACAATGGTACGAAGTAGATTGATGACTGATAATAGACAAATATTTGGTAGATTATTATTACGCTTATACAATATTTTACTCATTATAAACTCTATTACACCTAAAATTAAATGAGGTTTTAACGTTTAAAAATGATCTCCACTTCCTTTTTAAAATACACAGTTTCATACAGAAAAATTCATTTTAAGGCAATTGACATTGAGATGTTTTCACATGCACATCTAATCTCTCTATATATGACTATTACTAGTCACAGTCACTTACTTTTTGAGTTCCTTAGCATCTGAGCATGAATATAAACTCGTCAGATAGACAGCCTT
>NW_008345261.1:17266-17553 GCF_000622305.1 Nannospalax galili
CGTTTTCTGTTTGTTTCCTTGGTTGTCTCCTTTGATGTACAGAAGCTTTTTAGTTTAATGAGGTCCCACTTGTTAATTCTTGCCGTTGTTTCCTGGGTTATTGGTGTCCGATTTAGAGAGTCCTTTCCTACATTTTTGTCTGGTAGGTTTATCCCAATGTTTTCTTCTAAGAGTTTCAGATTTTCAGGCTTTACATTGAGATCTTTGAGCCATTTGGAATTGACTTTTGTGCAGGGTGAAAGATAAGGGTTTAGTTTCATTCTTCTACAAGTGGAGATCCAGTTTTG
>NW_008345261.1:19711-20978 GCF_000622305.1 Nannospalax galili
ATTATTTCAATATTTTTGTATTTGTTGAGGGTTGTTTTGTGCCCCAGTATATGGTCAATTTTGGAGACGGTTCCATGTGGTGCTAAATAGAAAGTACATTCTTTGGTGTTTGGGTGGAATACTCGGTAGATATCTGTAAAGTCCATTTGATATATGGTTTTGTTTAATTCAGATGTCTCTCTGTTAAGTCTTTGGTCTGTTCACCTATCTAATGGAGATAGTGGGGTATTGAAGTCCCCTACTATTTTGTTGCAGACAACAAAAAGGGGGGTTTTGTTTCTTAATCCATTCATATAGTCTGTGTCTTTTGACTGGGGATTTCAGTCCGTTAATGTTTAAAGTTATTAATGAAAGATAAGTATTGAATCCTGTCATTTTTTTTTTGTTTACATTCTTGCTATAGCTGTTCTTTTACACTGTTATACCCTCGTTGGAATTCTTTCTGCAACCCCTGGGGTATAGTCATTCCTTTCTTCAGATCTTTGTATTGCTCTCAGAACTCTCTGAAGGGTTGGTTTTGTGGACAAGAATTCCTTCAGCCTATTTATGTCATGGAAGATTTTTCTTTCCCCTTCAACTATAATAGACATTTTGGCTGGATATAGTTATCTGGGTTGGCATCTGTGGTCATTTAACATTGGGAATACTTTGGTCCAGGCTTTTCTGGCTTTCATTGTTTGCATTAAAAAGTCAGCTGTGATCCTAATGGGTTTTCCTTTATATGTGACTTGTTGGTTCTCTTTTCCAGCTTTAAGAATTTTCTCTTTGTTTTGTGCGTGTAGTGTTTTTACTACAATGTGCTGTGGAGAGTTTCTGTTCTGGTCTTGTCTGCTTGGTGTTCTGTATGCTTCTTGTATTTGTATGGGCATGTCTTTCTTTAAGTTTGGGAAATTTTCTTCCACAATTCTGTTGAAGATCTGGTCCATGCCATTGTCTTGGGATTCTTCTCCTTCCTGTATGCCTATGATTCGCAAGTTTGGTCTTTTTATGGTATCACTCAATTCCTGCATATTCCATTCTTGTGATTTCTTAAATTTTTCATAATCTTTGCTTGAGTGGTCCAGTTCATCCACTTTATCTTCCAGTCTTGATACTCTGTTTTCCATTTCGTTCATCCTATTGCTGAGGCTTTCTCCTGTCATTTCTAATTGGCTTATGGAGTGTTTCACTTTTTTCTTTATTACACCCTAAGTATTCTTCAATATTTCTAGCTCTCTTCTGAATTCATTCAGAAGCTTATCCCTATCTTCCTTCAGCTCTATGATTA
>NW_008345262.1:0-333 GCF_000622305.1 Nannospalax galili
CAGGGCTGCACTCCAAATGACTTTCCCCTCGTGCATCACTACCACTGCTCCGGCTCTTCTAACCCCATCCAGCACGAAGATGCTTCCATCTGTATACCAGTCTAATTCACTAGCTGGCAGCCGCATGTCTCTCAAATCTGCCCGTACCTGGATGATTTCAGAGAGAACGTCTCTACAGTCATGGATGGGGGTTGACAGGTCTGGGTTTGGCAGGAGTGTGGCAGGATTCAGGGTCACTGGAGCCGAGAAGGTGATTCGAGGAGAGTCCAGCAGGAGCCCTTAGTAGTGGATGAGCCTGGCATTTGTCATCCATTTCCCTGGAGGGTGCCTGAG
>NW_008345263.1:0-408 GCF_000622305.1 Nannospalax galili
TCCAATGTGCTATCCCAGTGTTACTATATGACTTCACAATGTTCCATTTTGACATCACAATGCTCATTGTGCCTTTACAATGCGCCATTGTGTCAATACAATGATCCATTCTGTTGTCACCATGCTGAATATGCAAAAACGGTGCTCAATGTCCCCTCAGAAACCCCAAATGTAATATCAAAATGCTACAATTTGACACCACAATATGATATCATAATGCTAAAAGGTGACATCACAATGCTGCAATGTGCCAACACCATAGTCCCATGTGCCATTATATTGCTCCAAAGTGTCATCACATTGTTTCAGTATGACTTATAATATTCCATTGTGCTGTCACAATGCTCATTGTGACAGCACAATGCTCAAATATGCCAACACTGTGGCCGCAGGTGCCACTATATTGCT
>NW_008345264.1:0-290 GCF_000622305.1 Nannospalax galili
AGGAGGAAGAGGAGAAGAGGGAGAGGAAGAGGAGGAGGATGAGGATGAGGAAGAGGAGGAGAAGGAAGAGGGGGAGGAGGAAGAGGAGGAGAAGGAAGAGAAGGAGAAGAAAGAGGAGGAAGAGGAGGAGGAGGAAGAGGAGGAGAAGAGGGAGAGGAAGAGGAGAAGAGGGAGAGGAAGAGGAGGATGAGAAGGAGGAGCAGGATGAGGAGGAGAAGAGGGAGAAGAAGAGGGGGAGGAGGAGAAGGAGGAGGAGGAAGAGGAGGAGGAGAAGAGGGGGAGGAGGAGGA
>NW_008345265.1:0-286 GCF_000622305.1 Nannospalax galili
CACACACACACACACACACACACACACACACACACACACACACAAGCGTGTGCATGCAAGAGAGAGAGACAGACCCACAAACACATTATACCCACACACATACACACAGGCACAAACACAGAAACAGACACAGACACAATACAACATACAGAGAGAGAGAAGAGAGAGAGAGGCAGATAGACACAGACAACCACAAACACATCACACACATACACACAGACAAAGAAACACACATACAAACACATCATACACACATATATTACATAATTTTTTTAATCCACTAAAT
>NW_008345266.1:0-435 GCF_000622305.1 Nannospalax galili
GTGTCAGTTCCCTCTCAAAGGCTTCTAGATAGGGGAAGAAAACAAATTTAGGCATTATTTTTAGAACAATAGCTGATTGTCTCCCTTAGCTACAGGTAGGCACTACAGTATTGCAGACCAAGATCTGAAGTCTTTTTTTTTTTTTTTTAATGTGTATGAGTATCATGCCTGCATGTAAGTGCACCCGTGTTGTGCAATGCCTGCAGAGGACAGAAGAGGCTGTCGGATTCCCTGGAACTGCAGTTATGGACAGTTGTTAGCTGCCATGTGGGTGCTGGGATTCAAACATGGGTCTTCTGTAAGAACAACCAATGTTCTTAACCTCTGAGCCATTTCTTCAGCCCCCAAGATTTGAAGTCTTACATCTGAGCAGCACTTTGTGACTGGAAACAAAATCATCAATGAGAAATAATTGTCTAAATAACATTTTATATG
>NW_008345267.1:0-243 GCF_000622305.1 Nannospalax galili
ATTTACCTCTTTATTAAAAGCTGAGTAATAACTTGTACAGCCAACAATTTTCAAACATATGAGGGAAATCTGAGTGTGACTATGATATATGTGAAATATTGTTAGTGATTCAGGGCTGAAGAGATGACTAAAGGAATAAAGTGCTTACCACCCAATTGAGAGGTTTCAGAGTTTGATCCAAGCAGCACATATAGCCTTATGCTCTAGTGTGAATCTGTGATCCCAGGAAGCTACAATGACAAG
>NW_008345268.1:0-638 GCF_000622305.1 Nannospalax galili
GGCTTTCTTTTATATGTGACCTGTTGTTTTTCTTTCGCTGCTTTCAGTATTTTGTCTGTTCTGTGCATTCAGTATTTTTACTATGATATGTCGTGGGGAATTTCTTTTCTGATCCTGTCTATTTGGTGTTCTATGTGCTTCCTGTATTTGTATGGGGATGTCTTTCCTTAATTTCAGGTAATTCTCTTCTACAATCCTGTTTAAGATCTGCTCAACACCATTAACCTGAAATTCTCATTCCTCTATGCCTCTGATCCGTAGATTTGGTCTTTTCTTTCCACACCTCTTGCATATTCCATTCCTGTGTTTTTTAAATTTTTCCATACTCTTTGCTTGAGTGGCCCAATTCTCCAACTTTATCCTCCAGTGTTGATATTCTGTTTTCCATTTCATTCATTCTAGTGGTGAGGCTTTCCCTGTTGTTTCAAGTTGGCTTATTGAGTTTTGTACTTCCTTCTTCATTTCTGCCTAAGTTTTCTTCAATGTTTCTATCTCTTATGAATTCATTCAGATGTTTATCCCTATCTTCTTTTAGTTTTTGATTTGTTTGTTCATGTGTTCTTTAAACTCCTTGAATTCCTTGATCCTGTTTATGATTGTTCTTTCAAATTCAGTGTCCTGGTTTATCTCTAGGGGGT
>NW_008345269.1:0-3142 GCF_000622305.1 Nannospalax galili
TATATGTGTGTGTGTGTGTGTGTGTGTGTGTGTGTGTGACTTTCTGTCTTTCCTGTCAGTTCAGGAGTTCTTGCCTTTCCTGTGGAAATGTGGTAGGATACTTAAAACTTGATCTCTGTGGCCAAACCCTCTTGGCAGACAATCTCATGGCTTGTGTTTCCCAGGGAGAAACAAGATGGAAAATCGATCAGAGAACAAAGGGAGGGAGGTTGGGGAGTGTGGGCAGGAAGAACAGAGTTCCGACTGGGAGTGAAGAGCCGGCCTTTTCTTCTCATGTCGGGAGACTTGGTCCTGGCTTTAAAAAATGTCTGGAAAGAACAGGAGCAAAGGAAACGCCCTGGGAAGACCTCACCAAGGGAAACATTTTAGAAAAGATAATAGAAAGACGTGGAAGATCTGCCGTCCTCTGAGGCCTTTCAGTTATTCTGAGTCAAGTGAAAGTGAACTCAGATAAGTCCTCATGGATGGAAGAGCCTGCAGGCTACCATGTCCCAGATTCTGGACACACAGACAAATGTGGGGAGTAGGCAGGGGACTGTAACCCCAAGATGGAACGAGATACTGAGGGGCACATCGTGTCCTCCAAATCCTGACCACAGTGGAAAAACATCTTTCATTATCTGGAAAAATAGCCAATAAATATTTTTATAGGGCAGAAAACCAAGTGAAAGGAAAAACTGAATCAAGGGATTGTGCCGACGGCACCGGAAGACGGGTGGGACCCGAGCAACACACGTCACGGGAGCCCATGAGGTAGAGACTACTCCCTTTCAACCTGGGACAAGCTGAGAGAAGGAGCTTTCTTTTCCAAATAAAGTATCTGATTTCAACTTCAGTTTAGAATACCTTAAGTCCTCTTCATGGTGTGCTTAGGAATGCAGTAAACTGTTATACTGAATCACAATGGAACTCCAATGCTACTGAGTCTATGAATCCTTATTAATCAAGTGATTACTTACTGACTACCCAGACTGTATCAAGAACTGTGTGAGTCACCAGGATACCAGAGTGGGTGGGAAAGAAAGCCCTTTCCATCCTGACTTGCAGCTTTCTCCTGAGTAGCAACAGAAGTCTTTAAGGGTGATCTGGGCTAAACTCTCACCTTGGCCAGTAGAAAACACAGCTCCAACATTCCAGTCGTGTGTGTCTGGGATATTGGGCAATAGTATGTTAGGACAGAGAGGCGCACTGTAGGTGGAGAGAAGGTCTGAGTTATAGAAAGATGAGACCAGTGTCCATCTCCACAAAGAAAATACACTGTTGGAGTTGGGTGAATGCCAGAGCAGATCAATTCAACATGGCCAATGTGACAGGGCAGCTTGAGGCTGGAGTTTTGCATCCTTGCTTTTTAAAAAATATTTTATTTATTATTTTTATTTTATGAGTATATTGAGTGCATGTGTGTAAGTGTACCCGTGTCATGAAGTGCCCACAGAGGTCAGAAGAGGGTGTTGGATCCCCTGGAACTGGAGTTACGGACAGTTGTTAGCCACCATATGGATGCTAGGACTCGAACCCAGGTCCTCTGCAAGAGCAGCCAGTGCCTTGACTGCTGAGCATCTCTCTAGTCCCTTTACTTCCTTCATCAGTTTTAGAGGTCACTGCCATTTTTAACTAAAGCTGTGATAGTCTGTGAAACTGTGCTATTATTGCGGTTGGCATTATCAATCTAGGGGTAAGGTTTGATTCGCTTCCTCAGCCCATTAAAGAACTAGAAGGCAGGAACGAAGAATCTCAGACCAGCAGAGAGAAAGACGTAAACACACTTTTATTGAAAGATAATCAAACATTCATATACACACACTCATACTGAAGATAAAGCTCTCCAGGAGGGGAGGAGGGAATTTGGAAACCAAAACTCCAAAGCCCCTGGGGAGGGCTTGGGTTTCCCTTCCCCAAAGTTTGGATCAGTTTACTTAAACAAGGACGAGAAGACTGACAGGTCACAACACCAAGCTGAGATCTGTCCAGGGCTACATGACTGTAAGCAGGTCAGTCAGTTAAAGGAGCCTTGTTAAAGTTAAAAAATGAGGTCTTCCTGCCAGAGGCCAAGAAGAAGCAGGAAGTGGGCTTCCTTATTGCTCAGACTTGAAACTGTTGCTTAGTGATCAATTCCCTTCCACTGTGCATCTCAGTTTCCTTGACTACAAAATTGGAATAATATAAGACCTACCTTACAGAGTTATTATGTTAGTTCAATATATCTGTATGGTATTGGATACAATTGTGTGTGTGTGCGTGTTGTGTGTGTGTGGTGTCTGTGTGTTTAGAGGCCAGAGGTCAAAGTTGGTTGCCATCCTAAATTGCTATCTACCTTATTTTTTGAGACAGTCGGTTCAGCTAGGCTAGCTGGCCAGTGAGCTGCAGAGATCCATGCCCCCACCTCCCCAGTGCAGGGATTACAGGCATGGGCTACCACCCTGAGGTTTTTACATGGGTTCTGGGGACTTGAACTAAGGCCCGATGCTTGTGCAGCAAGCACTTTTCCATCTGAGCCATCTCCCCAGCTCCCTGGGTACAGGGATCTTAAAATGATTGATGTCTCTCCTTGTTACTCTTTTTTTTACTTTAAATAATTTATTGAGAATTTCATACATGCATATATGGTGTTTTGATCAAATCCATGCCCACTCCCCCCTCCAACTCCTTCCATATCTACCCGTCACTTTTTTCTGATAACTTCATGTACTCTTTTTTCTTCTTTGATTAATTTTTTATGAGGTTTTTGGCTACTCTAACATTCCCCTGCTCTGAAGAGGTAACCCTAAAATCTTTTAAGGATTAGATAAAAGCCCCCAAATACTTTTGACATTTTTGGCCTTTGGAACAGAGTATGTTGCTATGAGGCCCAAGAACATTTTGACTTTTAGCCAAGAAACTGGCTACTTTTGGGGGGTTCTTTTTACCCTAACTGCATAGCCAATTCCTACCTCCTAGTCTTATCACCATCCTCTGAAGGGGTTACCCAAATTGCCAGTAGGGAATGGGGACACAGACTTCAACAGGGTCGCAGGGTAAGGCAATTGGAGTACCCCTTCAGTGGGTCTATCTAAAAGCCTCCTAAATTGCATGACTCTTATCTCTAATGGGAAAAGAAAGTCCTTGAATCATGAATAGGAGATGTGAAAGAGAAGTAAAGGCA
>NW_008345269.1:3686-5035 GCF_000622305.1 Nannospalax galili
ACACTGATGACTTTACTCTTTGGTTACACTTTCCTTTTGGGTATTTAAGACCATACAGTTGGCCCAAATAAATCAATTCATTTTTACACTTAAGGTCATTTGAGGATCTGTCCCTCTGGGGTCACGTGCTTGGGAGGAGCTCCTGGCTCCTTTCTTTTACCAGTTCCATCTATGTGAAGGTAAGTCAAAGGTCCTGCTTGATCATGTCTGGCTTCACTTGGAAGCATGGATGAGCTGTTTTCTCTGAGTTGACCCTCCTCTTTGTAGACTGAACACTGGTTCAAGTCCATCTCGTGGGGTCTCCATATCCTCCCTGAACAAGAGGACAGGTGACTCACTACAGTTACGAGACATTTTGAGAGATATTCCATAGTCCCCTGGAACATAGTCAACCGTGGAGGGAAAGGGGCAAAAACTGTCCTTTAAGTCCCTCTGACCACATTAGTATAGGCCTCAAACTATGGCTGTTGAACATCCAATAAGGTTAGTTCCACCAGTCTGGTACTTTTATTATCATGTGATATATAGATAAGTAAAATATTGGGTAAAAAACCAAATATTCTTGGATAAACCTTGACTAGATATATATTGTGTTCCTTAAACTAGTTGACTAAACTATGACCATAGACATTTTAAGATTATGTGTATATTATTTTTGTCTCATCCTTTATATATCATAACAAATCTACACAGACCTTCATCACTTGCTTAGGCTTTCTCATTTTTTCTATTTTGGAAAATATCTCCATTCCCATATCCTTCTAACATCTTTCACATTCTCATTTTCTTTTTTTTAAATAATTACAAGACATAATAGCAAATAAATTTTCCATCTGTTGTGAGACTTCTTTTCCTGGGGATGCTAAGTAATGCTTATTCCCTTTCAAGGTTCCAGTGTCGAGCCAATGTTTGATTGGCTGGGGAACCAATGAATTGAAAAAGTTTTCAAAGTTTTACTGGGGAACCAATGAATTGATTGAGCTTACTTACCAAGATAACTGAGGGGTTGCTGAGGTGGAAAGCCTTTACCCAGGATGGGTCACGCCTTCTCTTCCTAGCCTTCCCCAGATTGTATACATTGGCCCTCCCCAAATCCAGTAGACCACATGTGATTAGGGCCATATTACATACAGTTGGCTGGGAAGAGTGGCTTGACAATCCGGTGAGGGTCCAATGACCCTGCTTGGCCTTCCTTTAATGAATGAGCACAACTGTCAACAAGCCCAATTGTGAGGATGTTTACCGATCAGGCTCAGCTGAAGTCGTGATGATGGTAGTTATTTCATGCAGAAGGGACTGCTGTACAGCATCATCTTATTAAAAGGACCTGGAATTTAAAAGGATTTGGT
>NW_008345269.1:6066-7475 GCF_000622305.1 Nannospalax galili
TGTGTACTTGGGTTTGGATCTTCAATGATGTTCCATTGATCTATGTGTCTATTTTTGTGCCAGTACCATGCTGTTTTTAAGACTATGGCTCTGTAGTATACTTTTGAGATCTGGTACCGTAATCCCCCAGTGTTGCTCTTTGTGCTTAGGGTTCCTTTGGCTATCCGTGGTCTTTTGTGCTTCTGTATGAATTCAAGGATTTTTTTTCTAATTCTGTGAAGTATGTCATAGGGATTTTGATTGGGATTCCGTGGAATCTACATATTGCCTTTGGCAGGATTGTCATTTTCACAATATTGATTCTTCCAGTCCATGAGCATTGGAGGTCCTTCCATCTCCTGGTGTCTTCCTCAATCTCTCTCTTTAATGATTTAACATTTTCATTGCAGAGATCTTTGGTGTCTTTTGTCAGATTTATTCCAATCTATTTTATTTTTTTGCAGCTATTGTGAATGGGTGCATTTCCCTGTACTCTTTCTCCAATTGCTTGTTATTGGTATATAGAAAGGCTACTGATTTTTGTAGATTGATTTTATAACCTGCCACTATACTGAAAGTGTTGATCAGTTCTAGTTCTGCAAAAAGTGATAGTTTGACCTCTTCTTGTCCAATTATTATTCCTTTAATTTCCTTCTCCTGTCTTATTGCTCCAATAAGAGTTTCAAGCACTATGTTGAAAGGGAGTGGAGATAGTAGACATCCTTGTCTGGTTCCTGATTTCAATGGGAATGCTTCCAGTTTTTCTCCGTTTAGAATGATGTTGGCTGTGGGTTTGTTATATATGGCTTTATTTATGTTGAGGTATGTTCCCTCCAGTCCAATTCCCTCTAGGACTTTGAACATAAATGCATGCTGAATTTTGTCAAAAGCCTTTTCTGCATCTATTGACATGACAATGTGGTTTTTGTCTTTGAGTCCATTTATATGATTAATGACATTTATTGACTTGTGTATATTGAACCATCTTTTAATTTCTGGGATAAAGCCTACGTCATCATAGTGAATGATCTTTTTGATGTGTATCTGTATGTGGTTTGCAAGTATTTTGTTGAGAATTTTTGCATCTATGTTCATTAAGGATATGGGTCTATAGTTTTCTTTTTTGGTTGTATCCTTACCAGGCTTTTACCTGGTTTTGGTATTAGAGTGATGCTGGCTTCATAGAAGGAATTTCAGAGTTCTCTCTCTGTTTCTATCATTTTGAATGATTTAAGTTGGAGGTTTTCTTTAATAAATGGGTAGAATTCTGCTGTAAGTCCATCTGGGCATGGGCTTTTTTATTTGGGAGACTTTGTATCACTGTTTCAATTTCCTTATATGTTATGGGTCTCTTTAAACTGTTGATCTCTTCTTGGTTTAAATTTGGAGGTTCCCATGATTTCAGATATCCGTCCATTTCTTTTAGGTTT
>NW_008345269.1:7592-7932 GCF_000622305.1 Nannospalax galili
TAAAATTGTTACATGAAGAGATAATTTTAAAAGTCTCAGCATACCAACAATAAATTAAAAAATCATATTTCTGGCTTTTGTGATGTTTGTGTTTTTAGTCTCTTTTTAAAAATGTTTAATTTGTTGTGATTTCTTTTATTCTGAATGAATGTTACCAGTTTTTGCAGTAATTACCTTGGGTTTTTTTTCCTGGAGACACATCTACTTCAAGCTGCCCAAACTTGGGTCTACTCTGCTGACCCAGCCACCTTTACTTTTTTTTAAAAATTATTTATTTAATAACCACATGCTTAGAAGAAGCATTTCATTACAACAGCATTGACATATTCAATAACAATTT
>NW_008345269.1:7993-8471 GCF_000622305.1 Nannospalax galili
CAATTGACACTAAAATGCACACAGGTTTCTAATCTCTACGTATCTGATTATTACTATACAGTCGGTTACTTTCTGAGCTCCTTGGCATCTGAGCATGGATAGAAAGTCATCAGATAGATTTCAATGGTGATGTTTTTCACATCTACTAATTATTAAGGAGCAAATTTTTATGCTTTGAAGAATTATTTTTTATTTTATTTATTTATTTTTACACCCAATTCCCAGGTAGCACCCTCCCATAGCTTCCCTCCCCCCACTAGAGCCCTTATACTCTGATATCCCTGCTACTGTCTGCTGTGTTGTCAGCACCCCCAGCCATTCCCCACTACTTCCCCTTCTGGTGAGGTCTTTGTTTTAGGAGGGTCAGCTGTTACTTATCTAGCAGTAATCTGTTGTCAATATTTCTTTGGATAAGATTGAGGTCTGCTGTTCATTTTCCCAGCTCTACGCTGGGTTACTATCTGGGAATCCCTTTGGC
>NW_008345269.1:9217-10782 GCF_000622305.1 Nannospalax galili
CCTAGTTCTATGCTGGGTTACTATCTGAGAGGCTCTTGGGCCACCCTGGCCAACAACTCAAAAGAAGGTATCTCCTCTCTGGCATTGCTGCTTGTTATATAGCCTTTAGCTACACATATGGACTCTTAAAAGATTACATCGGTCCCTTTAATCTTTGGCTATACTTTCCTTTTGAGTGTTTAAGGCCATACAGTTGGTCCAGATAAAACCGATTTATTTTTACTCTTAAGGTCATTTGAGGATCTGTTCCTCAGGGGTCACATGGGCTTGCAAGGAGCCTCTGGCTCCTTTCTTTTACCAGTTCCATCTATGTGAAATAAGTCAATGGTCCTGCTCGACCATGGTTGGCTTTGCTTGGACGCATGGAGGAAATGATTCCTCTGTGTTGACTCTCCTTTTTATAGACTGGACACTGGTTCAAGTCCATCTGGTGGGGTCTCCTCAGCGTCCTTGATCAAGAGGACAGGTGACCCACCACAATTATAGGACATTTTGAGAAATGCTAAAATGTTCCCTTATAATGGTCTGTATCTTTTGTTTGTCTGTTGTGATGTTTCCCCTTTCATCTCTGATTTTGTTGATTTGGATTTGTTCTTTCTTTTGTTTAACTGGGCTAATGGTCTATCTTGTTTATCTTTTCAAAGAACCAGAGTTTGCAGATTGCTGGTCCATGAACAGGACTCCACCCACCCAGGGCTTAGGGACCTTCATAAAATAGGGGGAAGAAAAATTGTAAGAGCCTGGGAGGGGGTGCACGACCATATGGAAACAGAGGGTCTTGCGTTGCAGTGTTAGGTCATTTATTTGGGCTCTTTCTAATTTCTTAATGTAGGCACTTAGAGCTATAAACTTCCCTCTTAGGACTGTGTTTAATGTGTCCCAGAGGTTGTATTGTGTTGTATTGTCCTTTTAGTTGAATTCCAGGAATTCTTTTCTTTCTTAATTTCTCCTTTGACCCACTCATTGTTTAGGAGTGTGTAATTCAATTTCCACAAGTTCATGTAGTGACTAGGGCTTTGTCCAGTGTTGATTTTGAGCTTTATTGCATTGTGGTCTGATAGAACACATGGAATTATTTCAAATTTTTTGTATTGGTTGAGGTTTGTTTTGTGGCCCAGTATGTGGTCAATTTTTGAAAAAGTTCTTTGGGGTGCTGAGTAGAAAGTGTATTCTCTGTTGCTTGGGTGGAATATTTGAAAGCTATTAGGTCCATTTGATGCATGGTATCATTTAATTCAGATGTCTCTCTGTTTATTCTTTGTGCAGTTGACCTGTCTAATGGAGACAGTGGGGTACTGAAGTCCTCTACTATTACTGAGTTGGGGTTAACCTGTGTCTTAAAGTCCTGTAGTGCTGTTTTTATGAATTTGGGTGCCCCAGAATTTGGTACATATATGTTAAAGACTGTAATATCTTCTTGGTTAACTGTTCCTTTGATCAGAATGAAGTGACCCTCCTTATTTCCCCTAATTAGGTTTATTTTGAAGTATATTTTGTCAGATATTAGAATTGCAACCCCTGCTTGTTTCTTAGTGCCATTTGCTTGGAATATTCTTTTCCATCCT
>NW_008345269.1:10974-53913 GCF_000622305.1 Nannospalax galili
CTTCCTCTAATTATACCTTTATTTTTTCTTTTGTTGGCCCTGAGGTATAGTTGTTTCTCTGCTCTCTGTATTGTTTCAAGTGTTCTTTGAAGGGCTGATTTTGTGGACGTGTATTCTTTCAGGCTATTCATGTCATGGAAGATTTTTCTTTCCCTCTCAACTATAATAGACATTTTTGCTGGGTACAGTATTCTGGGCTGGCATCTATTGTCATTTAGAACTGGAAATACCTTAGTCCAGGCTCTTCTGGCTTTCATAGTTTCCATTGATAGGGGAGTTCTAATTCTGAAGGGTTTTCCTTTCATATGTGACTTGTTGTTTTTCTTTTGCTGCTTTCAGTATTCTCTCTTTGCTCTGCACATTTAGTGTTTTTACTATGATATATTGTGGGGAGTTTCTTTTCTGATCCTGTCTATTTGGTGTTCTATGTTCTTTATGTATTTGTATGGGGGTGTCTTCCCTTCTACAAGCCTGTTTAAGATCTGGTCAACACCATTAACCTGAAATCCTTCTCCTTCCTCTATTCCTGTGATCCATAGATTTGGTCTTTTCATGGTGTCCCAAATCTCTTGCATATTCCATTCCTGTGTTTTTTTAAAATGTTATGTAATCTTTTCTTGAGTGGTCCAATTCTTCAACTTTATCTTCCGGTGTTGATACTCTGTTTTCCATTTCATTCATTTTAGAAGTGAGGCTTTCCCCTGGTGTTTCAAGTTGGCTTACTGAGTTTGCACTTCCTTCTTCATTTCTGCCTGTGTTTCCTTCAATGTTTCTCTCTCTTTTGTGAATTCATTCAGAAGTTTATCCCTATCTTCTTTTAGTTCTTTGATTTGTTTGTTCATGTGTTCTTAAAATTCGTTGAATTCCTTGATCAGGTTTATGATTGTTCTTTTAAATTCAGTGTCCTGGGTTATCTCTAGAGGGTGCTCCTTGTAGAATTCTTCTACAGGAGTGGTGGGGTTTGGTGGGGAGATAGTGTTTTGGCTTTCCATTTTATTATTCCTTCATTGTGATTTTGGTATGTGAATTTCTTTTGTTGTTTATGATTCTGATATGAGAATTAAGTATTCTTCTGTTTGTATTATCAGGGTGCCTAGATCCTTTCTTTATTGGTTATGTAAAGCTGGTTGGTACAGGGTTCAGGTTCTCTCAGGTTTAGTTTTGAGGGAACTGATGGCTTCAGATCAGCTATTCAGGAGTACACACAGAAGCCCAATTCAGGTTCCAGTCAGGTACACTCTGGCTTCCTTCACTAAGTGGAGGCAGGATCCCAGCGCTCTCAGGCAGTCCCCTGGGTACTCATCCCCTAGGCTGGAGGGAGGCCAGAGGGAGGACAGAACTCTGGCACTCTCTGGTGGTCTGCTGAGATCAGAGCTGCTATACTAATGGAGGTGGAAACCCACCCTCTCAAGCTGTGTGCTAGGATCTCATCCTTAGCCTACCAAAACCAGATCTGCCTGGGGCCTTGGGAGGGGCCTCACAAAATCCCAGGTAGAGGCCTGGGTATGGTGCAATCAGGGGAAGCTCACCACCACGTGGAGGCAGGATCCAGTGCTCTCAGGCAGTCCCCTGCATTCTTAGGCCCTCTCCCAGAGGGAGGCCTGAACTCGGCACTCTCTGAATGTCTGCTGAGATCAGAGCTGCTACATGGATGGAGGTTCCTTGTCTCCTTACAGTGCAGTGGCTGGCCGGTGAAGCAGCAGCCTCTCTGCATTTGGAAGTGGTCACCCCTGTGGGGCTGGAGGGACTCGTGCTCCACAGAGACAACATAGAGACAAATCATTGCTCAGGAAAGGGCAGGACTGGGTTGTGCCAACTGGTGTCCTCTGAGATTCTGGGAAAGCCTTCATTAGAGGTTGCCACAGAGCCTTCCATTCCTGTCCTGAATAAACCAGTCTGGATGCACAGGTCCCTGGAGATGCCCAGGTGTGCCTTGTCCCTTCAGCACCTGGCACAGGGGACATAGTACAGCTGCCTCCAGTATGCTGCAACAGACAGTCCTTGAACCAGCCTGGGCAGAGAGGGATTGCAATGATGCCAGAAAAGTCCTCAGCAATATAGAAACTCAAATAAGTTCAATAGCGTAATAGTTGTTATAGGCCAGATTCCGAATAAAAATCACCAACACCACTTAATTGAAAGCAGCAAGGTAAAGTTTTATTATGGCCGAGCACGCTGTCTATGTCGGGAACAGAGGCAGCCATGAACACCAGTCAGCCAGAATATTTATAGGACTCCAGAAAGCAGAACAGGTGCGCCAATCAGGTTTACACAACACAGCAAATGTGAACATAGCAAACTTCGAATTCACCAATCAACCATCAGTTATTGCACGGACTCGGGCTTGGGTAAGCGAAGCAGCTTTACAGACGCGAGATAAGCAGTTAGTCAACTGCAGGCCTGGCCTAGGTTACGATACCCTGTGGCATGCGGTCAGGCCCTTTCTTGGAATTCAAAGTTGCTCTCCCTTCTAGGTATCTTTCATAAGTAGGGTAAAAGGCACTTCTCCTGAAATGGCTGCTTTGGGCAAAATGCAGTAACTTAAGCTAGGTTTAGCTGAGATACTTCAATAGTTAATGTCAAAATGCATGAGTGAGTCAGGGTTTGAACTCAACAGTTTCCACTAACTCGAATCCACAGCTCCTCTACAAAGCTCAGGTCAGGATGCAGTCAAACTGGAATTTAGGAACTTATTTTTCTGGCAAAAGAGATTGTGGGTGACAGTTATTTTTGTCGTTTTGCTTTTTAACTTTTGGCTCCTAGTAACCTAACCACACATCTCTGCTGACTTCCCAACTTCAGCTAAAGCTGCCTGCATGTCTTTCTTGCTTGAACAGTGTTTGACCCTTTGGCCTCTGGGAACACAGTTGAGGGTCTGAAGTGAAGGCCCAGAGTTTAACGACACTGAGCACAAGGCTCCGGCTCTGCGGCCTCAGCTGAAGATGCAGTGGGGGCACAAGAGGCAGGTGACTTGTTTTCCCTTGTCTGTCTTTCCTTTTCCTTTTCATGTTGTGTTTTCAGGCTTTAGGGCACAGGAACTTCATGTAAGTCACATTTTTCTATGTTCCTGGACTACTAGGAAATACCATTAGAATACTTGGTCACATGACCACTTAACGTGGACTGCGAATTACATTTAAATTTTCTCATCAAGCCTGAAGACAGCTCTGCCCTGAGGCATCCATGAGCGAGTTTAGGAAATCAGATGCCAGCTGGGTTTCATAGCGGGCTGGAGAGACACCCTAGTAAGCACCGGCTCTGGCAGCACAGCTCTTCTTCATTAGGTCAACTGTGGATGGCAAACAGTCCTCTGTGGCCCGTGAATCCATGGAGGATCACGCAGAAGTTCTCTTTACCATAACCAAGCCTTGTGGCACACTCACTCTGGTGGGACGGCAGAATCAGGAGTTCAAAGCCAGCCTGGACAACGCGACACCAAAAGAAATGTTTTCTTTTCAGAAGTGGCTAACAGAGGCTAAGCTGAAAATGGAAGAAGCCAGGTCTCTAGTCACAGGTGGCCGGGCTCTGATTGGAACCTCAGATATCTAGAAGGCTGTTCAGACACTATTTTGCATCTTGAATTCAAACCTTGCAGTAAACACCTGCAGCATAGAAGACATGACATAGAAAAGATCAATCCCCACTTCAAAAACTCTCCACTAATTCACCACCTAAGAAGGAAAGGAATTCTGCTCTGGAATTGACAGTCTTGTGCAGTTACCATGGAAATGGCAGGTCTTAAAAGGAAAAAAAGAGCAAGCTGTAATTTCCATCCGCACTGCCAAAATGACCCCACTTAGCATGGAGTGGAACAAACCCTGCCCTGTAGTCTGGTGGAAGGCGTGATGGTCTCCCACCTCTTCCTCTGCCCTCCTCATGAAAAGCAGTTTGCTCAAACAGCTTGTGTCAGAGAGGGCTGGAGAAATGCAGTGGTTTAGCTGAGAGCTGGAGCTTGTATTTAAGGCAGCATAATTCTTTAGAATTATAATATCAAGTGAATATTCACTTATATGGGAAATTCAACAATGTGAACTAGCCAAGCCTGAGCTGGTAGCATACCATTTGCTTTTCGTTTTCAATGAGGAAATTGTCATTTGTCATCCACTGCAAAGCTATTCTGGAGCCCCACGGTAAGCAAAGGAAAAGGAACACTTAGAGTCTGGGCCCCATTAGGAGGGTTAAGAAATGGCACAAGCACAATAGACGAGCATTTAGATTTGCCATTTGTGACATTTGAAAAATGTCTAAACGCATTACTGTTCTAATTGCACTTTTCATCAAAGGAATTGGCATGTAAATTACACAGCACAGGGATCTGAATATTAGAGATCTGAGTGCCACCCCTTCCTGTTTGCTGATGGGCAAAGAGCTGTCACAAAGGCAGCATCCTGTGGGGAGCAGAAGGGTAGCCATGGATGCCAAACCTGTTTTGCTTCCCACCACCCGTACCTACGTCATCCAAACTCTCCCTTGCCTTGGGCGGCCTCCCCACCCGCTCTAAAGATGGGATTCCTTTTCGTTTTTTCTGCACCCTCTTCCTGCACATCCGCTCAGTACATTCTAGGCCAGATTGCAAGTGCTTTGGGGTTCTGTCTCAGAGGTCCTGGCCAGCATTGCTGCAATTTCTACAGCTCAAACTTTTCTTTCAGCCCACGAAGTCACTCGTAGTCCACAACCCTCACTTGCTTTCCCCTAATGAATTTTTAGCCCTTTGGTTTTCAGTCTCATCAGCATCTCTGCATTACTGAACCTGCTCCCCTGGATGGCACGGCCCTGACTGGTCACCTCCTCTCCTCCTCAATGCTCTTTCGCAGGCTCCGTGCTGCCTTCTCGTCCTTTACCTCTCATTTGTTCATTCATCCATTCAATACATGCTGAGTGCTTAGCAAATATGAAGCTAGGTGCTGAGGCTCTGCGATTACAAGGGTGAGGGTGTGGTCCTCCCTTCTGAACACTGGCTATAAAGGCCCACGGAGAAGATCATCAAACCCTCTATGGTAGGATTGTGCTCTTTGTTTCTTCTGGGTACTGTGGATTGAACCAGGACCGCATGCCTGCTCGGCACACGTGCCTCCGTTCAGCTGCACCGTCGGCTCCTCAATGTCATTCTTGACTCTGTTGATTCCCCAGGAAGTCTTATCTCTACCTTCAAAACACATAAAATTCATCTCTTTTTCCTCGTGTCCATCATTATCCTGATGTTCCAGACTAACTGGATGACCGGAACTGCTTCCAAAATGATATCCCCCAACCTCTTCCCAGAAGCCAGGGAACTCTTACTGTTCTCCACCCAAACCCTCCAGAGTCTTTTGTTCTCTTGAAGTAAGTCGCCATGCCCAGCACAGATGCGCTGCAGAGGCTGGGCGCCCTTCCTCGTCCTGCCCTTCCCTGCCTCCCGGCCCTCTACCTTCCTCAGCCGTCCACCTCTACGCCTGCAACGCCGAGGTCTGTCACCCAGTTCTTCCCTTTGCCTGGTCCATCACCTGCCCTAGTCGTCTTCAGCTGTCAACTTGACACAGCCCAGTCAATGAGGAAGTCTCAATGACCCAGACTGGATTGGCCTGTGAGGAAGTGCCTTGATTGGTGGTTGATGTGAGAGGGCCCAGCCCACTGTGGGCAGCACCCGTTCCCACCATCCCCAGGCAGGTGAGCCTGGGCTATGTAAGAAAAGTAGTAGTGATAGTAGCAGTGGTAGTAGGGGAGAGAGAGAGAGAGAGAGAGAGAGAGAGAGAGAGAGAGAGAGAGAATAAAGAAATGTAATAAAAAAGTAAAAATCCAAAGCCATAATCCCAGCACTCAGGAGGCAGAAGCAGGCAGAGGCAGATCTCTGTGTGATCGAGGCCAGTCTGCTTTACATAGTAAGTGCCAGGCCAGTTGTGACTACAGGGAGACCCTGTCTCAAAAAGACAAAAAAAAAAATATTAAGGTGGGGTGAAAAAGAGAGAGAGAGGGAGGGAAGGGGGAGGGGGGGGGGGGAGAGGGAGAGAGAGAGAGAGAGAGAGAGAGAGAGAGAGAGAGAGAGAGAGAGAGAGAGACTAAGCAGCACCCCCCTCCATTGTTCCCCTTCAGGGTCCTGCTTCAGTTCCTGCCCTGCCTCCCCTCCTGATGGACTGTGACCTGGAAGTTGAGCCAAATAAGCCCTTTTTCCCCTGAGTTCCCTTTGGAATTCTGCACAATCCAGTTTCTTTCCCTCCGAGCTCTCCTGCCAAGGGCACTGAGACGTTGTGGAGACGCTCCCTGAACTTGAAGCTCCTTTCCAACATCCTTTGACTCTGATTTAACTGTCTCAGATATGTCACCTGCAAGTCTACTAGAGTGCGTGACTTTTCTCCTTGTCTCTCCAGAAAAGCAGGGGCTTTGGTCTGCTCCATCAGTGTGCATCCCTGGAGCCTAGAGGAGTGCTGGCACGCAGCAGGAATTTAGTAATCATAATAAATAGCCAAATGAGTGAGATTATGGTAATGACAGTGACGATGGTGGAGAATACCCAAGATAGAGGACAGAGTGGGTCAGGGTCTTGACATCTTTCCACGACATGAGAACTCGGCTTTCCCTCGTGTCTCACAGTCTCAGAGAATCCAACACCTGGAGGTACACTGCCCCCAATTCTACCTACAATCTTGTTGAAAGGGTTGGGACAGAGTCTGTGGATTCTGGTTCAGGAACTTTAAGGTGAAGCCTGGAAACACTCTGTGAAAAAAAAATTGCATTGCTGCAATGCTTCAACACGCTTGGGAAGATGCGGGGGCTGCTGCACCTACGTGTTTCAATAAATGTAGAGAGAATTGGCTCATAGAGTTTGGGATGCCGTATCAACATTTAAAAATAAAAATATTTGGGGCTGGAAGATAGCTCAGCTGGTAACATGCTTGCCTTGTAAGCACAAGGATTGCACCCCAGAGTTGGTGTGAAAATACTGGGGATGGCAGTGGGTACTTGTAATCCAACTCTGGTGAGGCAGAGACCGGGTCCCTGGGATCCACAGGCTCATGTATTCCAACACCTGGTCCCAGGTGGTGTTGCTGTTTGAGAAGGTGGTGGAGCTGTAGGTGGTGGAGGGAATGGGTCACTGGAGACAATCCTTGAGGTGTACAGTCCACCACGCATCCTCTCTGCTTCCTGTTCACTAAGGTATAAGGAGGTATAAGATGCCAGCTTCATGTTCTGGCGTCTGTGCAGCTTCCTGCCACCAACCCTCACCACCATGATGAGGATGAGCAGAAAGATTAAACTTACACACTTCTGAAGGGAGTGCAAACTGGTGCTGCCACTGTAGAGAGCAGCACGGCGGGCTCCTCAAACTAAAAATGAAATTGCAATACGATCCAGCTGGGCACACAGCCCAAGGAATCTAAGTCCGCTGACCACAGAGACACATCATGTCCACAGCTACACTATTCACAACAGCTAAGACATGGAACCATTTAGACGTCCATGAACAGATGACTAAATGCAGAAAATGTGCTGTATACACACGATGGAATTTTATTCAGTCATAAAGAATCAAAGAATAGCATTTTCAGGTAGATGGACAGAAGGAGAGGCATGATGTTAAGTGAACTAAACCAGACTCATAGAGACAAATGTCACAGATGTCACATTTGGATTCTGGTTTTAGTATGATTATATATAAATGAGAACATCTCATGACACATCTGTGTGAAAATGTAACAATGAAACTCATTTCTTTATGTGATAACTTAAAAATTAGTAAAATATCTGAAACAAAGGAACAATTTAAACACACACACAACCACACACATTCACACTCACACTTATACACAGTCACACTATGAGGGAAGGATGAGGCCCGAAGGGAAGAGTAGAGGGATATGGAGGGTTACTGTGGGAAGGGAAGACCAAAAGTTCCATTGATCTTCATCTGTAGATACGTGGAACCTAGATTTAAATACACACTCGGTGACATGAAGGTAAATCAGGACTTTAGGGGGGCGAGGAGGGGCACATGGGCGGGGAAATAGGGAGGGAGCGAGCAAACACAGCACACTGATAAATGTGGATGAGACAGGCACAGGGAAACCCATTATTTTGTAGGCTAACTATAAAAAGATGAGGTGCCCCAGGACTTTAGCGGGGCGAGGAGGGGCACACGGGCGGGGAAATAGGGAGGGAGTGAGCAAACACAGCACACTGATAAATGTGGATGAGACCGGCACAGGGAAACCCATTATTTTGTAGGCTAACTATAAAAAGATGAGGTGCCTTTGAAGAGGAGGCCCCAGGATTCAGGCTCACCTGCTCACAGCCCCTGGAAGACATTGCTTCTGCCGGCAACCTGCAACTCTCTTCAGATGATTGACGGAGGACACAGACTGTCTCTAGAGCAAAGTCCTGCTGCTGTTCGGAGTGGTCTAGCCCCAAGGTATAGGATAAACACATAGAAATAATTGACACTAGGGTTGTTAGAGTCAGAATCATGCCACTTTGGTTGGGATAGAAGTTTAAGCAGAGCATGGGCACCAGCAGGTCCTCTCCAGCCTGTTATGATCAGCCACCCGCTGGTGACCATGGGCCAGACATGCTTCTGCATAGGGTCTGCCCGCAACCTGTCTGGGTTTATAACTTTTACACGCTGTTCTATGATGTAATACTCGAGCACATGCACACATATCTCACAAGAACACCACAATACTTCTTTTTAGGTAGGAATATCTAGGTTAAAATACTAAAATGTCAGTCTGCAAAGTACAGTGTGTAGGTGGCTTATACTACTGACCAGAACCTTAGTATCATTCGAAGCCAGGTCTCCTGGAGACATGGGCACACGCTTGTGTTCCATGTGTGCAATGATGGGCTTTTACCCAAACAGCCGCTCCCAAATACACACTCCGATTTTTACTGCACAGTAAAAAATTTTTTGCTAACATCATTCAAAAGAGCAACTTCTAATCTTGAGAATTTGAATGTTCACTCTCAATGGTCCCATTTTGACAAAAATCAGTTAACAAGGACTTGGATTTCACGGTATAATAACTTTCTTACAAGCCAGAAGAACTCTCTGAAATAATGTATCTGCAGCAACTTTTACATCAGGAAGGGCTTTTTGTCTTGTCTATTAAATGTTACTTTGGAGAAAATACCAAACCTTCCTGAGTCCTTTCAATGGTCCAGTCCTTAGCCTAACCTTTTGAATCACCACTTTCTGGCTTCTTTCTAGGAACACGTATGTTTTCCTGTCTGGTTATCTACGGTTCCAACCTAGTAAAAGACTTATGCAGGCTGAAGTTAGTCACAGCTGTGGAGGAGTTATCTAGGCAGAGTTCAAGTTCATGTTCCTCATCTGGACAGGAAAAGGACTTTGAAGATGCTATAACCTGCATCCTTCCTGGCCTTAGTAATAAAATCTCATCAAAGAAAACACCCAGCCTCTTGTCTCTGTTGATTCTTCTGGACTGCGCCCATCTTCCCCTTCTTCTCCTCTCTTTCTTTTGTTTGGGTTTTGCCTGTGACTAATACTCTCCTAGAATGGATACAATTGCATGGTTGAGTTAGTCTGTTACACTCTTCTGCTTACTTTTCTTTCCCTTTCTTGACTTCCTGTCTTTTCTTCTTCTTTTTAATAGAAGCCCATAGGAAACAAAGGAGCCAGGCACGTGTACCAACGATCAAATAACAAGTCCAGACGCTCGAAGAGAAGTATGGCTAGAATGGATTGAATGAGGTTGCTATGCATTGGCTATGAAGTGTCCTAGAAGCCCACATGCTGGGGCTTGGTCCCCTCCCGCTAGCTTCAGAAACTCTGGGTGGTGGGACTTACCTGGAGGAATAGTCTCTGGGGGCAGGTCCTTGACCTTCCAGGTGTCTGTGTGTTCTTGTCTGCATGAGGTAAACAGCTCTGCCACACACTCCTGCCCACACTGCTGCTTGGAGCCAAGCAACCATGGACAAAACTCTCTGAAACCACAAGTCAGAATAGATCTTTTCTCTTAAAGTTCTTTCTGTCAGGTATTTTGACACAGTAATGCCAAAGTAACCAATATAAAGACAAATAGGGTAGAAAAGCTTAAGTTAGAGAGTGGGCCCAGGAAGACCTCTGCAACACACATAAAGGCTTTGGCTTTGACTCTGAGATGGAAGTCCATCACAGGATGTGCACACAACTTTAATTTCTCTCTTTATGGCTCACACACAACTAGTAGACTTGGGTAAACATTATAAGCAAAAGGAGAGGGTGGCAAAGAGTGGAGGCCAACAGAAACAATCTCAGAGAGACATGACAGTCATTTGCTGCAGGTTAAGGAAGGGTAGTGAGATGTCTGGATTCGGAGCACAGTTTGAAAGTAGAGCCCACGGCATCTCATGTTATTGGATGCACAGGGTTGAGAAGAGAGATTGAAGATGAATAAAAATGTTTCCGTGAGAAAACTGGGCAAAGTGCATTGACTGAGGTGCAGATCAACTGAGATGAGGATGGAACACCACTGGGGGCAAGGAGGAGCACGCTCACCTGCTGGTGACTGCCACACCAGTTGTCAAGGGAGCAGGTGAATTTATGGGTCTAAAGCTCAATAGAGAATTCCTGTATACTCATATATGGGAATCTTATTATGCAGACAGTATTCAAAATGAGTGAATTAATGAAATCAAGAGATCCATAGTGTCAGTCAAAAGGAGACGTCCTCTTTGGAGGACTTCAGTAGTTTCATCTATCGGGTGTTTCCACAGACTATCTCATCACTAAAAATGTGTCACTAACATATCAGTCTGCCTCTTAAGAGAAAATGCCCAGAAAACAACCATGAAGGCTTTTTTGTTTTCTGTTTTCCCCCACACAGCCCACACATGCTTTGGCAGAGATGTAAGGACAGGCGTGTGTTCACGTCAGCCCATGAGAGTATACACATTTTTTCTGCTGATTTTAAAATACACTGAGTGCATCATATTGGCTGGAAGGATAATCTAGTGGGGTGAGAAAATGAGCCCGTGTTTGTTAGCAGAAATAAATTACTTTATAAACCAAGGGGAAGCCTAGTTCTGAGACCGTGGACAGCTGCGGAAGCTGATGTGCTTCTGCAGGAAGCGTTCGTCTGGCCACCAGGAGAGTGGAGCAGAGGAAGCAGGAACCGGCCGCAGCAGGGCCAGGTGGAGGACTCACCATGCCCCTCACAGCTCAAGCACCACTCCTGGTTGCCTTGGTGATGGGAAGCTCATAATAACATGCAGTTGAAATAAACGGACATCAGCAGTGGGGCAACAGGTGGCCCAGGTGGCCCCACTGTGAGAAAAGGCAGAGTGGACGCCATCAGGAGCTGTCTGTGCACGAGGCAGGCCTTGGGGTGGCCTCTTCATAACCATCTCGTGTTAATAGCGTGTCCTAACTTTTATCAGTCTCCACGTAGATAACCCAGGACATGGCCATCCAGGTCCTTCTGATGCTGTTTGTGGGCAGATCACCCTAGGGAGAACCATGTGCATGGGTTAGCAAAACAGTTGTTCAAAATCTTTCTTCACACAAAGCGGGAAGACGTTCTGAAATGCACTAAACGTTGCAGCACTAATTTCTTTGCAGAGCTCTGTAGCTGCCAATCCCTGGATGATAGCTGCATGCTATTTGAACACAAGGCAAATTGGAAACCAAATCATTTAGTGGAATCCATGCATGTGTTCTGTTTGTCCAAACCTTCGTGGTAAATCCAGATCTCACAAGTCAGAAGAGTAAAATTTAAAGAATGAAAATGTTATTTGTATAGAAACCTGGGAACAAAGTGAACTCTCTCTTCCCCACCTGGTAGCTGTGTGACCCTGTGTGTGGGTACACAGAAGGGGGGATCGCACACTACAGAGAACGCCATGGCTAGAACGCCTCTTGAAGTGTTTGGAGCCAATTTGATTTGTGCTCTGCATCCTGGCACAAGATATTTTGGAAGCTATAATCTGGACATTTCAATATTGGATTTCTAAATCTTTTTCAAACATTTCAAGGGTGGTTTAGAAGAAATAAAGGAGCCAAGAGGGTTAGGGACCACACTTCTGTTTCTAACATTCAGGATTGAGTGCCCAGATAGAGTGGGGAGAGGAAGGGACAGTGTAGATTTTGAACCAACAAAATTGGGAAGTTAATTATTTTGTTGTGTGTGGTTTCATGCCAGGAGGAAGAAGGTGGGGTTGCCAAGAGAGGGCATAAGACCTGTGAGTGGTCAGACCTGTGAGTGGTCAGACTTGTGAGCGTTCAGATCTGTGAGTGGTCAGACCAGTGAGTGGTCATGGCATCGGTTCAAGCAAAGACAGAAGTTCCAGGTGTGCGCACAAAAAGGTGGACTTCAGTTCCTATTCCTGGAAACACAGCATACGCACTGTTCCAAAGCTTGTAAAGCTTTTCAAATTACTCAGTAGCCTCAAGTCCTTATCACCCCAGTGTCAACTGTGCCTGTTAACATTTGTGTCCAGAGGAGGTATCATGAAGCCAGAAACCCACGGATAGACAATCACTTCAGGACACTGGGTTGTCCTGCTTAATAGTGTCTTTTAAGTGACCGGTATCTCTTTGGATATCCAGTCCCTGAACAATTTGAACAAGAATACCAACAACCTGCTTTCTTGGAAATTGAATTAATAACTTAAGAATGAAATCCTCTGGCGAACTGCTTTGGGAAGATACAGCCTTACATGAAGGGAAACAGAAGCACTTGGGAATCTAAGGCAGGTCTTGTCTTTACTTGAGCTAGGAGGAGGCAGGCAGTACTGACAGTCCCTTTCGTCGAGCAGGGCAGCACTGCTAGGAGTCGCCCTTCGTGCAGAAGGTTCGTTCTTGCTTCTTGCTGCCTGAAGAGAACCTGGCAGCCTGGGTTTTCATGTGCTCTTTCTACTTAAGACGCTGCTGTAGCTTAGTACTTAGACATTGTCATAAGATGATGTGGATCTTTTTATTTAGCATGCTAATGAGATATGCCATTATCACAAACTTATTTTTAAAATATTTTATATTAGAATGATACTGACTTCCTTTGTGAATTTGTGCGTGTGTATGTGTGTGTGTGCGCACACACATGTGGAGGTTGGAGATCAACATCTGGTGTGTTCCTCTATCACCTTCCAACTTATTTTTTATATTTTTATATGTATGACTGTTTTGCTGCATATATATGTGTGTGTATATATATAATATATATAATATATAATATATATATAATATATATAATGTGTGTGTGCATCATGTGTGTGTAATACCTGTGGGGACCAGAAGATGGCACTGGATCCCCTGGAGCTGGAGGTGTGGATGGTTGATAGCCATCATGTGGGTACTGGGAATTGAACCCGGGTCCTCTGCAAGAGCAGCCAGTGCTCTTAACCACTGAGCCATCTCTCGCCTCCCTCCAACTTTTTGAGACAGGATCTCCTCACTGAACCTAAAACTCACCGATTGGCTAGACTCGCTGGCCAGCAAACCTCAGGGCTCCGCCTGCTTCCACCTCCTTAGACTGGGATGGCAAGGGATTACCAGCATGGCCAGCACACCCAGCTTTTTATGTGGGTGCTAGGGATCTGAACTCAATTCCTCATGCTTCCTTAGCAAGCACTTTAGCCACTGAGCCATCTCTCAAGCCTCTGACGTTATATATTAATAACCTTTTTCAGAGAAAATATTCACAGGTCTGGTCATCAGAGTCTTTAGATCTCCAATAGTCTTTTTTGAAATTGTTTAAAAACATTTTAATTTTATATATACATATATATTTAATTTTATATATACATATATATGTATATGTGTGTGTCTGTGTCTATGTGTGCACGCATATGCATGAGCTAGAGCACATGTGTGATAGTCAGAGGACAACTTGCAGAAGTTGGCTCTCTCCTCCTACATGGGTCTCGAGGACTGAATTCAGGTTGTCAAATCTTGGCAGTTATCTTTGACTACTGAGATTTGGGCTGGTGCCACAGCTGTTCTATGTCTGAGTCTTTTCTTTTTGTTGCTGGCTACTAACCTTTGGTTCTCTATTTCCTCTCCAGCACATGGGGTCTGTCATCTCCGCCTTTCATTGTGGCTGAGCAGGCACTACTAATCTGTCCCTTCTTGAAGGGTATTTTTCCTATTTTTTAAATATTTCTTTGAGCTGGGCATTGTGACACACACTTTTAATCTCAGCACTTGGGAGGCAGAAGTAGGCAGATCTCTATGAGTTCAAGGCTAACTTGGTCTACATAGGGAGTTCTAGGCCAACCAAGGCTACATAGTGAGACCCTATCTCCAAAATATAATTCTTTGCTTTTCCATTTTCAGTGTAAATGTTTTTCTTATTTGCTTGTTATTTTGAAACCGTGGCTTACTATCTTTCACTAGTTCTGGAAAGTTCTGCAAACAATGTGACCTCCCGGACCTTTGCTCTATCACTCGTCTCCTTCAGTGACTCTGCTCTGTGCTGTCTCTCTCTTTTGGAATCTTACTTTTGGGTCTTCTCTTGGTTGGTTGGTTCTTGCCTTGGGCTACCCTGGCAGTTTTGGGCACTTTCATCCAGTCTCTCCCCCGGCTGTTTCATGCTGTGACTACTCTGAGGCTATGAATATCCACTGAATGGTAAGCTTGGGGTAACATATTTTACGGTTCTAGCGTGTCTGCTTGGTCTCCCTTCAATGTTGCTCTCTCCGGTGCCAGGACTCTGGAGCCACAGCTTTAAGAGAATCTTCATCCTTTCTCTTTTCCATTATGTTGTCCTCCCCTATATTAGCATTCAAAGTCACAATACACCGAAAGATGAAATTTAAATTTATTTTTCCATTAGTTCCAAAGCATTGAGGACTCACATTAGGAAAAACTTGTGCTGACTATTCTCTTTGAATCTCAATTTCCTAATCTTTAAAATAAGAAAACAGAATAATCGATAGTTTCTAATTTTGGACTCCATAGATCAGTACAGTTTCCAAAAATAATTGATATGCAAGAAAGAGTTTTCATACTTATTGTTTCTAAAATGAGAACATCAATAAACAAACATTTTATTATTTATTAGAGAAAGGACATTTAGCACAAAATGGGAGAGGGAGGGAGCTTTGCCTTGAGGGCAATTTCATTTTCCGAAGTTCCCTGCAGTCCTGGAAAAGATGCAGCCTCAGGTCCAAGGTTTGGAAGCACAACTACATCAATAGTCCGAGGTTTCCATCACAATCTGCCCTCTCTGAATTCTAACTGTGCTGGTAGAATTCTGATGATCACAAGAAAGGAACCAGAAATGGAGGTAGGTGGCTTAAGACTGTTCAAGTTTTGTAGCACAGCCAGGACTTTCATTGAACAGTATTTAGTTTAGCATAAACTGGGGAACTGCAGAGACACCTGATGCCAGACCCAATCCTATTCTGATTTGAGCGGTCTGGAGTGGAACTCTTACATTGTTCCCCCCTCCCCCATTCTGAGGGGGTTCAAATGGACAACCAAAGGTAGGGCTGCTGTGGAATCCTGGACTCAGGCTGGAATTTAAGTCTCAAGATTTAAATCTTCTGGACCGCAGTTTTTCTCCCATATACAATAGGAGTTACAAAATCTATTTCACTGATTCAAAATAAGTTCAAATTCAGTAACATATGGAAACTCCCTTTATGAACTATAGGACGCTGTGTAATAAATAGTGTAATAATGTTCGTATCATGTTAGTACCCACGAAAGCAGAGTGGCCCAAGAGCCCACACGTGTGAAGTGCGGGAAGAAAGGCTAGTTGACATTAAAGGAAATGATGAAAGCTTAGGTCTGATTGGCCTTTCAGTGTTCGGCAGACAAGTTTCAGCCTAAAGCAAAAAAAAAAATTAGTCACCGGGATGTTGAAAATATTCACATGTAATAAGTATAAAGCATTGGGTTGCTGTGCACTGGGTATTGGTAGGTACCTCATATTATTTGTACTCCTCCAAATAGGCCCCCAAAGAAGTTCCCACTGTTATTATTTTACAACTGAGATGTATCTCTAGAAAAGAAATTCACCCTTTCACCAAAGGCCACCCAGCAGAACCAGGAGTTGAGCCCAGATCATTTTGGCTCTGATCTCTATGTTCCCTGTGTTTGTCACAACACTGGGTGACAACTCAGTTCTGGTTTACTCAGCAGTCATCATAAACCTTTATTTTGTAGGCTAAATTATAAACTCATAGAAGAAATATGTTATGCTAAGTCATGCAAGCTACACGTGACCTATAGGTGGGCTGAGCTCTGGTGTTCGGTAGAGCCTGAGTCCTCCTTCACACTCCCATGGAGTCACTGGACCCTAAACAGTTTCCTGGCAGCAATTCAAAATGCTTCTCTTTTAGAATCACTTTCATTTGAACAGGGGATTAGCCAAATGTAAAACACCTTTGGGTCACCAGTCACGGAATTCTAGAAAGGTGAGCAAAAACTAGGGGTGGTATTTTAGATTTAAATTTTTATAAGGGGGCTGGAGAAACGACTGCTCTTGTAGAGAGCCCAAGTTTGGTTCCCAGTACTCATATCAGACAGCTCAGAGCTGTCTTTAAGGGATCCAGTGACCAAGGGGATCTGATGCCTTGGGCCTCTGCAGTACACACACACACACACACACACACACACACACACACACACACACACACAAGCATATAGTTAAAAATAATATACATCTTTTAAAAATACTTTAGCATACAATACTTTTATCTGCAGCCCCCAGAGTCATATACCTGAAATATGTACAAAAATGTAGTTTATCTCTATTAATAGTGATCTGCTAGAAGGGAAAAGAAAATATCAACAGGAAGTATCAGTATTGAACAGTCAGGCTGACTCAGGAGGCAAGTATCCTAGGGCCCTGCAGGGAGGGACTTGGTACCTGAGAGTGCTGTCTCCTTGAGATTCTTACTGCAGGAACTTCATCCTAGCCTGGTCCCAGCCCTGGTACGGAGACCTGCTTCCTTTGTTTTGACTTCTTTAACCTTGTGTACTTGAATTGGAACCATTAATTCTGCTTTTTCCAATACGAAAAAGCTACAGAGTGTGAAGAACTTGTCCTCAGGGTCCCGCTTCCCATGGAATGTAAAACAGAGACAAAAACAGGAACGGCCAACCACAAGTGTTACTTTACCTTGGTGACAGTTAGCAGTAAACTGACTGCTCAGGCATTTGCCATCAATGTTGCTTTTCCTGTACTGAAAGGAATGTTAATGACCCATGTAGTTATTTTCTCCGCTGAGCTCCAGTGAGCTTCATAAACTCAAACTCTCTTTCAGAGGTGAGAAATGAAACATGTTTTGAGTGGAAGGTTGGCTGATTTTCACTGAACAGAAAAGAAGGATTTTCCTTTTCCCCAGTGCAGTGCCTAAAACATTTGAGTCCTGTCATCCGTGACTAGAATCACTGCTGTCCAGACTTTAAGTTGTTGGTAGTATTGATCATAGCCCCAACAGAGATGAGCTCTATCCAATAGCCTAAATAGCACACGTCAAACAGTGTAGGACAGCTGCTGGGGTAATTGGTAACTTTCTTCCTTGAAAATTAAACATATGTCATGTTTTTCTTTGCCAAAAAGAAGACATAGTGAGCACCGTGGCACACAGACCCACCCCAGACACTCGTTCCCCCAGTCAGCAGGTGTCTTAGCTGCTGAAGGCTCAAGACTGAGCCTCTGTTAGGGGACTTCCCTTGGTCACTGCCATACCCATGTTCCACTTCAACCTCGGGAGCAGCCGGTGTACAAAGGCCGGCTCGTCTCTGGCAGGCAGCTCTAAAGGCTCACTCCACTTGCACTCTTCTCTGTAGGACCCACTGCAGTTGTATCACATGCTGATTTTCTCTTCTGCCCCATCCTTCTACCAAACACCCTCACAGGCATCGTCCTTGAAAGTGTTCCTCAAAACCTATCTCACATGCAATTCTCCAATTTCTGTGTGTTTCCTGGGAACCTTGATCTGCACCAGTGGGACCAAGAAGTGGTTCAAAGAAGGAGTCTCTAAAATCAGAATTTGCAGCTGGGTAGTCTTCCAGTTCGGGGAGAATGAGAACACCTTTCCTCATGGAGGACGGCCGCTAGCACGCTGCGACCATGCTCATTTTTATATGGAATGCAAGTTGAGAGAAGAGCATGCCATACAGGCATGCCTGTGGTCTCAGGGTGGATGTGACATGGGCTGTGTGGCTTTGAAAGTGACATCTCGGGGTATAAATGACATGAGGTGTGTGATTTTGGTACATGGCATCTCAGGATGTAATGGCATGAGGTGCCGTGGCTTTAAGACGTGGCTTCCAGCCAGGTGTGTTGGCACATGCCTTTAGTCCTAGCACTCAGGAGGCAGAGGCAGGTGGATCGCTGTGAGTTCAAGGCCAGCCTGGTCTACAGAGTGAGTTCAGGTCAGCTGGGGCTACAGGGAGACCCTGTCTCAAAAAGACAAAAAAAAAAAAAAAGCCATGGTTTCCATTTTTATGCTCCTCCTGTTGGTAGCTGAGAACTACATCCACTGTCCCCAAGTCTGGATGAACATGTGACTTTGAGAGACTGGCAGAAGTGACCTTATGAGACTCTGAGGAAGTCATAACTAGCCAGGCAGCCTTTCTCTCGACATGTTTACATGTCCCCCAAGAATAGATTATTTATTTTTACCATTTTTCCATTTTTTTTCAAGAAAGTTCATATACTTTTATGGAGCCTTTTAGTTTATAGCGTGAGGTTAAAGGGAAAAACAATTCTCCTCAATCAATATTTTATACAACTGTAATGAAATATTTAAGACTGCAGAGGATTGCAGTTCTTAAGAGTTGGGTCAAGTAATTTTGAATCTTCCGGCTACATTGTCTTTTAATAGGAACAAGCTCTAACTAGTAGGAACAAGCTCTAACTAGCTCCCCAAGCTTCCAGCCAAGCTTCATCACTGCCACGGAAGTACTACTTGCCCTTTCAATCAACATTCACCAATTTTGCCTCAAAAATTAGCTTTGTACTTGGTGGGGTTTCGTGTCCAGCTGTCCCCTCTGAGGAGACCCAAGCCATGTAGAAGGGTCAGATAAGCACGGCCTGGCGTCATCCTAGGCCAAGCTCCCAGCATTTGTTGGAAGAAACTTTGAGATAAGGGTTTCCAGTCTAAGTGCTATGCTCACTGGAGGCCAGCTAATTGCACTGTGAGGTGCTGGGCTGCACACCATAAGGTATTCAACAGCATCTGGCCTCTCCACTATAGCAGTAGTAAAGTCTTTCACTATCCTTTCGAAGTAAAAAGCAAAAGATGTCTCTTTATTACCAAGTGTCCTCTGGGAAAAAAGTCAGCACAAGTTAGAAAGTGTTCTTAAAGTCTGCTCTCCACCCTCTGCGGAGCCTCAAGGCACTGGAGTCTTCTCAGCTTGTATCCCATACACTGAAGCACGGAGAACAGTCCTTCCTGCCTGTTCCAGGTCCACATCCTTGTCCTGAAAGATCTGTAATTCTGTCTTTAAAATGCTGCTGCTTTCTAATAGTATTTCAAGTGTAGTACTGGACAACAGGCATGTGAAAAACAGTGATTATAATAACTATGGAATTGAGTAGCTACATCAATACACCAGAGAAGATCATGAAAACAGGTAATGTCTAGTTTCAAACAAGGGCCCAGAGGGGAGGAGAGAAATGGATGGCGGGCCGGCCCTAGACTGAGAACTATTGGAGAGTGATTGCTACTGGGTGAGGGAGAGCACGCCTTACCAACGATCTCTGGGTGGGCTCACCACACTCCATGCATGAACTTACACTGAAGGACATCTCTGTACAAATGCTTGACTGGATGGGACTTAACATGTATGGAGGAATACATGAGGTCTGGTGGGGGTGTGGGGGAGGCATGGCTCGGGGGGGATCTAAATTTGAATGATAAATGTTGTATGAAAATATAAAAGCACAAAAATTTTTTTTGATCATTACCTAAAAGGTGAATGTGAAAGCCAAAGGTTCTTCTTGGGAGGGAGCATAGAGAGAGACTCATTTCCCGAAGGCTGAGGATCAGGACCCAGATCCTAGCTGTCAAGTAGAGGATGCAGTTCCATTGGTAGAGTGCTTCCCTCCCACGTACCAAACCCTTTGTTGATTTCCTGGAACACAGACTGGACTTGGTGGCTCAAGGGTATAATCTTAGCGCTTGTGAGATAGAAACAGAAAGACTAGAAGTTCAAGATCATCCTTGGCTACAAAGTATGCTCAAGGCCAGCCTGGGCTACATGAAACCCTGTTACGAAAGACAAAAGAAAAAGAGGGTGAAAAGGTATCAGAACTTTAAAAGAAGTTGTGCTCTTGAGTTTGTCAAGTTTCCTACGTCGAGGGCAGGGCTGTGTTTGGAGGTGTGGGATGCTAAGACCCAGCCTGGGAAAACACAGGTTGGCACTCGAAATCTTTAGTTCACAGACTCTCCTTAATCGCCAGGCCTGAGAAAGTACCTTCCTCCTCCTTTTACATTTACATCTCTCCATTTGCTTGAAAATGATGTAGTATCCTTGGCTTTGTGAGGTACTAAGTTCCTCCCACAAGCATTTACCTTTATTTCCTGAGCTAAACATGAGTAACTAGGGCTAACTCAACATGGAATGTTGGAATTTCTGGGATTGAGAGAGAAAAGGTCCAGACTTTAGAGAGCTGCACGTATGTACCAGCTTGTACATATTAGCAGGAGTCTGGAGGCTTTCATGAGACAATCTGACAGAGGTAGATCGCACAGGGAAGAGCATAAACGTGTAAGATAGTGTTTATAGAGTCGAAGCTTTTGAGTAACAAAGGATTTAGCACCCTGGAAAACATCTTAAGAGATGGTGCTAATGCCGTTTGCAAAAACAAGCTTAGAAGCTTGAAGGACAGTAAACAAAGCACTTGTGCACGCTGTGTCAGACAGCCACAAAGTATCAGGAAGCATATGCATGGGACCTGCTGGAGGGATGGGCATCTTTCACTTAGAAACTGTTGGATACCCTGGAGGAGACTCAGATGAGCAACACACCTGAGAGAGAACAGGAACTACTGGAGAGCTTGGGTCCCCCTCGCTCTGTAGGCCACAGCTGAGTGTGAGAGGCAGGCTGTGGAACAGCTCACTGACGCTGGTAGAAGAGTGAGGTCTGGGGAGCAATGATTTCATTATTGGCTCCCATTCAATGTTGGCAATAAAGAATTACTGCATTAAAGTAAATAAAATGCAGCCAGTGATTTCATTAACTGTAAAACGCTATTTATAAATGTCCAGGATCGATGTCTATTAAGTTAGGAGACGGAATCATAGCCACTGTGTATCTCAGTCAAATGTCACCCTTCCTGAAGTGAGAAAAACCTTAATAAATGCATGTTGACTAACAGATTGCACAAATCGACCAAATATGTGCCAAATTTCAAATGTGTTTGTGACACAGAGGAGGCAAAATTGTTATCTTTTACCATTAAAGTTAACTGGTTACAAGAAATTCATGTACTTACCTTGCAGTCATCAAAAATAAGCATGAGGGGCTAGAGACAGGGTGCAGTGGTTAAGACAGCTGGCTGCTCTTGCTGAAGACCTATTAGGTTCCCAGCTTACAACTGCTTTTCTCTCTAGCTCCAGGGGATCTGACATGCTGTTCCAGCCTCTGCAGGAACTCACACACGTATGTGCCACACACATACTCAGACACAAACAAACACATAAAATAAAATCTTAAAAAAATAAGCATAAGGTTCTCCATCCCTGTCTTTCAAGACAAGCTCTGTATGTAGAAAGCCTAAACTCACAGAAACAGCAGGTAAGGGACCACACCGTCTGTTGCCTAGAGACAAGGGAACTCAAGACAGCTTGGACTATCCATGGAGGATTCAAGCTAGAAGTAGGACTGTGGCTGTGCTTGGGTGTGGATTAGAAGGGAAGAAGGCATGAAAGGATGGGTACCATCACCATCACTGTCGAGGAGAAGAGGTCAGGTGTGGGAGGCAGCCAGGCTGGAGGCCCAGCAGTAACACTGAGCAGGGGCTTGTGAAGAGAGGAAACAGATTCTACCAGACTCTCTAGCACGCCCTGTGAAAATGGAGCTGACAGCCTGCTGTGGTGAGAAATAAACACTGAAAATGTCTGGATGCTGGACATCATCCTACACTGTGTCCAGCCCAAACATTTTCCCTGTCCCTACACAGTATTTCTTAGGTACCTCCAGTCAGAAGATGAAATGATTCAGTATTTTAGGATTTCTCTGCACTTTACGTGTATGGCTTTCACGATGGTTTCAGTACTGTATAATTTGAGGATAAATTAATATGCTTTCTTCTGTATCTTAAAGACCATCTATAAAGATGTCACAGGAAGCAGTGCTTAGCATCCATCTCTGTCTTGCTTCCTTGGGCCTTTCTCATTGGTTGGGTTCCCTGTATCCCATCTCTGTCTTGCTTTGTTAGCTCTTTCTCACTGGCTGGATGCTCTGCTATTTGAATTACCATCTTGCAATTCCAGGGAGTTCATTTTGGAGCCAGTTATCTTTCTTTCTAACATTTCACTGAAATGTTCTGATGTAAAGCATTCCTTAATGTTTATCACAGTGCAGAATGGTCAGTGTCTAAAACAATATTGATAACTTATTTCATCAGCTAAATTGTTTTTTTTATCATTGTTAAGAAATGCACCCTAGTAAATTAATTCTCCAGGATCACATGTTCTTTAGAATGTTTGAATAAAAAATATTCCCCTTAAAATGTCTTGAAATGTAATAGAAGATTTTACATAAAAGGAAAAAATAGGAAAATGGAACGATGGAAGGAGGACATGGCGGGAGGGCGGGAATATAGTTCAAGAGGAATCAGGTGTAACATGCAATCTGCCATGATCCTGTTACTTTCTCTCATATGTGGCTGTGTAATACATTTTTGGGGAGAAGCTTTATATTTTAGTGGTTACTTGATTCATGAGGTTTAGTAAAAAGTGGAAGGTATAGGATAGCTTTCCCTTTTCAAATTATTCTAAGCATGAAAGATTTATTAGTACATTTCCTTTGCTATAACAAAGTACTTCAAGCTGAGCATTGATAAAGAAAAGAGGTTTACCTAGCTGACAGTTTAGAAAGCTGAAAGTTAACGGTTAAAGGAGTTTGGTTTCTGGTGATGGCCTCATGGATGGAGGCGGAAGGTGAAGCCAGGCAACTCAGGCTCAGACTTTTGTACCTAGTCCCTCTCCTGAGAGCTAACTCCACAGTCCCACAAGAATCATCTAATTCTTTCCAAAGACTGTACTGGCCTCAGGACCTGCCAGCCAACTCCTCTCTTGCACGACCCATCCCCTCTCACACCCCATCCCCTCTCACACCCCATCCCCTCTCACATCTCCACAATGGGGATGAAGTCTTGAGGGACAGACCCTACACCAGAGCAAAGGGCAACAGACAGCGAAGTATACACCTCTGGGCTCGGGCTAACCTTTGAGCCAATGGAAGCGTGGCCCTTCATTTTTGATTAAACAGAAAAGACAGACCCCGTTTTAAAGGCCACAAACAGCCATGAATTGTCATCCTTTCTAATCTCTGCCATGTAAAATTCTTGATCCTCGAAGAGAAGTCACTGAGATCGCACTCGGGAACAGCGCACCTCTCTGGGATGGGTTCTTCTCGTGCGAGTGGAGGGACCCTTCCACAGTTCGTGTTTCCTTCATCGACTCCATCCGCAGTTCAGAGCCTACCTGGTGTGCCACATGATCATGGTCATCCATCTGGTAGTTTGCTACAAGCATCGTTTTCAGGGTGGACTTCGGCAGCTCTGATGGAAAACTTGCGCTCTGAAAGCTCGCTGCCCCAACTCACAGAAGCAGAGAACACGGAATGCGGGGTGACGGGGCGCCCCACACAGCAGTCCGTGTGTTTTATGTGGTTTGGAGACTGAGAGGCTGAGAGACCTGGAAACCAGCACAGAGAAGAGAGCTCAGCACTCTTGGCTCCTGGTTGAATTCCTCTTCCTGGTTTTTATTTCTGCCTTTATTTGCCAAATCTTTCTTCAGGGCCCTAGCTTTCCTTCTTAGAATCATCGTTGGGATGGTTCTGATAAAGCATTTGTCTTGGCACATTTTTCTTACCAAACACCAGTGATCCAAACAACCTTACATTGCAGTTCTTTCTGGAAAAGGGCCCCCTGACTTCTATAATTGAAAGTCTGATTCGCCCACAGACACACAGACTGTATCACAGAGAATTGCAAATGTGTTCCTCGATGGTGGCACATTCAGATATTTAAAAAACATAATTCAAATCTTATATTAACTAATCTTCAGAAGTTTAGTATTCTTTCCAAGTAATCAAAATAAAAACATTTAAATCAGGCTTGGTGGCACATACCTTTAATCCCAGCACTTGGGAGGCAGAAGTGGGTATTCTCTGTGAGATTGAGGCCAGTCTGCTCTACATAGCAAGTTCCAGGCCAACTGGGGCTACAGGGAGACCCTGTCTCAAAAAAGAAAAAAATAAAAAAGAAAATGTTTCAACACTTGCCAAACCCTCACCAACCTCCTCACCACACCTAGATGACTGACAGTCGTCCGTCAGTCTCCTTCTCCAAACCCCCCTCACCACACCCTTGTCTCTCCCTTAGGTGGTTAAATGTCCGATCTTTCAACTCTGGTGCTAGTGACGGAAGATAGATGGCCTTTCATCAACTCCAGTCTTCTGGAATAGCCCTGTATGATTGCCTTTCTTGTATACCAGTGAACTTTTTTTTCATTTTGACTTTTAGCCCTGTTAACATTGACTCACACTGGTCCAGATCAACCATGTCAGCAATTCAATGAATTCCAAATTACACCTAGCAGCTAGATTGAAGGGGCATTGACTCTTATGGGCTTCCCCGAGAACAGGACAAACAAAAGGCCACAGCTCCATTCCTGGTATGGGCTCCAAGAGATTCCTTGATTCAAATTGTGTGGGGGTGTGTGGGGTATGTTGGGTATGTGGGGTGTGTGGGGTACGTGGGGTGTGTAGGGTGTGTGGGGTGTGTGGAGTGTGTGGGGTATGTGGGGTATGTGGGATGGATCTTTCCAGATGTCCAGGGAGTATATGGTGTGTATGTGTGTGTAGTGTGTGTGTGTGGTATGTGTGTGTGTAGTGTGTGTGTGTGGTATGTGTGTGTGTGTGGGGTGTGTGGGGTGTGTGGGGTATGTGGGGATCTATGTCCATATGTTCATAGAGGCTGTCAGAAGTCCCTTTTCCATCAATTTCCACTTTGCTCCTGTGAACAGCATCTCACTGACCTGGGGCTAGGTCGGCCGCTGTGAGCCCAGTGATCCACCTGTCTTTGTACCCACAGCACTGGCATATGGACACGGCTGTTTACCCAGCCTTTACATAGGTGCCAGGATCTGAACTCAAGCCTCATACTTGTATAGCAAGTGCTCTTAGCCACTGATCCAGCCTTCCAGCCTCCTCCATTGAATCTGTATCAGATTATTCAGCTGCAGTGAGACTGATTTGTCTAGGGAAACAAAGACTGAGGTACCCATGAAGCTGGATTTTCCAGTGCCTCTATTTTCTAATAACTTAGCACCAAGATGTCTTTCTATAGATTTTTAAGGTTTCTCTAGATTCGATTTTTAGTAACTATTTGTGTTGATGCTTCTGTGATTACTAAGGAAATGTGTTTTCCTTGTAGAAATACTCAAGTTTGCTGAAAGGCATAAGATAAACCACCAGAGGTAACAGCCAGCAATATTTTACATATTATATATACACATATTGTAAAAAAATTGAATCATACTAAAGCTTGTTCACTTGGGTATCTTTATATACCAGCTTGTACCCATTTGGAAGCAACTTCTGGCTAGCAGCTCTAGTCCACAGTTCTTAGTGACATCCTTTTATTCCTTGCCCAGTTGCCTAATGCTTCCTTAGGGTTAATTTCCACATATTGAGTTTCTGAGTCAAAGGGAGCACACATTTTAAGGGTTTGAATGTTTGCTGAAAAATGTCTTCCAGAACCCATGTGCTGATTTTAGCTCCTGCCTACAGAAAGCAGATCGTTCACCACAGTGTGCCCCTCACCAGTGACAGTCAACATGGCTTTATAGCTGTCAATTTCACAGGTGAAAAGGGAATTTTGTTCTTTCATTTTACATAAACATTTGTAAAGCTAAACATTTATCATGTTATTTTGGGCTAAAATGACTAGAAAGCAGAGACCCACTTCTATATACAAATTGGGTCAAAAACTGACATTATTTAAGTGCTATAAATGGGACAATGGATGGAGTAGGATCAAATGAGTTGGAATTAGAACTGGTCACTGCTGAGCTCCTTAGAATAATGAGTGGCCGTTACTGAGTGCTTTTTAAATACCAGGCATTTTTCTGTGTTTGTTGAATTTAGTCTTCATAACAGTGTTGTGCATAAGTACCATTTTACTGTCTTTGCCAATTAGATGATGAGGAGCAAATGAGTTTTAGTTGTCTATGACTACACTGGAACAGTCTTGCCTTTATAAAGGAAAGAGGCTTGTTGGGCTCTCAGTTCTAGGAGTTCAAGGGCATGACACAGGCATTCGCAGACCCTGGTGAAGCCCTCGCAGTAGATGGTGTCAATCACCATGAGAGGAATGCGCAGGAGACAGAGTCATCACACAGAGTCATCACGTGGTGTGACGGGAAAACAGGAGAGAGACTGTGGTCCACACACCCTTTTCCCAGGGATGTTCACAAAGCCCACCCCTTAAAGGTCCCACTGCCTCCTAACACTTCTACACTGTGCACACAGCTTCCAACATTGAGGCTTTGAGGGGAAGCCACATCCAAACCACAGCAGGGAATAGTTTACCAAGTAAGGCAGAAGTAAGATTTGAATTCAGGCACTACCTCCAAACTCATGTTCGTGGGCTCTATGTCATGTGTGCGTGGGTGTGTATGTGTGTATGCATATGTGTATATGTATGTATATATATATATATACACACACATGTCTAAGACATGTTTGTACAAGATTAACTTTTCATGGAGCTGGAAAGATGACTCAGTGCACTGGCTGCTCTTGTAGAAGACCCGGATTGAATTCCCAGCACCCACATGGTGGCCAACAACTGTTCATAACTCCAGTTCCAGGGGATCCAGCACCCTCTTCTGACCTCCAAGGGTATTGCATGACACAGGTGCACTTACATGCAGATAATACACTCATACACATAAAATAAAAATAATAAAATATGTTTTAAAAAGATTAACAGTTTTTCTCAATGCCATATGAATTGTTAATAAATATAATTGTTACTAAAATAAAGTGAATACCACAGACTTCTGTAAAAACTATATTTTTAGGCCATTTTAAATTATTCTACTTTAATTTCGAATTCTGATTTAAGAGATATACATGCATAGACAAAATTGGTGGTCTGCACTTGGAGCTGAATAACCAAAATCTCAGAAATGCAGATCTAAGTTTCCACCAATCCTGTCAAACCCATTGCTTCATAGCCTCCCTGGAAAACAAAGTTCTTGGGTTTTCAGTGATTGCCTCTGGCTCATTAATGAGCTAGTTTTCTCTTTTCTAAACATGTGACTTTTCAAGCTGATCTGGAATTAAGATTTAGGTAGTATATCCAGGGCTGCAAGTTTGGATCTGAATATATAAAGCAAGTTTATGCTTAGGAATGCTTATATGCACAAACCAATATATGTGTGATACATCAGCAATGAACGACTTGTTCCTAAGAAGGACAAAAAGCCAGGATGAAAAATGACTCGATATTGGATTATGGTAACAAGGATTAAAAACCAGGAAAGTCGGAGTTTTGATTTAGAAGGCCAATCATCCAACAAATGCAAAATATAGTAATTATTTTCCCTAAAGTAGCACAGAGCAGGGGACTTGAGTTCTAATAGGCAAAGGCTATCTCACGGCCAGATCAAGCCTTAGCTCATGTTGTTCGGCCTTACTGGGTGCATTAAGTGCGTCCTGTGTGTGTAGACATCAGTCTTTGGGTTCAGAAGGCTTTAATCTCACCTCTGCCTGACCTTCCTGGGATTACAATTCAGTGTGAGGATAAGAGGGCTCTGTCAGTTTGAGCCAGTAACGTTACCACTTCCTATGCCTGACATCTTTGGAGCTGGGCATTTAATCTGCTGACTGGGAGGTCACAATGTCTCTATTTACACGAAAGACACCAGCACTAGAGAGATGGGTCTCTACATTCAGGGATCATGACTATCTCTTGGATCACTGACAGGCACTCTTGCTCTCACTGCCTTCCACCCCTTCCTTTTCCTGCTAACTTCGTAAGTATTTACTGATAAAAAGCTCAGCCACAAGAATGAAAGTAAGTACTGCAAAACCAACAGCAAAAAACCAGACGGACAACAGAACAGCAGTCCAACTGACGGCATTGGAGAGGTAAGATTAGAGAGGTAAGACACAAGGACTAACACTTAAGATTCATCTACCAGGCACACATCTGACTTAAGATAGGAACTTTCTATAAATTCTCCTACATAGTAACTACTTCGAAATTCTTCCATACAACTAGCTACACTGTGAGAATTCATAATCATTTCTAGCTCTTGCTATACAGGCTCGAAATTTCCTATTCATTATTACAAGGTTGTCTATGTGTTTCTTTTATTGTTTTTTGACTGTTAGACTCATCCCTCCCTTCTTCAAGAGAGATAGACGTAGTAACCAGCATTCAGTCATGTACACAGCTTCGCTGTCACTCACTGTCCTGGGTGCTTTACGTGCTCTTGGAAACCCTTCTCTAATGTAGTTAGCCGGGTCCACAAAATGAAAGTTGCCTGGGAACCATTCCGGAAAGACTAGATTAACCAGCCAGGAATTTCCTGGGAAATTCTGATCCATTCTAGCTCTGGCTACAGATTGATGCCATCTGGGATCAATTCTGAGACTGGAAAGCCTGGCAAGGTCTTCCAGAAGAGAGTGATGCCAGAGACTCCTAATTAGATGAGACATGTGCCTTTACAAAGCCCTGGGATAATGGTGTATGGCATAGGCAGAGGAAGGGAGTGAATCCAGTCGTTTATGGACTTGCCTAGATGGGGACACTGTAGCGGGAACTGTGTCCCATATTAATCACCGTGGCCCTAGAGTAAACACTATTATCATCCAGAGTCTCAATCAGGGAGCTAGGGCTTTGGGAGTAACATGCCCACTTAACAAATGAGTAGAGGGACTGGGGTTTGAACCTAGGCACTCTATCTCCACTCAATGCCTCTCTTACTCTATCCTATGAGTTCCATCAACAAACCATATATCATTGACCCTCCACAAACATGGCTTCTATAACCTCAGGCTCAACAGATAAGGATCAAAAGTATTATAAAAAAGACACTGCATCAGTATGAGTAAGTAAAGACGTTTTCCATGTCATTATTCCCTGGGCACTACAGTATAATGGTGACTACAGAGCGTTTACATTGCATTAGTTATGAGCAATCCAGAAATGGTTTATGGTCTAGAGGAGGATGTATGTAGCCTAGATGCTCTTTTGTACCAGGGACCTAAAGATTTGCAGATTTCAGCAGCCCCAGGTGTTCTGAAGCACTTAAAAAAGGAATCTGAACCATCCTACCAGCCGTTATCTTAATTTTAATTGCCCTACCATCCCTTCGAATCCTTTACATAATAGATGAAATCAATAACCCTGCTAATTCTGTTTTTATGTGTATGAGTATTTTGCCTGTACGTGTACACACCGCATTGTACGTGTACACACCACATGCATGCGGCACCCTTAGAAGCCAGAAGAGAGTCTCAGAGTTATGATGGTTACCCACCATGTGGGCACTGGGACTGAACCTGGGTCTCCTACAGGAACAGTCCATGCTCTTAACCACTGAGCCATCTCCCCAGTCCTATACTAACCCACTTTGTGGATTATTATCCAGGACCAACCTACTTTTAAAAGTTTTGGTGATTCTAGAGAGATTTAGTGTTGGTTTTATCTCTGAGACATGAAAAGAGGCAATGTGGTCACCTGGGTAACATTTCTGCCTGGATGGAGCTGGTGCTGGTGAGAACTGAGAAGTCTTAAAAGTCCCTCTGCAGTTTGGGAAGAGCCATGAACCTGTCACTGATTGGGTTGAGGTGGCAGTCAGATCCATCAATATTCCCAGGTGTGACTGGCCCAGCAAAGTTCCAGAATATAACCAGGTGGAGTGCTTCTCGCTTCCTTTGCCTCAAACCAGAGATGAAATCACCCGGCCATTCCCTTCATGTTGCCATTCCCTTCATGTCGCAAGTCCTCTGGCTGTTGGGCTCTTTCTTTCCATCCATTCCCCGCTGTTATCAAAATGAATAAAGCTGTGTAGTCCGCAGCTGTCTGTTGACCTTGGGACTAAAAATCTTCCATGAGGGAAAGAAAGCAGCTCTGGATTCCTGAAACACCTCAGGCTTGTGGAGGGAACAAATGGCTGAGTTCTTTTCCGTTCATAGCACACAGCGGGCAGTAAGGCAGCAATTTGAGCTTTCAGTGTCTGGGAGTCTCACAAGACAATGCTGAGGGCTAGCAGTCAAAGATGGCAGTTAAGAATGAATGCTATGGGTTCAGAGTACAGCTTCTAGGGCTCTCAGAAATAGGGTAGTCACTGCCTTATGGACTCAGCTGTCAATGGTATTTCTCTTATTGATCAGTGTGGGGAGATTTTCCTCATTTTGACAGTGACATCACTGATTACATGCATTCATGAGGCATTCCAGAGACATGAAAGCTCCAACCTGTAAGGAAGAGGTGGCATCTCACAGAGACCACCAGCCTGGCAGGAAGGCAGTGTTGCTTGAATTACAGGCTGTAGTTAAATCTCCCTTCTTTAAAAAAAAAATGCTTCGTTATATACTTACATTAAATGTTATTTATTTTGTGTGTGTGCACATGTGTGTGTTTATGTGTGAGGGTGCATGTGTGTACTGGATAGTTTCAGTGGCCACTGTGATGCCCCTGGGAAGAAGGCAGCTGAGTCGGGGAATTTCCTCTATCAGACTGGACTGTGAGCTGTCTGTGAGGTATTTTCTGAATTGTGACTGGTGTGGGAGGGCCCAGTCCACCAGGGGCGGTGATCCTGGGTTGGAGAGAAAGCAGGCTGAGAACAGGACAGAGGAACAAGCCAGGAAGCAGTGTTCCCCCATGGTCTGTGCTTCAGCTCCTGCCTCCAGGCTCCAACCTGAGCTCCTGCCTTGGTTCCCTTTGATGAAGGACTACACTGTAAGCTGAATAAATCCTTACCTCCCCAACTTGATTTTGATCAGGGTGTTTCAGCACAGCAATAATATAGGACAGCGTGTGTCATGTTTACAGAGGTTAGAGGAAAACTTACGTGTTAGTCCTCTCCTTCCACCACGTGGGTCCTGGGGATGGAACTCAGGTTGTCAGGCTTGGTGGCAGGGGCCTTTACCTGATGAGTCATCCCACTGGCTCCCAATTCCCCCTTCTTGGATAGTAATTTAATCACTGTCGCACTTGAATTAGCACTCTACTTTCCTAACTTGTTTATAAGTCACGACTCTGACCTACCACACTTAACAATTAAAGTTCACCAGGAAGTCCCCTCTGAGGCCTACCCAGTCTGCAACCGGCATGTTAGTCCTGGTTAATCTCCCTCCCCTCACTTCACTTTAGGGTTCTGACTCTCTTATGATAGGTACCAAGCACAGATCCACCTGGGCCTATGGACTTGCTATTTCCTCCACCCAGAATCACTCCCCTGGCTGGAAGCCTTCCCTTCATAAAGGTGAGCTCCCCTGAGCTGGTATATTAAAGCACCTCCTGTCTTCCTCGGTTCCCTTAGCTCGCTTTATTTTTGCTCTCAGCTCTTGTTAGCAGCTGATGGTGTACTGGTTTCCATGGTAGCCAGTCTGTCTCCATTGCAGTGTGAACTGCTTGTGGGCATGTCTGTATGGCTTAGCTCTCTACCCCCAGTACCTAGAACAGCACCTGTATATAAAAGTCATGCAGTGATTACTGATTAGGTAGATCTTGTTTTCTTTTTAATGGAAAAAGCAAAGAAGCCCATTTGTGGCATTTGTAAATATTATAAATAATGCATCAGATGGAATTCAAGATCCCCAGGGATTGCAGCGTAATCTACTGGTACCTAACCCTTCACCAGCTGTTTTCACCCTGCTGGACTTCCAACTGCCACTGTGTGTTCTTCTTTGTCTAAGGATGAGACTTGAAAAGACACTTGAAAAAACAGAAGTGCCTGGGAATAAAATCTCTATCCCAGAAACACTTACCCAGAGACTCCTGGGTGTTGGCAAATGCATACTCATTTCTTTAACCCCTCAGGACAGCGGTGAGAACTGTAACTTTTGCACTATTCCGGGGTTTCCCTGTGGGATTAAGTTCTAGCCAAGCACAGCAGTCGCCATCTTGACAGTCCATCCATTACTGTCTGCCTTGTTCTCCCTGTTTGCCATAAATCACATGGAGTCATTCTGTGCACAGGGCTCAGTGGCACATGTGCTCTGCAGATGTGTGGCCTAAGGCTCACTCACTGTCATGCTCCCCAAATTAAAATAAATAAGCAAAGTACAAGTCACATACTTGAAAAAGATTTTGAGATGTGCACACAGACATTGGATGGAAAATTCAGCAAAAAAGGCAGATTCTGGAAAAAAAAGATAAAACGGAAACCTAGAAAAGGAAATAAAAATAACTCTAATAAAAAAATGAAAGGAACACATCACTAGTAGACTAGGCCAGTTAAAAAGAATATTGTGTATTAAAGAAAGTTTGATGAATTAGGAAATTCAGGTATCAATAAAACAAATAAATAAAATAGCACTAATGTTCTCTAGTATATGTTCTAAGGGTCTCTAGTATATGATTAGGAGATCAAGTCTATGAATCTGTGGTATAGATAAGGAAATAGATACAAATTAAAGGTATAGAAAACCTATTTAATGAATTACAGCAGAAAATTACCCAAATCTACAGAAAGAAATGGACAGCTACGCATAGGAGGAATTTGGAAATTCATATGAACATGACCAGAAAAGAACCTTTCCACATATACTGTAGTTAAGTTGCTGACGGTACAGAACAAAGAACAACTATTGCAAGTTGTAAGTGAGAAATGTCAAGTTACTTACAAAGGCAAACCTATCAGGGCAAAAGCACCAATCTTAGCAGAAATAATAAAGGACAGAGAGACGGGCATGGTCTGATGTGTTTCAGACCTTGGAGCAAAACAACTGTCAATCAAGATTTCTATATCCAGTAAGGCTGTCTTTCAGGGCAAAAGAGACAAGGGACTGTACATTCTAAGCATAAACAAAAGCACTGATGATCGTGAACTAGCAGTGCAGAAGACAGTTAAAAGCATACTATGTCCAGACAGAGAAAGATGTACACATGCCTAAAAGCCCAGGAAAGAAGAAATCTCACCAGAACAATCGATAAATAGGAATTAGGAAAGACTCAAACATTACTAACTCAGTAGGCTAGCAAACCTCCAAGATGAAGATGAGAGAAACTAGCTCAAAAATAATCTTCAATGTAAAATAATGAAAAGACACAGACTCTACATAATGTATAATATAAATTATTAAACAGCATCCAACCTTTTGCTGTCAGCAAGAAACTCACATCACTGGCAAAACCCAAACAGAATCCAAACCGAGGAGGAGCAGCTCCATCTGAGAAAGCAGACTGCAGACCAAGATTAGTCACTAGGGATAAGGAAGTCACTATGTATTAACAAGCAGAGCAATCCATCAAGAATATAGTGACTGTAAATATACATGCACCGAGTATAAGTATAGTTCCATAAAATAAGCGCTGCTGACCATAAAGGAAAAGATAGGTCTAGATGCGCTGACAGTGGTGCCTTTAATATCCTGCTCTTATCAATAGACAGATCATTCAGACAAAAAAATCAACAAATCAGCTTCAGAGTTCTGATGTACCCTATCTCAAAAACCTAAAATAATTATATAAACAATAATTGATAAATAAATGAACAAAATAAGATTTAAAATATATATATAGTAGATAAGGTCCTTATGCAAAATATACAATGAGCTTTATAATTGAGATAAATTAATACAAAAGTAGATCAAAGCTATAGTTTCATAAGTAAATTCTTCTAAATGGCTACTCTCCATTTATCCATCAGTTTCACTGTCATTATTTCTACTAATTCTTATGTATGTTTAGTGGCTATTTCATATCCATTGGTTAGCATGAAGGTATCAAAACCATGCTCAGCTGGATATTGTGCAAGAATACTTAGCCAGTGAAGATAAATTTGTTAAAATATAAGATATGTGGCTAGAGAGACACCTCAGTGGTTAAGAGAGCATACTGGCCAGTCATGGTGGCACACACCTTCATGCCTTTAATTCTAGAACCTGGGAGGTAGAGGCAGGCAGATCTCTGTGAGATCAAGGCCAGCCTGTTCTACATAGTGAATTTCAGGCCAACTGGGGCTACAGGGAGACAAGACAAAAAAAAAAGGAAAAAGAAAGGACATACTGCCCTTGCAGAGGACCAGAGTTTGGTTCCCAGCACCCATACTGGATGGGTCACAATTCCAACTCCGGGGAATCTGATGGCCCCTTCTGGCCTCTGAGAGCACTTGCATGCATGTACACAACACACAATATAGACATATTTAAACATATAAATAAATCTTTATAAAATAAAATTCTCAAATCAATAAAAATATTTTTATTAGCTTGCTTTTTAAAAATCATAACATGATTACATTGAAAAACTTTGTATAAGTTTAAGGATTTGGAAGGGGAATGAATGCCAAACTGACATCACATCAATAGCTGGAAATTTCCCAGTATTGTTCAAACAAGGTAGTACAGTTTTGTCAGTAAATAATACCTAAAAATTATAGTAGACTATAGAATTGCAAATTTACATTCTAAAATACAATTACATATTTTTAGTTTGAGAGTTATATCAGCTTAGTTATTAAGGTACTTTCAAAATTTTTTTAACTTCCCAGACTATGGTTTAGTAAAATAAAAAACGTAAAGCAATAAACATATAGATGAGGTGAACCTTTTGGAGATTCTCAGTTACCTTGACCTTGGCAGATGGCCACTCATTGTTGTGCTCTAGGTACAGGTTAGATGTCAATTACCTCTGAACGAGATGCATAGCTGACTGTATCAGCTACTTCTTGTAGTAGTGATAGGACACTGACCAAAGAAACTTAAAGAAGGAAGAGTTAATTTGGCTTATGGTTCCAGGGTAAGGGTCCATGATGACAGGAAAGGTGTGGCAGCGAAGGTGGCCGGAGCAGAAAGGCGAGTGATCACACCATCAGCAGGCACAGGAAGCTGAAGACAACTGGAGATCCGGCAAGGCTTAAGAACTCTCTAAGCCCACCCCAGTGACGTGCTTCCTCCAGCATAGCCACACCGCTTAAAGCCTCCCAAAACAGCACCACCAACTGGGGACAAAGTGCCCAAACCCTTGGAGCCCTTCGGGGACATTCTCATTCAAACCACCACATTGATGGTCAGTCATGGCAGAAAACGTAGTCAATTATGATTCTGCAGACAACACCTGAATAAACCCAAAAGCGTATGAGCTGATCTTCTCACCACCATGACCAAACCTGACAAGAGGTAATTTAGGGAGGGAGGAAGGGTTCATGGTTCAAGGACACAGTCCGTCCTGTTGGGGAAGGCAGGGTGGTGGGAACACTCAGCTGTTGGCTCACATTTGAGCGCACCAGAAAGCAAAGAGGGGAATTCCAGCTCCCCTGGCTTCTCCCTTTTCCCTGTTTATCAGCCTGGACTCTAGACCCTGGGACAGTGTCACTCACAGTCCAGGTGGATCTCCTCCTCCTCAGGTAATCCTCTCTGGAAAACACTTTCACAGACAAACCCAAAGATGTGCCTCTCTGATATGCTAGGTGATTTTTCATCCAATCAAGATGACAATCAAAATTAGCCACCACAAGCAAGAAAAATCCTGTCTTAAAAAATACCAGAGCGGGGACTGGAGAGTTGGCTCAGAGGTTAAGAACACTGATTGCTCTTGCCGAGAACCTGAGTTCAATTCCCAGTATCCATGTGGCAGCTAACAACTGTCCATAACTCCAATTCCAAGGGAATTCAATGCCCTCTTCTGACCTCCGCAGGCACAGCACCACACGGGCGCATTAATATACATGCAGGCAATATACTCACACACATAAAATAAAAATAATAGATTAAAAAATTGAATAAGAACAAAGTAAAATGGTAGACACACATACGTGCACACGCACACGCACACACACACACACCTGCACACATGCGTACACACACACACAAATACCACAATGAAGTCCATTAGTTTGCATGCCGAATTTAAAATTATAAAAAGGCCATATCATAAAAAATATTGGAGTGGCTTGGAAAGCTTAGGACTGTTTGGACTAAAATTCCAGAGTGAACAATTAGCTGCCAGTTTTCTTTCCCCTGGGGCATGTGTCAGTTTAGGGTACAAAAAATTAAAAGGGCTTGGCAATACCAGGTAATAGATAACCAAGAAATCATTTTAAAGTTGGAGATTTGAGAAGATTCAAAGATTTGGCCTGTCAGAAGATATGTATGAGGTTTAAGAACCACTAGAAATGGGCAGGGAGGTGGTTCAGCAGTAAGAGCACTTGCCATACGAGCTCGAGGACCAGCGTTCCAATCCCTAGAACCCACATGACAACCCAGGCATAGTCTCCTGCTCACCTGTGACTCTGGCACTGCTGGGCAGAGACAGGAGGACCCAGGGGCTTACTGACTGACCACCAGTCTGGGTTCAGGGAGAGACCCTGTCTTACTGACTGACCACCAGTCTGGGTTCAGGGAGAGACCCTGTCTCAAAAGAATAAGGTGGAAAGTAATAGGGAGGGACACCTGCGTCCTCCACTGTCCTACACACATGTACCCCACACACATGTGCACAAATTCCACATACACACACCATACACATATGCCATAGACACATGGACACACATACACGTGCACTCCACACACATGACCACGAATACTACATACACACACCATACACATATCACACAACACACACACACACACAGACACACACACACACACACAAAGGAAAAAAAAGAATTACAACAACCAGCAAAAACAGTCCGACAGACAGGATGAAATTTCTTGCAGCGCTAAAGAAACAAAGGTCAAGTCATAATCAAAGCACGAAGAGAAGAAAACCATTGCCGAATGAATTTAACACAATATGAAACATTGTTCTTCTAATAGAAGGAAAATGATGCAGGCAAACTCAGGAGAAAACTAGGAAGCAAAGGGAGGAGAGAGTGCCCTGGATAATAAAATTATAAAATAACTATTGTTTGTGCTGTTTAAAATCAAGTCTGAACTAAGACCGTGCATGGCTATTAGTGAGAAGGGTATTAGGGTAAGCTCCTGCTGGGACAATGGACATGGGGCAAAGCTGGCTGTGGGACAGGGGAGAGCTGGAGGCCTCCAGTCCCACAGATAACATGCTCTGTTGTCAACCTGGGCGCTGCACATCAAACCTGCACTCACTGGTAGACTGGAGAAAACCCCCAGAAGGCTTTCATTGGGTAGGCCTGGAGAAGAGCATCCCAGGAAACGGTACCCAGAGCCTTCTCCATCTCCTCAGGCAATCAAAGCTTGACATTTGGGAGAAGATGAGGTTAGCACATGTTTTTGTTGCCCTTTAGATAAAGGCAAAAATTCCTCGTAGACACTCAGAACCGTGTCATTAAACCAAGGAGAAGAGCAGGAAAGCATGGTGGGCCCTCGAGGATGGAACACAGGGCCCACAACTGCACCTTGAGGATGGGCACGTGTTTCCAATGACCGGGGACACAGGGCTCACAACTGCACCTTGAGGTTGTGCACGTGTTCCCAATGACTGGGGACACAGGGCCCACAACTGCACCTTGAGGATGGGCACGTGTTCCCAATGACTGGGGACACAGGGCCCACAACTGCACCCTGAGGTTGGGCACGTGTTCCCAATGACCGGGGACACAGGGCCCACAACTGCACCTTGAGGATGGGCACGTGTTTCCAATGACCGGGGACACAGGGCCTACCTGAGATTGATATTCAGTCAGGAATCCATGGCATTTCTTCCCTGTCTGCATCCTCCATCATCCTCACAGAGTAAAGGAGACAGTGAGCTCCCACTGGGAGAGCTGAATACAGACTGTGGTACCAGATAAAGAGGCTTAAAAGAGACACCAAGACACAGCCTTAGCTAGCTCGAAAGGCAAACACAAGTCTCAGTAGATAATTTAAATATTTTATCTTATTATTTTTATTTTATGTGTATGAGTGTATTTCCTGCATGTATGTGAGTGCACCCGTGTTATGCAATGCCACGGAGGTCAGAAGAGGGCTTCGGATTCCTCTGGAACTGGAGTTAAGGACAGTTCATAGCTGCCATGTGGGTGCTGGGAATCGAACCCAGGTCCTCTGCAACAGCAGTCAGTGCTCTTAACTGCTGAGCCATCTCTCCAGCCCCTCAAAAGAGAATGTAAACCTGTGTCACACTGAGTGCAAGCAAAGCATCAGTAAAGCTAATTCCTCGATTAACACGAAACTTCACACTACGGGCCACATCGGGAGAAAGATGTGTCCATTTCCAAGCTTAGAGCTAACTTAGCTCTGTCTTTGTTATCTTACACAAGTTAAACAAACAGAAAACCAAGGCTGTGGGATTGTGTTAATGATCTTTATATACAAAATTGAAATGTTAGGTGGGAAAGGAAAAAAAGAATGACCCAACAAAACGACTGAAGAAATAACAACCAATTTCCAAAATTAGTCAGAGACAAAAACTCAGAGAACACCAGGTAGGCGTTCAAGCACACTCAGCACACTGTAGTCAGCTGAAAACACACAGTCAGCACACCACAGTCAGCTGAAAACACGCACTCAGCACACCGCAGTCAGCTGAAAACAAGACGAGGTAAATCTTTGAACTCTGCGAGGTGTGTCATGTCTGACCGTAGGCAGCGTTCACAGGCAAAACAGCAGTACCAACAAAACGAATCCACCAAACAAAAGGAAAGCAGGACAGCACTTCAGACCCACACCCATCTTACACAAAGGTTAGCAGAAAGTAGACTAGAGACATCAGTGGAAAATGTACCACAGTAACACAACTAGGAGATGACTCCAGAGATCAGCTTTGTGCTGTCTGGTTACAATTTTCATACATCACAGCGAAAATGTTTCACAAAAGAAACACTGACAGTTGGGTAAGAGAGATTTTGTAACGTATAAAGAAAGAAATTCCAAAATGGAAGACACTTGCAAAACAGTTACAAATCACATTTGACAAAGATCTATCTTCCAATATTTACAAAGAATTCACGAACTCAAAAATAAGACAAACAACAAATTCTTTAAGAACAAGCACCAGTTTCTAACATAGTCCACCAAAGAAGATTTATAGATGAGAAATAAGCTAACAGAAGACTGTTCACACCCGTCTTGGTGGTGCAGGCCTGTAATCCCTCCTACCCAAGAGGCTGAGGCAGGAGGGTAGCAAATTCAAGGCTTGTCTGGGCTACAGAGTGAGTTCAAGGCTAGCCTAGGCAACTTAACGAGACCTTGCTCAATAGAAAAAGTAAAGTGGGCTGCTGTATCTCAGGGGTAGAGTGCTTGGACCATGTTCAAGGCCCTGGGCAACACCCCTAGTATCACAAAATAAATAAATAAATAAATAGGAAGAGAAAGAAAGAAAGAAAGAAAGAAAGAAAGAAAGAAAGAAAGAAAGAAAGAAAGAAAGCAAGCAGTTCATCATAATTTAGAGAAAAATGCATGCTGATACCACAGTGAGTTATCAGGGCACACTCTGGAAGAGATGAGATCTACAAGGTTGTGTCAGTGTTGGGAGGACTCATACATTACTGGTGTCCATGGAAGATGGGACAGCCACTGTACAAGATATTTCAGCGGTTTCTCACCCCTAGAAACTCGAGATGGTGGTTCATTTCAGGTGTCAACTGGGCTAGGCCTCAGTGCCCAGACATCTGGTCAGATACTGCTTAGGTGTTCCCGAGAAGGTATTTTTCAGATGAGATTAGCATTTTGATCAATAGGGTGTGTATAGATAGCCCTCTCTGACATGGGTGGGCCGCATCCAATCAGATGAAGGCATTTAGAGGGCACTGAAATCCCTGGAGAAGAAAAGGATTGAAGTGGCAACACCAACTCTTCCCACGCGCCATCCTCCTGTAGGTTGTATCTGTGAACTGCCAGACAGCTCCTTACAGTGGAAAGTCAACTCAGTCACTGCCTTCACTGCCCCCTCTTGCTCTTCTCTACTGTTACTGCTGTTCCTCCTCTTCTTCCTCTTTTCCCTTCCCCTCCTCCTCTTCCTCCCCTCTCTGTCTCTCTCTCTCTCCCCTTCCCCCTCCTACCCAGCAAGTGCTCTTAACCACTGAGCCATCTCTCCAGCCCAGATCCTGATTTCCGAACACTATTTTCTAGTATCAGCCATGACTTCCTGGATTAAAGTGGTTGGTTCCAGGGATGGGACAACATTGGTGACTGTGGTGAGGACAAGCACATTCACTGTCTACATTTTTACAGTTGGCTATGAAAGTTCAGCCTCCAGCCAGGCCTGCTCCTGCCCTTTGTGTTCCTCTGAGTGACTTTCTGGGGTGCTTAGGGGAGCCTCAGGCAGGCTGATGTTCCAGTCCCACTGTCTCTTATATGCTCTCTTGTACCCACCAATTTAATGTGGCTTAGATTTCAGGCAGACACATTTTTTGGAAGGCTAAATATAGAATGTAAAGTATCCTATGTTTAATTTAAAAGATCATTAAATGAAACTTCATTTCAATATGTCTTCATGACTTTTAAGTTAATGAGGTCAAATTTGCCTCTGAGCATCTCTTTAGGAAGACTTTGGACAGACTTCTCTCCAATGAGCAGAAACCCTCTCCCACCACAGTGGATGAACTGGGTTAAGGTAATTCTTATGTTTTTTTTGGCAGGGTCTTCCAGTAGGCACAGCTGGCCTGGAACTCAGGCTGCCTCGATCTTACAGAGATCGTCCTGCCTCTGCCTCCACCTCCAAAGTGCTGGGATTAAGGTGTGCACCACCACACCTGGCTGATTTTTATAATTTGTTTACCAGTTTGTTCTTTTAAAAATTATTTATTCATTATACCTATGAGTGTTTTGCCTGCATGTATGTAAGTGCACTACATTGTACAATGCCCGTGGAGGCCAGAAGAGGGTATCAGATCTCCTTGAACTAGAATTATGAACAGCTGTTAGATGCCATGTTGGTACTAGAAACTGAACCCTGGTCCTCTGCAAGAGCAGCCAGTGCTTTTAACCATTGAGCCATTTTTCCAGCCCCCACCAGTTTGTACTTAAGGAAAATTTTCCTTTGAAAAATTAGAGCAGTGACATCCCTCTTTTAGTGAGCATGAACATCATCCAGCTAATAGTTTTTACAGGGAAAAATACAGTGATCTGTATTTTTGATTTCCTATCCTCAGAGACTATGTGTGATTAACTTTGGGGCAAGTCTCCAAAATCTGCATTTATTTTATTCTACTTTGTTTTTTGAGATACGGTCTCAAAATGTAGTTCTAGCTGGCTGAGAACTTGCTATTAGACCAGGTTGGCCTTGAGCTTGCAGTGACCCCTGTCTCTGCCTCAGGGGTGTACTGCCACACTCAAAAGCCTGTATTCTTAACCAAGTTTATGCTCATGACCCTAATGCAGCTAGGGCATTGGACTGGCCCTTAAAAATCTTAAGTGAGGGGCCTTACCTCCTTCTGCTTCCCTGGGCCTGCACGACCACAGGCCTCGCTCCGACCCGCAGGCCTCTCTCCGGGACCAATGCAGTTCCTCAGTGCAGTCCCCAGGAGCTCTTGGGGCCTCTTCCCACCCCCATCTCCCTTTGCATCTCTGGGTGGCACAGCCACCAGCTGCCATAGACCAGCATCTTTCCTGGGCCCTGCTCTCAGGCCAGTCCAACCCCCAAATTCCTGAGGCCAAAATCTTTTCTGGAGGGATCCAGACCTTAGGAGAAAGCCTGAGAGCATCTGATCCTCATCTGACTTGGCCCTCTGTGGGAACTCCTGAAGACAAAAGCAATCTGGCCACTCCAACATAAAATCAAAAGAGAGAACCAGAAGCTTAGAGGAACCAGCTTTTCATGCCCCAAAAGTAAGCCACAAAGACACATAAAGTTTACAAAAAGAAGCAGACCTAAAATTGAAGGCTGAGTCTCGCACAAGAATCAGAAACTACAAAAGAAATTCACATGTCAGAATCACAGATAAAAAATAATATGAAAAACCAAAATAACATATCCCCAGCAAATACTAATAGTCCTCTAGAGGAGTAAAATGAGAAGCCCCTAGAGATAAAGCAGACATGGAACTCAAAAGAACAGGTATAAACATGATAAAAGAATTCAGTGAGAGTCTCGCACAAGAATCAGAAACTACAAAAGAAATTCACATGTCAGAATCACAGATAAAAAATAATATGAAAAACCAAAATAACATATCCCCAGCAAATACTAATAGTCCTCTAGAGGAGTAAAATGAGAAGCCCCTAGAGATAAAGCAGACATGGAACTCAAAAGAACAGGTATAAACATGATAAAAGAATTCAGTGAATTTAAAGAACACACAAAAAAAGAAATCAAAGAACTGAAGGAAGATAGGGATAAACTTCTGAATGAATTCAGAAAAGAGTTAGAAATATTGAAGAATACTAGGGCTAAAATGAAGAAGGAAGTGAAATACTCAGTAAGCCAATTAGAAACGAAGGGGGAAAGCCTCAGCAATAGGATGAATGAAAGGGAAAACAGAGTATCAAGACTGGGAGATAAAGTGGACGAACTAGACCACTCAAGAAAAGATTATGAAAAATTTAAGAAATCACAAGAATGGAATGTGCAGGAATTGTGTGAAACCATAAAAAGATCAAACTTACAAATCAGAGGCATACAGGAAGGAGAAGAATCCCAAGATCTTGGCATGGACCAGATCTTCAACAGAATTGTGGAAGAAAATTTCCCAAAATTAAAGAAAGACATGCCCATACAAATACCAGCAGTGTATAGA
>NW_008345269.1:55320-55931 GCF_000622305.1 Nannospalax galili
AGAATTCTACTAGACATTTAATGAAGATCTACATCCAATACTACTTAATTTATTCAAAAAGATAGAAATGGAGGGAGACTTTCCAAATTCCTTCTATAAAGCCAGCATCACTGTAATACCAAAGCCTCGTAAAGATACAACCAAAAAAAAAGTATAGACCCATATCCTTAATAAACATAGATGCAAAAATTCTCAACAAGATACTTGCAAACCACATAAAGACACACATCAAAAAGATCATCCACCAAGATCAAGTCGGGTTTATCCCAGAGATGGAGGGATGGTTCAATATACTTAAGTCCAGATCAAGTCGGGTTTATTCCAGAGATGGAGGGATGGTTCAATATACTTAAGTCCATAAACATCATAAATCATATAAATGGGCTCAAATACAAGAGCCACATCGTCACCTAAATAGATGCAGAGGCGGCTTTTGACAAAATTCAACATGCATTTATGTTCAAAGTCCTAGAGGGAACTGGACTGGAGGGAACATACCTCAACATAATTAAAGCCATATATAACAAACCTACAGCCAACATCATTCTAAATGGAGAAAAACTGGAAGCATTCCCATTGAAATCAGGAACCAGACAAGGCTGTCCACTATC
>NW_008345269.1:56603-56938 GCF_000622305.1 Nannospalax galili
TCAAAATCCCCATGACATTTTTCACAGAATTGGAAAAAACCATCCTAAGATTCATATGGAAGCACAAAAGACCTCGGATTGCCAGAACAACCCTGAGCACTAAGAGCAATGCCGGGGGGCGGGGGGATACTATACCAGATTTCAAGCTGTATTACAGAGTATAGTCATAAAAACAACATGGTACTGGCACAAAAATAGACGCATAGATCAATGGAACAAAATTGAAGCCACCAAAATATGAGTAAATGCGATTTCAGCCACCTGATATTTGACAAAGGGGCCGAGAATATTCGCTGGAGGAAAGACAGCATGTTCAGCAAATGGTGCTGGCAAAA
>NW_008345269.1:57540-57851 GCF_000622305.1 Nannospalax galili
AGTGGATAATGAAAATGTGGTTCATTTATACGATGGCGTTTTACTCAGCAGTAAAGAAAGATGAAATCATGGAATTTGCAGGTAAATGGGTGGAACTAGAAACTGTTATACTAAGTGAAGTAACACAGACTCAGAAAAAAAATCGACATATGTTCTCCCTCGTATGTGGATCCTAGAACCAAATCCTGATAAGTGAGTATTGTATCCAGACATAACTGTAGCAACCAGGATAATGGAAAGGAGCCAGGGAGGTAAAGGATAAGAAAGAACCTGAAAGAGAAGAACAGTAGGAAGCAGGCCTTAATAAGGGA
>NW_008345269.1:58139-83820 GCF_000622305.1 Nannospalax galili
AAATGTATGTCTGGTAAGGTTTATCTAAGAACAACTGGTCTTTGCCTAAGATTTTTCTACATGACACACAGTAATTAAAAATGTGGAACTAACCTTCTTGGATGTTTAACAGACATTCTTTGAGGCCTATAATAATTTGGTCAGAGGGACATAAAGGACAGTTTTCGCTTCTTGCCCTCCTAGGTCAACTAGTTCCAGGGGACTATGAGCATCTCTCAAAATGTCCTGTAATTGAGGTGGGTCACCTGTCCTCTTTCTTGATCAAGGACGCTGAGGAGACCCCAGTGTCTCCTCACTGGACTTGAACCAGTGTCCATTCTACAAAGAGGAGGTTCAACCCAGAGGAATCATATCCTCCATGTTTCCAAGCGAAGCCAACCATGATTGAGCAGGACCTTTGACTTATCTTCATATAGGCAGAACTGGTAAAAGAAAGTAGCCAGGGGGCTCCTCCCAAGCCCATGTGACCCCCGAGGAACAGGTCCTCAAACGACCTTAAGAGTATAGATAAATTGGTTTATCTGGGCCAACTGTATGGCCTTAAATGCCCAAATGGAAAGTATAACCAAATATTAAAGGGGCCAATATAATTTTTTGAGTCCATATGTATAGCTAAAGGCTAAATAACAAGCAACAATGCCAGATAGGAGATGCCTTCTTTTGAGTTTTTGGTCAGGGTGGCCCAAGGAACTCCCAGATAGTAACCCAGCATAGAACTGGGAAAATGAACAGCAGACCCCAATCTTATCTAAAGGAATATTGACACTGATTATGGCTAGATGAGGAACAGCTGACCCTCCTAAAACAAAGACCTCTAGATAGGCTGACTAGATTCACTAGATGGACAAGTAGTGGGGAATGGCTGGGGGTGCCGACAACACAGCGGACAGTAGCAGGGATAATGGAGTATAAGGGCTCTAGTGGGGGGGAGGGAGGCTATGGGAGGGTGCCATCTGGGAATTGGGTGTATAGATGTATAAGATGGTTTGGGATGTTCTGTGTAATATACACACAAAATAAAAATCAACAAATCTTTAAAAATGTATTATATTTATACTGAGTTTAATATTGTATAATTGTATTAATTCAACTGTGAACATAGAAACTTACAGCCACTATGAAAGAGATGTATTCTTTCTCTGTAATGTGTTACTGAATATGTTAAAGCTGTAATGAAATGCTTCTTCTAATTATGTAGTTATTAAAAATTTTTTAAAAATTTCCTTCATGTTAAATAGTAGAGGTGATAAACATTACCAGTTAACTCTACCTGATGACTTTATATCCATACTCAGGTACTAAGGATCAGAGTGTAACTAACTGTGATTAGTAATAATCAGATACATAGAGATTAAAGACACATGTGCAAACATGTGTTAGTATCTTTAAAAATGTAGAAACAGCATATCTTAAAATGAAATAGAGATCTTCTTTAAAGGGTAAAAACTCATTCAGTTTTATGTCTTACAGGGTTTATACTGAGTTCAATATTGTATGACTATATTAATTCAACTGGGAATCTAAAAATTTAGAGCCACCTTTGAAAGAGACGTATCCTTGCTCTGGAATGTGTTACTGAATATGTTAAAGCTGTAATGAAATGCTTCTTCTAATCATGTGATTATTAAATTAAAAAAATTTTTTTGAATAAAATAAACTTAAAAAAAATCTTAAGTGAGAAAATCATTTCTGGTAATTTTCTGTACTTGAGATGCCCTGTGGCCGATAACAAGTACACACTAAATTTCAACCAGACATCCTGACAGAAGATGTAGCTTGCTGAAAATGTGGGAGGACTTGCAGTCCAGCTCTGAAATCACCCTACCTTTCGTTGCCTGTTTTTAAATGGTAGCTTTTATGAAATGACTCACTGGAGAATTTTTACAGGATAAGTATGATAACAGTCATTAATATTCTGGGCACAATGGGATTCATTGCGTAAACACCGGGCTCTTTGAGTTTTGGAGTGCCTGATGTAATTGCGTTCTCCAGCTAGGCTGGCGGTGGACCCCAGGTGGCCATGTGGGTCACACTTATTAAGCACTAGAGAGAAAAGCAGAAGGCCTCCTGTTTTCCTCTCTCCTTCCATCTTATTTTATAAATCCTACTCAGTTATACTCAGAATCAAAGAGGAAAGCTTGTTTTGTTTTTTTGTTTTGTTTTTTCCATTTGTGGTCTGAACTAAATGTGAAAATATTCTGAGCTGTTTAGAAGTGTGTTGTAAAACAACACACACATGCAGCAATTGTTATGAGGGTAAAGGGGGTAATACGACAGCCCCTCGGGTATTATCCAGTAAAGGGGGTAGTAGGACAGCCCCTCGGGTATCATCCAGTAAAGGGGGTAGCAGGACAGCCACTCGGGTATCATCCAGCTGTATTTACTGATTTTTGCTTTTTCCTCAGACTTTTTTGGTGATGAGTCTTGGGACACGGTGTTCATTACATCCCCTCAAAGGATGCTTTTCCCACCCCGTGCATCTTCTTTTCACTTCATTTGCCATTTAGCTCTTGCTCAGGACAACAGGGAGCAGCACGGTGTTGTTGGATAATAGGAAAACAATGAAATGTGTTGAAAAGCTGTCCTGTGCCTTTCCTGGCAGGCCAGATCTCATTGTGCTGCCTAGCCCATTAGCTGACTCTCATGGAGGACACAGAAGCGTTCCAGAAGACCGTACTGTGGGTTTGGGAGCTTGAGGGGCCTCTCAGTTGTCACTGCGCAGGCATCCTACCCTTTGCATGTGTTAAATTGCATTTCTCAGTGGAGACTTGCTGATAACACTTTAACCCGTGGAGAAACAGGCCCTGCCACTGCTTAATTTCAGGAAATTGATTAAGATGAATTTAAGATTGTGCCAACCTAGAGAAAAATGAAATAGCTCATTATGGAAAGAATAGCCTCCTTGCAATTATTCTGATAGGGAGCAATTCAATGAGGAAATTTATGAGCTGTTCAAGCCAACTTCTGGGAATTTGCATTTGGAAGGTGGTTCTGAAAGAAAAAGAAAATTAACTCATGTTAGGAGGTGAGCGCATGTGGACGCAGAAAACTTAAAAAGAAAATATAATTGAAAATTTGATGCATGTGTCTCCAGCCACTTTCTTCAAGTGTGTGGACACTTTCAGCAGTATATTTTATATACCACTTTGAATATTGCCTTTTTTCATTGTAATTATAACTTTCCACACATATAAATTGAATGTTTAGGGACTGGAGAGATGGCTCAGTGGTTAAGAGCACTGACTGTTCTTGTAGAGGACCTGGGTTCAATTCCCAGCACCCACATGGCAGCTCACAACAATCTATAAATCCAGTTCAGGGGATCTGACACCCTCTTCTGACTTCAGTGGGTATTGCATGACATGGATGTACTTACATACATGCAGGCAATACACATAAAATAAAAATATTAAAAAACTAATTGAATGTATAATCCAACCTTTATGCACTGTAATTTAACTGTTCTTTTATATTTTGACATTGACTTTATTTATAATGCCCTAATAGTCTTCACCCATCAACAAAACCTTCTATTTATGGAAAATTCCATATTTCCACCAATTACATTAAATGGCAGATGTTGGTTTCTGATCTAACTTCCTCAGAAGAGTTAAGCTGGTAGAAAAGATCATAGGGCTGGGAAGCTGTTTATGGGAAAATGTTTTTGAATTTTATTGGGGATGATCAATTCTTTCCAAAGTTGCTTCCATGTTTGAGGTCAGGGGATTAGAGTCCAGAGTCCCAGTTTTTTCTACAGGAAGAGGAATAGGGTTATAGTTCCAAATCTGGCAAATTGTGGAGATTCACTGTAATATGTGTGAGCTGGGTGTAAGACTCCTACTCTGCGAACTTGTCCTAAGTATGACTGAACTACGTCATGAGGGAGGGAAAAAGGCCAGAAGGAACAAGCAAGTCTACAAAGTGATTCAGGCTTGATGGGAAAATGCTCAGGAGTGAGAAATGGCAATGGCAACGCTTTATCAGATGGAGCTCGACATCTTTTGCTACAGATTGTGGCTGGGCAAGTTAGAAGAGAATTTGGGGTAGAGGGGAGGATGGAGTTCTAAATTGAAAGTTTATTATGAATAAATGAATGAATACATGTCTCTGATTCAATTCTCTGACATAACTGGGTGTCAGTCGTTTGAAGACTCAGCCCCACAAGACTGCCTTCACTTTAGAACTCTCCCCAAGAAGCTCTTAGGCGGATCAACGCTTCTATCCAGCTTGGGTATAAATCTGGGGTTCCCTCGGCATCTACCCTTTCATGTTAAAAAAAAAATCTACCAGAACAGCAGGATCAAGAACTGTTATGAAACCCAACCAATGCAAAGATCACATGCTAGATACAGTGTATTCGAACTGGTAAAAGTAACACAAAGGGAAAGATCTTTAAACTTGCCAGATACATGACACTCTCTTTCAAAGCAAGATCAATAGTTGACTTTTTAACAGAAATGTGGAATGCTGGAGTTCAATAGGGTAATTAGTATCTTTAAGAAGAAAGATAGTTACAGGGCCTGGGGAGACGGCTCAGGAGGTGAAGTGTAAGGGCCCGAGTTTGGAACCCAAGAACCCCAGTGCTGCCCCTACAGAGACAGGTGAATCCCTAGAGCCCACCGGCCAGCCAATCTAGCTAAATCCGTGAGCTCCAGGTTCCATAAAAGACCTTGTCTCAAATATTAAGGTGGAGAGGGACTGAGGAAGACACTGATACTGACCTCTGGCCTCTACACAAACACACACACACACACACACACACACACACACACACACACACACGCATCCCCCTGCACACACAAAGGAGATAACTAAAAATCTACATTTCAATATGTAGTGGAACTATCCTCATAAAGAAACATAACAATAGAGTCAGACAAACAAAAATGTGAGAATTCATTTACAGAAGAAATACGCCCAATATACCCAAAGAAACCCTAAAAGAAACACTTTGTAAGGAAAAGAGGGGAAAGACCCTGGATGGAAACAATGCAGGAAACAGTCACTGTCCGCAGGACCATGGGGGATCTAAGCACGTGCTGCTTGTCAAGAGGAAAAACTGTAGAATTTTGTGCTGTTTAGAACATGGAAAAAGTCACGATAAAGACGACAGTCTGTAAGACAGGTCACGGGGAATGGTGGACAGAGTAAAGCAGCATCCGACTGCCTCACCTGAAAACCAGTGAACACTTATGTCAGGAATGTTTTTTAAAATGTCCAAGGTAGCAGTGGCACAAGCCTTTAGTCCCAGCACTCCAGAAGCAGATGCAGAGGCAGGGGGTCTCTGAAAGATCGAGGCCAGCCTGATCCATACAGCAAATTCCAGGCCAGCTGGGGATACAGGGAGACCCTGTCTCAGAACAAAAGAAAACAAAAATGTCCAATATAAATATATACCCCTATTAAGGGAGAAAACATAACAGTCATTCTGAAAGTATTTGATTGGAGCTGGGGATGCGGCTCAGTTGGTGGAGTACTTGACTGACACTCAGTAAGCCATTTGCTGGCTCTAAGGATTTTGCAATGTTTACACTTCATAAGGAACAGACTGTGGGATTTTTTTTTTCATACAAATATAGTAATTGTGTTAGTTTGAATGCGAATGATCCCCAGTTGGTGGTGCTGTTCGGCTCATTTTAGGAGGTTCAGTGTTCCTGGAGGACGCACACTCCACCCGGATGTGCTGTGACAGATCTTAGCTTTGCCCCACTCCAGTTTCTCTCTCCCTGCTTCCTGTGAGCGCTTGAAGATGCAGGTGCTCAGCTTCCTGCTCTGGCTGTCTCTGCTGCTGGGCCTGTCCCCAGCCCCCTCACCCATCCCCCACCCCTGCCCCAGCCATGATGGACTAGCACCTTTCTGGAATGCTCAGCCAAATAAACTTTGGCAAATGGCATACAGGAAAAAAATGTACCAATGCAGCTGTAACCCAAAGAAAGCTAATGTAATTATTCTAAAATAAAGTAATTTGGAAGGTAATATCAGTACAAATAGAAATATTTGACAAGTAGACACATTTTATAAAGCAAAAGCTAATCAAAGAAAAAATGAAAAGTATACCTGATTTTCACTGTTTCTACATTAGAAGAAGAAGGGTGGGCGTGAACAAACAGTCCAAAGAGCACACTAGAACAGGCCTTAGTAAACCCATCTATCACCAAATAAAACAAAAGCATTCTTTTCAAGCAAGTGGGATACTTATCAAATGTGATGGGTAACCTTGTCACCTTGATGAAATTTAGAATCACCATGGCAACCAATCTCCAGGCTTGTCTGTGAAGGAGTTCCTAGACCTGGTTTAATTGCTGTGGGAAGACTCACCCTAAATATGGGCAGCACTAACACACACACACACTTGGGTCCTAGAGGCCTAGAATTCCCCAAGCTCTGCTTCCTGGCTGTGGATGCAACACAACCAGATGGACTACATCCCCTAAGTTGCTTTTCTCAGGCATTTTGTCTCAGCAGCAAGAAAGTTACTGATACACCAAACTTGCCATGTGCTTAATTGTAGAGTTTTAGCAAATTTCAAAAAGGTAAAAATGTATTCCTCTGACAAGAGTGGAATTAAGATAAATCAAGATAAAACAGAAATATAGCCAAACACTAAACCAAATTTGGAGGGAGGTCACACATTTTGAAAAGCCCATGTTTAAAGAAAACATTACAGTATACAGTAGAAAAATACTTTAAACAGTGGGATATAACACATGAAATATGTGCACATAGCCAAAGCAAACAAAAAGTTAAACAACAACAAAATTAAAAGACGATGCTTTCAAATGCCTGGACTCGAAGGAGAAAAGGTACAGGGGAGGGCAAACTAGAGGTTGGGTAACATGAATCAACCATGCAGTATGAGCAGTTAGCAAATTAACAACGGTTTCTTTGGAAAGATTAATGAAATATATAATCCCCTACTGGTCAGATGAAAACAGACATGATGAACGTCAGTAATGAAAAGGATTACCAATACATATACCATGGATGTTTAAAAATAATAAAAGAAAAGTAAGACAACTCTGTGACATAAATTTCACAACCCAGATTAAATGCATAAAGTTCTTGAAAAGTTCTTTGATCAAAAGAAATAAAAAATGGGGATATGCTTGTAACCAAAAAGAAGTCAGATGTTTTTACATGTAAATTTTACAAAACTCTGAGGACTAACATTGTTCATATCCAAACTCTCACACTAATCCCCATTACAAGGATGGAAAAAGGACTCAGACAAGTTTCTTACCCTCAAGATATGGATAGGTTACAGACCTGCAAACATACTTACAATAAGGGGCTGGGGAGATGGCTCAGTGGTTAAGAGCGCTGGTTGCTCTTGCAGAGGATTGGGGTTTGATTCCCAGCACCCACATGGCACCTACCAACCATCTGTAAATCCAGTTCCAGGATATCTGATGCCCTCTTCTGACCACCTCGGACACTGCACGACACAGGTGCACACATGCAGGTAATACATTTATACACATAAAATAAAAATAATAAATACAATATTAAAAATAATTACAATAACATGTGCAAGGTGCTGCTGAAGAGGTGTGGAGACAATGTTTGGGCTGCATTTAGTTGATTTGTTTTAGAAGAATCTGGGTGGCTTTCTAGGACAAGCACATTTGAATTGGGCCTCCAGTGTAAGCAGGAAAACCCACAAAACAGAGAAAAAGTGCTGGAACTGGGCATTCTGGGGAGGGAAAGTAGGAATAAAAGGCTCTTCTTGAGTGAACATGGCATGCTAAGATCAGAGTGGGCAACCTGGTACAGTGGGCACAGCTGCACGAGACAGGGGTTGGGGGAGGCTGACCCTGTGTCTTCTCCCTTCCCTTCTGCTCTCTGGTGTTGTGCTCTCTGCCACTCTGAGGAGAGACAAGCACTGTTTAAAGGTCCTGGCTGGAGGCAGGCGTGCAGGGAACAGCAGAAGGAAGGTCATGGTGTGAAGGTAGAGGGAGCTGAAGGAGGGAAGAGGGAAAACCCTGCCTCTTCCTTGGATGCTCTACCACTGCCCCGGAATGGCAGCTGGACTCTGGTGCTGCTCCTCAGCCCTGTCTGTCTCACTCTTGTAAGTCCTGGCTCCTGCCCCGGGGCTCCTTCCCTGTGGTTTCTGCTACGGTGGTTCCTGCTCTGAGACTCCTGGCCCTGGCTCCTGCCCTGTGGTTTCTGGTTCTGTTCTACTTACTGACTGTTCTTTTCGCCTCCACTCTCCTGCAAATCGAGTCCACTCTGCTTCCACCAGGGCTGAAATTGAAGTGTTGTGGGAAGACAACAGTGTCTGCACTTAATCCAGAAGGCACCATAGGACAATCAGATATTCTGGGGAGACCAGGCTCTTCACCATCAGAAGACAGAAAAAGGTAGCCTGTAACTATGCCATTAAATGGTAGATATAAGATTCCAGACAGGTATAACAAAATCTCCAAGAACAGCCAGTCCTTTGAGGCATGTTATCAGGACGCCTGTCTTGGGTTCTTTCCCTGTTGCTGTGATAAAATGAATTTAAGGGAGAAAGGCTGATTCCAGTGCCCAATTCAGGTCTCAGCAGCAGGAGCTTGAGGGAGCCAGTGGTCACGCTGCATCCGCAGTCCAGAGGCAGAGAGTGATAAACACAGGCTGTTTGGCTCACTTTCTTCTCTTCAAAGGCCAGAACACCATTCCCTTGCCCAGGAACTTGTCCTCCCTACAATTAAGATGCTATTTCTCCATCGATGAATGTAATCAAGATAATCCCCCAGAGGCACACCCAGAGGCCCTTCTCCCAGGCGACTGTATATTCTGTCATGTTGACAATTAACATTAACCAGCATACCAGTAAGAAAAAACAGAGCACAAACCATTTCAAAGTAGAGTAAAGAGGTATGCTCAGAAAACTGAACAAAATACTGATGGGGAGAATGCTGTTGACTTGTGTCTTTTAGGCTGTATTAAAAGAACAGAAGGGGCTGGAGGGATGGCTCGGTGGTTAAGAGTGCTTGGTGCTCTTCCAGAGACCCAGGTTTGGTTCTCAGAATCCAAGTTCCATGGTTCACAATTGCCTGTAACTCCAGCTCCAGGGAATCTGATGCCCTCTTCTGGCCTCTGCAGGACTCACGCACACAGGTGGCAATACACACACACACACACACACACAAATGAAACTAAAAGAAAAAAAAGAAGATAAAAACAACAGATCAATGCAGTCGAGAAGCAGCTGGTACCAGGCTAAAAAAGGTGCCAAGGCCGGGCATGGTGGTATGGTGCACGCCCTTACTCCCAGCACTTGGGAGGCAGAGGCAGGAGGATCTCTTTAAGATGGAGGTCAACCTGGTCTACATAGCAAGGTCCAGGCCAGGTGGGGCTACAAGGAGACACTGTCTCAAAACCCAAAAGAAAAACAAAGGTGCTAGTGTGGTGCTTTCCAACTCTGGACTGAGCTTGATAGATTGCTGAAGACTCTCTTAACTTCTGAAAAATTAGATAGGTTCAATAGTTATCCAAAGGGGTTACTTTAAAACACCCAGAAGTAAAGAGAGAAAGAGGCCCAGAGACCTTGAGTGTGCGTTAGATTTTCCCTTTGCTCGGTTGACCTCAGCCAGAACTCTGTTGTTCTCGTCTGGAGACCTTTTGGACAGCATTCCTCTGATAGCAAGACTTTCTACTGAGCAGCTGCAGAATTTCTAACCAGTATCTCCTCAAATTCCATCTGTATAAATAATCTCTTTCTCTCCACGATAAAAACAAGCCAACTGAAAATGTCAAAAACATTGGGTAGTGTGTTTGACAGAGGAAATGACTGGCTTCTTTTTGGCTAGTTGGCACTAAGCTCTAGATTAAAGTAGCTGGTCTGTCACCTGAAAACATTTTGCTGACTCCAGAAAAGTTTGTTGGCCTAAGAAAAACAGGGTTAATGGAGCCCATTTGCATTTCCTGACGAAGAAAGGCTGTGGCAAAGTTGGTCATTTAGAAAATTCTGGCTCTCACTAACCAGCAAGTGTTTATCCAAAAGTTATTATATTTCAGTTACAATGTGCTTTGTGGGAATGTTTAGAGCAATGTTTATCTGTCTGAACGTCAAGATATTAATAGATGTTCTTTTGATAAAATGCTTTCTGGACAGAGGAGCTTGCAAGGTTAGCTTTTACCTTTGAATCTTAGAAATGGTAGACAAAGAAAATACCACGTAAATCCTGCTACAAAGAAATCTGTTCGATTTTGCTTTGCTTAATATTTCCTTTTCTTAGGTTTTTTTTTCTTTTTAAATATAGACCTCTTTGAGAACATTCATTATATCTCATGGGATAGTAGGGAAGTCTGGGAAAGGAGTTGAGTTAGTCTGTCTTCCCTCATCTATTGGGAGTCAAAATACAAGAAGCTTCATGACACATCATGTATTGGACGAGTGGACAGAAAATGGTTGTTGAGAGGAATTTGGTAAGAGAATTGATTACAGAAAAAAATCCATGTAAACACTTAGCCGAAGGATGTTTCCTGTCACCTCCATGTTTTACTGTGTTACTGTCCATGGGTTTTAAGTGAAGTGATAGAGCAGTGACTCCTTTCTTGACTTTCTTCCCTATTTCTCCTCCTCTTTCACTATCCACACAACCCACATTAAAGAGAAGCTTGACTTGACATTCTCACTTAACCTGTCTGACCAAGCATCATGAAGTCAAACAAGTAGGGAGGAGTCAATTCTGAGGACAGATTCTCAATGAGGTGGTGGATGTGGAGCCAGGAGTCTGTCCCAGCTATGAAGATTGTGCTTAATGTGGATAAAAGTCCAGAGAATTGTCCGAGTGACAGGATCAGATCCAGTCATTCCAAGACTTGGTCTGATTGTTAAGTCCAAGGGAAGTGTGGGTCAAATGGTCTGGTATGTATAACAACACCCCAGAAGCCTGTGCCATATTGAATAGGGACTGAAAAGAAGGGCATTGGTAGCTCTCAGAGTAAGAGAAGGGTAAAGAAATTTCTCTGGGAACTAGTGTGGCTGTTCAGCTCTTTGACAACTTTGGACTGTAAAAGAAATGTCTGGAAAACAGCTGGTTAAAAAGATGCCCCCCCCCACCACAAGTATGCTGATACCTCAAGACACTGAAGTAATATGGTTTCTCCTAATGGAGTTTGAAACCATATTAATCAAGTGTTTTGAAAATGTAGAAAACAGACACTGAGCCCCATTAATAGAATGTAGTCTTGATAGTGCATTGGGAGTGTTTATGATGGTTATTGTTTGGTCTGTGAATAGAACTAAAGGTGTGTGCTTGTCTAGACCTTGGTTCTCATTCATTCTTTCAGCAAAAGTCTGCTGATGGACCCTACACCAGCACTGAATCTGGCCCATGAGGCACATCTGTTGTAAGCAGGATGTCTTAAGAAGACTCTGGTCTCCTCAGCTCCATGATCAAGGCTCTGGTCTCTGCACCTCCATGATCAAGGCTCTGATCTCTGCAGATTCATATCAAGACTCTGGTCTCTGTGAGTTCACAATCAAGGCTCTGGTCTCTGCAGGTTCATGATCAAGGCTCTGGTTTCTGTAGGCTCATGATCAAGACTCTGGTCTCCACAGGTTCATGATCAAAGCTATGGTCTCCGTAGGTTCATGATCAAGGCTCCAGTCTCTGTGGGTTCATGATCAAGGCTCTGGTATCTGCAGCTCCATGATAAAGGCTCTAGTCTCCACAGCTCTTTGACCAAGACCATGACTGACTGAGAGCTGACTGAGGAGAACTGACAGAACTGACTGAGGACTGACTGAGGACTGACTGACTGAGGACTGAGAACTGACTCCTTTTCAGAATTTCCAGTGTTGAAGGTTCCCTTCAGATGATTTAACTTTTCCACAATAATTAAAAAGATGCTCTTCTCCTCTTCATTGTTTTTCTGAGGCACATGTTACATTAGCAAGAAGGAACTGACTGGAGTCTACTAAACCTTGTTTTTGCTAGCCTTTACCTTCCTTTCCTTAGCACATTTTTAAGTTAAGCACACACACACAAAGATATGCCAGATTCCACATATTCCCTTCAGCTGGCAGAATTACATAATTTATACAGATGAAGTAGGTCCAAGTCGGTCCACTATGTTATCTTGCTCAGTGTTTTGTAGAAAAATCTTTGAGGTCAGTGCTTCTTAAGCATCTGTCCTCTTTCCAAGCAATTCCCCATGTTCAGCCAATGTTCTGAGCAATATCTCCCACTAAAATAAGTGATTCTTAATGGACTATAACCCAGTTTGAGAATAACTATTCAATATCTGTAACTTTATGAACTAGGAAATTGATACCCATGTAAGCTATGCATGACTTAACACCACATAGCAACTTAGCCAAATATCCAGGATTTGATGGATTTAGTTTCTAATTTAATTTTATCTCAGGCTTTTCAATTTTTCCTTTGTTAAAAATGTAAAAAACAGAATAATTTGTGAATGTCAGTCTCCTGGGTGACTTTTTCTTTCCGGCTTAGTTCTACATCGTAAAGACCTGGCTGTTTTTGCCAGGAAAGTCACATTCAAGGACTGAACATTGACATCCACTTTCCATGCCCTGTGTCATTCTTTCTGACAAGCAGGAACTAGCTTTCCTTTTAAAATCATGGTTTTTTTGTCTTTCTTATGAGCCCCCCCTCCACTTCTCTCCACCTCTAGACCTCTTCCCTGTCATGGCGTCTCAGGCTCCCATGCTCCATCGTGGGTGGATCCACTGAAGGCAGACAGGAACAGTTGACTTAGTTGGTTGGCAGTCCTTCTCCTTTGGTCTCTTGAGTCCTTTCCCCCACCTTCATTCATCCTCTTCCTCCTCACACTGTTTTTTTCCCCTTTTTGAAGAAAAATGTACTAGGCTATCCAGATTACAGTTTTCTGTCAGCACAGGCAGGGAGTTAACTTCCTTAAAAAGATGGCTAAATTGAGCATTTATGTAGCACTCCCCCTCAGCAACTGCAAACCTTCCATGGGTGGCTTGGCATCTTTATTATAGGGCTGATGAGGAGTGGAGGTGTGGAGTAGGAGAGTAATTCTACAAGGTGGGAAGAAGAGAGATTATTTGCTATCCTTTATGGATGGAGCAACCAGAATACAGGTTAGGTCTGCCCAACTATTTCTCTTTATCATTTGGGACCTGAGGGGACTCATACTTTTAAAGCATTGATCAGCACACTGGCTTATCAATCCAGTCCTCTAGTGAGCACACCTTGAACAGAGAGATAGCTCAGTCCACAGATGAAAACATCTTAATATCCAAGCAGGGCCAGTTGCTTCAGAACTGGCACATCACCTTAGTGAGCAGCCCCGTGTATGGTTACAGTGTCCTGAGTCTGGATCCTGTTCTTCCTCCTTCCTCTGAATCCCCAGAAGCCTGCAGGTTCTTGTTTGTGAAACAGAAATAGGTAAGTGTGACTTCTAGAGTTGCTTCAGATTTAAGTGATGGGGTTTAGTGTATTTTACAGCCAGTGGGAGAGCTCCAAACAAGATCCTACCAAGGAGAGTAGGGTATTTAGGACAGAAGGGAGAAGGGATAACTCATAAAGCAAGAGTCCTTTCTTATAACAAGTAGCAAGGAATTGGCAGAGATAGCCTCAGGAAGACAAGCTCATGTTCCCCACAGGAAGGAGGTAAGATGGCTACTCGTTCCCTAGAGGAAGGACACAAGACGGTTACCCACATGTAGGGCTTTGAGAATATGGTATTGGGGTGGTCCCTCAAAGGACTCTCTATCCTCTGTGAAGTAAGAACTAATGGCACCCACCTTCAGTGTTAAGGGATTTGATGAGATTGGAGGACTGAAGATGACAGAGAAGATGGAGGGGGAGAGGAGGGAGCTGGTAGAAGCCGGGTGGTTCCTTGACGGTGTTTTGTGTGCTGTGAGGAATGCTGATCGACCGTTGCGTGGCTACAGTGATGTTCATTAGCATTGTTGCTAGTTGTATTTCTCCAGAGAAGCTAAGTAGATATAATGAAAGATCCTGGAACAAGGACCTGAGGAAACTGATGAGACCAGAGGAAGCAGGCACATACCAAGTGCTTGTGGGGCAGGGAAGCAGGAGAGGAAGGAGACGCTAACATTGGATCCGCGGGATATGTGGGGAATTCTAAGGTTAGTCAAGAGAGTCCCAAGAGCTGTTTTACTAGCAACATTCAAAAGAGTCACCTAGAAGGAGGGAAGTTGTGAGGTGTCTCGTTCTTGATTTTGAAGGTAGAGCACATGTTCTGGGACACCACAAGGTCCAGAGGGCACTGCATGGCATGGGCACTCTTACATACATGCAGCAATGCACTCACACACATAAAATAATAAATAAGTGAAATGTTTTTTAAAAGAGGGAAAGGGACCATGGCAATGGCCAAATGGGAAGAATTTTATGCTGGCCGTGCCTGTGTCCTCTGGACCTCTGAGTTCCCCTTGAAAGCACACACTGGAGTTCTAAGTAAAGACGAATGTTGTCACTTTTCCTTCTTGGAGGAGCAGAGGTCTCCGGTCACTCACACAGTCTCCTGCAGGTCTGACATCTGAACACTGCCATAGTTTATGGCCATGGGCACTGTGTCAAGATGGAAGGAGACCACAGGGATTCAGGCTCAAATAGCAACATCTCTGCAGTGGACTGTGCTGAGTGAGCATTGCTCTAGTCTCACAGCAAAGACAGGAGTGACATGACTGTGAGGTGGGATTGATGGAATGAACTCACATCTCCCTCGGCTACTTTTTTCATGAGAAAGAACTTTATTTTTTCTAACCCTTTAGGACTCTGTAATACTTTCCTTACTGTATTTTCTGGAACAACAAGTGTCCCAGTGATTAATAAAAAAAAAAAAGTCAAAGTGTGGGGGGGTGTCTAAATATGATCAAAATATATTTCATGACATTTTAAAAAATTCAATAAAAATATGAAGGAAAACAAGAAAGCAATTATTATTAATCCCACAATTATTATTAATCCCAAACCTAGTTTTTTTTTTTGGACTTTTTGAGACTGAATCTCCCTGTAGCCCCAGCCGACCTGGAACTTGCTATGTGTAGACCAGGCTGGCCTCAATCTCACAGAGGTTCACCTGTCTCTGCCTCTCAAATGCTGGGATTAAAGGTGTGCACCACCACACTCCATTCTCCAAACCTACCTTGAATATTATTCCTCTGTATTACCTAAAGTGCTTTGAATATTAACACTGTTTCAGGACCATTTTGCAAATATCATGCATCATAATAGAATCCTATATTTAATAATAATTTTAAAAGGGTCAAGGTGCTGCTTCTCCACAGTTCAGAACCAAACACAAGCCTGGATCTCTTCATAGCTGGAGGCGCTACTCCGAATTAGGAAGATTCCGTCAGGGATGTCCAGAGTCAGTGTTTCAGGGAGATGTTTCTGAAGGAGTCCGGGCAGCCAGGGTTCCCGCTTTGCTTCTGAAGTCCAGACCCCAAAGCGCTGGGTTCTGAGAACTGCAGAGCCAGACTTCCTGGCAGGTACTAGATGTTTGGTTTTTCTGAGTCTTCAGTAATCCCAGGATTGCTAATCATTGTTTTCCATGCAAGCCACACAATAAAAGGACCAATATGTTTCAATTCAGTTTCACAAGGTAGCTAGAAAATAAATATGTACCTTCTGGAGAACATAATGTTCCTGTAGCTGACTCTGCCAGGACCACAGAGGAGACCTTTCTGGAAGACTTTTCCCAGTCCTGCCTATTCTGGTTAGCAGGGCGGCTGCTAACTCCTTCCAATGCGACTTGTCAGCTTTTCCATGTGGGCTCGTGGTTTTCTGTTATGTTCAAATGCCTTCAAGTCTTGCTGGTGGCCTGCGATCTCATGGCACGCAGCACACGTCCCACACATCTTTGCCTGAATTTTTGGTGCGAGAATACAAGTTTTCTAAGCCTAGCCTTCCCACACGATCTTCCACATCTGTTTTTGGATCCAGGAAATCCTTGGACAAAAAACAGATCTGCTTTCTGGGAAGTTAGGAGCTTTGCACAAGGGAGTAAGAGATTCCTGGCATGTAACCTAGAACAACTCTGTCATTCCATGTCCTTTGGCAAAAAAGCTGGCACTGTCAACCAGATGTGCTCCTGCTAGTGTCCAGAATTATGATTAAGAACCCAAACAGAGCCTGCTTTGTCAGGAGCCTTAACATAGAGTCCGGGCTGTCTACCACTTAGTGATAGGTAGGAGCTGGTACATTATTTACACAACATTGGGAAGTGGCTTCCCTTTGGGGAAAATAAAATGGTTGGAATCTAAACCCTTCCTACTTTCAAGGACTCAGAAAATTCCAGAGAAAATGAAAATGTCTGCTTAGAGGTCTTACGGTACTACCCCACATAACCAGTAGGTGGCAGACGCGCATTATAGACCGAAATTGGTGCTGCTCCCTGACTCTAGTAGTGTCACGCAGTGATGGACTTGTCAAGGTAGGTAGAGAGAAAGAAGAGAAACCGTTTTCAAATGTTACTGCTAACCAACAGGCCCATGGACTTCTGAGCTAGGAGTGTCTGCTTCCATTCAACAGGGTGGAGTGCCACACGGACACACGAGGTCCTTCGGAACTGTGCTTTGAGAGGCAATAAGCCCACTGGAGCAACCCAGGCATGTCTTCACTTAGTCTTTCATCAATTCCTTCGATGACTATTTGTGAGTTTCCATGTTATTTCAGGTGCTGTGTGAGACAGTGCCCATACTCAAGAAGCTCATCCTTTGGATGGAAAAAGCAGCTTTGGGTAGAAACTTGACCATGGTGAAAACCCTGAAAAGCACATACTAAGTCATGGAGATAGATTCTGGTGGACAAGGGTAGGTTAGCTCATACGTATTGTATGTTTGAGACTGGGTGAGGGTTTTCTTAGCAAATCTGAAGCTATTTGGGGGGAGAATCAGTCCAGCTGGTCCACTAGTAAAAATGATATCCAGCTAACTTTGACTAGGAAGTTGTTAGTGGAGGAAAGGTTGCCACCTTTTCTCACCCATTGTGAGAACCGCAGCCAACACTCCTGTAAGAAAAGGCAGACATAAAGAAGTTACTTAATCAAAGTTCTGTGGCTTCCGGAGATGAAGACTGAAGGGCTCAGTGGAGCTTATTTCTTTTCTTAGCTTCCATGAAGAACCAACAGTCATGTAGAAATGTGATGGGTGTGATGGCAGAGGCAGAGGGCGTGCTTATGGTGGCCTGTCTCCTCAGGGCGCTCAGCCTGTGTGTATAGCATTCCTTCACTTGTGTACAGGACAAGGGAGAGGGGAGTGCCTGTGCAGGGCTTTGTCATTTTATTCTTGAGAAGAGTAGTCGAGTTTCTATGACTTTGGGAAGAAAATTCTGGTTTCTGTGACCCTCCTAGTTAGCATTAACTGTATACTTGACACAACCTAAAACTACCTTTAAAAAATCTAAATTGACTCACTGTCTTTATCAGATTGGTCTATGGATATATCTGTGAGGGATTATCCAGACTGTCCTGACTAGGTGGGCCCGGCCCACTATGGGTGGCACCATTCCCTGAGCAGGTAGTTCTGGGATATGTAAAACGGGTGGCCAAACAGGAGCTGTGGGTGAGCAGGAGAGTGAGCAGCATCCTCTGTGATTCCGCCTGCACTCCCTTGGCTATGAGCGAGTTCTCTGGTTGGAGGTACTGCTGTACGGAGCAGCAGGAAGTCCTACCTTCAAGTTCCTGCTTTGAGTCCCTGCCCTGACTTTCCTCTGTGATGAATCTGGAAGAATAAGATGAAATAAACCCTTTCCTACCCCAGTGCTTTTGGTCAGAGTGTTTTGTCACAGCAACAGAATGAAACTAGACATTGACTAGGGGGCAGGTGACAGGAAGGGCAGGAGGAGGTCAGTGCCACCAAGGACCAGCCTGTGTCCTTCATTTCAAGGCACTCGGCATACCAAGGACCATACTTGATGGTTTGTGTTCCGAGCCTTAGAAGAAGCAGAGCACAGAACTCTGAAGTTCAATGTTAGTTTGGATTAACTTAGATCTAAAGAATATTCAGGATGCTTCCATCCTTTGCCACCCATCACTCAGGCCGGCAATGAGGAATCTGGTGAGAAAGCAGAACGACCTCTCTACTGTCCGCACCTTCTGACATGCTCTTCTCCTCACTAATCTCACTGGGAGTGTGATTTTCAGTACAACAGTTTGTAACACAGCTCCCAGGACAGGCATGGAGAGCAAGACGGCATCCTGTGTCTTCCCTCATTTCCTCAACAAACACTCCCTCATCACACTCCGTATTATGTATTTACATTTTCTCTGAAAATTTCAGCCTAGCAAATGACACTGTAAATTAGTTCCCAGAGTATCTCTGCATAGTGGAGGTAACAATAACATGCCATTATGGATTTTCTGGCCATAAAACAAAGGCAGGTATTAGATTTTAAAGAGTTACAGTCTGAAGACAAACAGTGCTTTAATTTTAAAAGCAAACTTAGGTCTGAGATCTTCTGTGTATATTGGAGTACCCAGGCAGTGAAAGGCCAACAAATTTGTACTTATAAACTCATGAATCCTCCAACCCCCCACCTTGTATTGTTTGAACGTCCTAGAATAGGCATTGTGCACTTCGCTTGCAGCACTTGAAATCCTAAATCAATGACTCACTACCTTCATGTGGAGCTAAGAACATTTTCACGATGCAGCTCTGTATATGAGAGATCAGTGGGGTGCCTGGGCTCCTGTGAGCTTTTCATTTAGTGGGTAGTGGCATACTAGCCACCCAGCCCCCCTCCAATCAATTGATCAATCAATCCAGAACATTATTTTCAGGGCTGGGCTGCAGCTTAGCAGAATACAGTGGCCAGTCATTTATTTTTAGTTATCTCTTTCCTTGATCTAACTCTGCATCCAACTGTAGGTTATGATAAACATAATGAGGGTCTGTGGGGAATATAAGCCCAGAGTCTTAAACAGTTTTATTAGTGTTCATAAACATCTGTGTTCCAGATATAATCATATTATTAGAATTGTATACATTCTCACACAAAATTCATGAGATGATTTGTTTTTATTCACATATCCATGCCCTACCCCCAAGCCATAAATCAAACTAGAACTGATAAAATTAAGGACCTGTCAGTAGGTTTGGCACTTGGTTCAAGCAGAATCTGCTTTAGGGAGAACTACTCAGGGTCAGCCTGACTCCCTAGCGGGTCACAGTGCTTCCTTGCTACCACATTTTACTTTCTGTCCTGAACTGGCCATTGAGAGATAAGAATGGATGGTATGTCAGTTAAGAAACTGCTTTGGGGGGCTGAAGAGTTTGATTCCCAGCACCCACACGTGAGCTTACACCATCTATGACTCCAGTTCCAGGAGATCCAATGCCCTCTTCTGGCATCTGCTGGCACTGTACACACAAGATAAACTTGTATACATGCAGACAAAACACTTATGCACATAAAATTTAAAAATTAAAAACAAAATTAAAGATACCGTTTTTCCCCTGGAAGAAATAAGAGCCATGTACTCAGCCTCCAGAACTTGAGTAGAAATAATAGATCATTCTGTCTCTTCTCTACTCCAGATAGTGTTCCCACTCTGACTGATACTAAAGTGAACTGTTAGCAAACCAACACAAAAAGTAGTTGTAAGGAAAGTGATTACAATAAAACCCACTGTTAGAGCCCATGTTTTTTATATCAGGTCATAGGCTCTGTGAGTTCCATGGGAACATTCTAGAAGGGGCCTAGAAGTCTCTCCTGTTTGAAGACTGTGGAACCTCACAGCACTGTATCATTACTAGAATGTTAATTTGTACTGGGAAGCTTCTTAAAATGTAGCAATGAAGACCCAAGTACTTTCCCAACAGAACTGTGGTCTCAGGGCAATGGAGTCCCCTTTGCACATGTCCAGCCAACCCTTGAGGAACACACTGAGGGCACATACATCCAACTGGATGGCTTTGAAGGTGGAATTTTAGAGGGTCATGAAGAACAATTTTTCCATTTTGTTTTTCCAAGGCCAGCAGAATGACAGTGAAGCTGACAGGAGTAGAGAAGAATATTTCAAGAAGTCTCCCTCAGTTTCCAGGTAACTGAGACAAACCAAGAGAGGGTCAGCCATGACATATCCCTACCAGGGTAGTGACTTGAGCCCTCTTCTAATTACACTTAGGACCGATTTCCTCTACATTGCATATTAAAACAAGTAGGAGTATAGTGAACAGATAAATCAGCTGCATGTCCAGGAATTCCTAAGCTTGCTGAAACTGATACTCTCAGGAAGACCATTTTTCCTGAGAACAGTAAATGCTAACCTCAGATACCTTGGCTAAAAGGTGAAATTAACACCTAGTGTTTGGTGTGACCTGTCAGACACAGTCCATTTTCTAGGATAGCTCACAGTTCAGGATCCATTCTCTTTTGTAGGAATGACTTTTTCAATATGAACATAATCTGGCCTAAAGACTTTTACCTAGCCTTGTAATCAAAAACTTACTGTTTACAAATATAAACAAGCTCACTGAGCCATGTGCTCCTCTTGTGACCTGGGCACCTTGACCTTTATCCCTCAGGACCACTTCTGGCCTATCCAAGACAGTGAATGAATGTGGGTGTGTACGCTTTACATGTCAAAGTGCTGCAGGAAGCCTGATTTTCTTATTGTAAAGAGTGAGAGAAATCTGTTTGTTGTTGTGTGTGTGATATTCTAGGCCTCAGGATCAAAGCACAAAAATTTCTGATAAGGGTGGGCCCTGACTTCCACTTCCCCATTTCATGCTGGAGATCCTGTTTCAATAAAATGAGTGAGGCTTGTCTAAGGAGCCCAGTTCTGAGAGATATCTGAAGGAACAGGTGCTTGGTAGTTTGGGTCTCATTTTGGAATGCTGAGTCAGGCTGTTTGTTCTTAAGTATCTCCATAATGTGGTTTGGAAATGCCAAACTCTTTATCTCTCACGTCCATGAACATGCAGTCCCAGAGCTCAGTGAAATCCCCTGCTCATGTTTGGGCTGCCCCTTTAGGCTGAAATGAATACTTGTTCCCATGGGAAATAAGTTGTTTTTTCATTTGTCCCTAAAGGCCAGGTGAATTTTGCTCAGTAACACCTTAGCAATGTAATCTGTTAAGCCTACCCAAGCTGTCATGCAATGAGGGATCCTAGAGTCATTCATTCCCAGAGCCAGCCTTTCTCACCTTACAGTATAATGAGAAGGGGAAACTAGAAACAGGACTGAGTCTTGGTTTTGTGACCTCTTGCTTTGAGTTCCAGTGTAGAGCACGTAAAAGCACTAAACATGAATTTGTTAAGGTGTAAAGCACCTTACAAACCCACTACACTCTTGGTAGCCCTGAGAGAAGATGCTGAATCAGGAATCTCAAGCCAGGGAGTGGGAACTGCTAAGCACAGCCCTGGGGACTCCCTGCTCATCCTGTGCATGGAACCAGCCATATCCATAGGTTTTCTTTTCCTCTTAAATATTTTTTATTTATTACTTTTATTGTATGTGTGTGTATTGCCTGCATGTAAGTGCACCATGTCATGCAATGCCCACAGAGGACAGAAGAGGCTGTTGGATCTGCTGGAACTGGAGTTACGGACAGTTGTTAACTGCCATGTGGGTGCTGGGATATGAACCCAGGTCTTCTGCAAGAACAACCAGTGTTCTTAACCACTGAGCCATCTCTCCAGACCCCCTTATAGTGATTTTCATAGTGAATATTTGCTAAGAGTTGTACTGAAAGAAGAAATAAAACTAAAATGGAGAACACAGAGGCCTCATAATTTGCCTAGTGTCCCTGAGCATTCCTGCAACCTCATTTACTGTCCTGATGACTCCTTGAAACATCATCTGGTCTCCTGACTTTTTTTACTGCTCAGGTGCATTGTTACTTTCCTTTGACTTCTGGGCTGAGCTATGGTACTCGATCCCCCACAAATATCATTCTTCTCTTTACCTAGTTGTAAGGAGCAGGCATTGGTAAACATGACATGGTAAGGAGGTGTAAGGACCAGGTACTAGCCTTGATGTCACGCATACCCTAATGAGCCAACTCTAAGGTGACTCTTATATGCTAATGAGGCAACTCTTAGAGGGCTACTCTGATAAGCACTCAGAAAAACAGGAAAATGGTACAAAAACTGGAAGAGGGCTGACTCAGGCAGGAATGCACAATCCCGTTCCCAAGATGTGCCTAGGACCTCAGCTCCCGAAAGCTGACCCCATTGGTACTTCCATGGTCTCTGAGATCCCTCTAACTGGTGGCCATTGATCTTCCAGCACCTTAATGAAGGAACTTAAGCCCTACAGTTGGGCAGATCTCTCCAGGAAGTCAGACCTCAGTGCCTTCCTCCCATCCAGTTGCTGGCTCAGTGACTCTGTTGGAACCCTCTGAAAGGACACTGTGATGGCTAATCCTGGGTGTCAGCTTGACTGGATCTGGGATTAACTGAAATGAGAGAGATCTTGATTGGATCATCTGAAGCTGGAAGACACACCCTAAATGTGGGTGCTACCTTCTGATGGTAGCTATATAAAAGGCCAAGGCAGAGGAGAACGCTTCTTGCCGCTTGCCTTCTCTCTCACTGGTGAGTTCGTTTTGCTGCTGCAGACTGAAGACTAGCTGATCTTTGGGAATTTGTCAGACCTCCAGCCCCAGATTGGGAACACTGAGACATCCAGCCTCGTGGACTGAGCGACTACGAATTCTCAGCCTCTCCAGTGTGGTGCAGTCATCGTTGGACTACTTCTATCCTGTGAGCTAAGCTGATAAATCCCTATACATATATATTCATTCTACTGGCTCTGTTTCTTTGGAGAACCCTGACTAACACAGACACCAAGGGGACCAGCACAGCTGAACCCCATGGATTTCCTCCATTTTTACTCTGACATCAAGAGGGTGAGCCCCCTGTAGCATGATAATTGTAGCTTGGTTTGTGCTTACTATGATTAAGGAATGTGTGGTGTATGGAATGCCTATGCTGTGTGTTGGTGTGTAATAAGTCAGCATATATGGAAAGGCACCTCTGTCTGGGGCATTCTATATTCCAACACCAATAGCCTGCAGTCCATCCAGTGCCCCGCCCCCGCCCCACCTGCGTGTGAAGCTACCACATCTTTTCTATTCCAACACTAATAGCCTGCAGTCCGTCCGTCCCCCCCACCCCGCCTGCGTGTGAAGCTACCACATCTTTTCTATTCCAACACCAATAGCCTGCAGTCCGTCCGTCCCCCCCACCCTGCCTGCGTGTGAAGCTACCACATCTTTTCCTTTTTGCACATTCACACCTTCACTTTCACATCCTCAAGACATCCTAGCAGATGGTACAATTCACATGTGAACTGAGGCTCACTTGCCCTTTCCCTCCACAGGACGCCACTCCAGCATATGCCATACACAGACCTTGTCTCATCTGGAGCATTTGTGCAAGAGCCTCTTCAACATTTCCTGTTTGTCACCTTCTAAACCCGGCTTCTGCATGATAGTTTTGGCAAACAAGTCAGATCTGGTGCTTATACAGCAAGCCATCTGAGCTGCCAATTCAGACTGGGCACTAGACTCTGGAAGCAAATATTCCTAGACAATTGTAAAAATAAAAGAATATTAAAGTTTTAGGTAAATGGAGGTATGGTATGTCCACTCTGCTAGAGGAGAGGACTGAGAACGACTAGTGGTTTGGTGAGTTGCTTGCTCACGAGTGTTCCTGGGGAGGGTTGAAAGGTTTCCCCTGTCAAAAGCACGGGTTGAATAGCTGAACACACTCTATAGTGAGAAATGGACCTTCTTACATATAGCAAACTAGAGGGAATGGACAGTGGCATTGATTTCAGTTCTCCATGCCTCTTATGGGGGAAATGATGGCCAAGGGAATAGTCGATTATTATCATCATCTTATTATTATTTTCATTATTATTATTTTACCTTTCTTCCCTCAGTTCTTACTGTGAAAACCTTCAGACCTACAGTGTTTTTAAAACCATAATAAACTTATAACAATTGCCATTGCTCTTGGATACCTACAGAACTTGATGGTATGATCTTATGGATGAAGATGCCACATACATGAAACATAGGACATGGAGAAATCAAACTGGTACCACCTGGAAGGCCTCATTCCTCATGGCTAGCTTTCATAATGCTGGAAGGTTCACTGCGCACTCCTGGGGGACAGAAGCCATCCTTGGTCTTACCCAGCTATGAACCCTGGGAGCTACAATAACAACTGGCCTGGAAAGATGTGCCCACTGGTGCAATAGCAGCATGAATGCTATGGGAGCAACCAACCACTCTCTGCTTGTATTTAAAGCCTACTCTGTAAGATAGACCCTATGCCTCATACTGTTAACTGGGCCAACTACCCGTGGCTGGCTAGATCATAGACTCTAGGGGAAAGCCCAGTACTATTATTCTGCTAAGTAGGCATAGTAAGAAACTGCCCCTAAGTTCCTCTCTTTATACCCATAGATGAGTGTGTCTCTCAACCCTCATCAAAGAAACTTCTTTTTGCAGTAGATGGCTATTAACAGAGACCAACAGCTGGTCTGCAGAAAACAAGAGATGTAGAGTGTTCAGCTCTAAACAGGCCACCTATATTGCACCCCTCATCCTCAAAGCTCAGGGATCATCCCACGAGAAGAGTTAGAAAGGTTGTAAGAGCCAGAGGGAGTGAATGTAGCAAGACGCTTTCCAGCCATGACAGTGCAGTTGCGCACATACACTCACAGCAGCTCTGACTGCATGCCCAAACCCGCACAAGACCCAGCCGGCAAAAATTCCATCATGGCTGGGGGTGGAGCTCATGAAGTTCCACCCCAGCTGAGGAGCTAATGGCAGTTGATGGCTCCTGGGAGAGTCTCTTTTCTTCAGAGATGTTGGCCCTGACAGGCCACCCGTGCTACAGTAGATGGTCTCATACTCATGCACATACAGGTGCTCTGAATGAACTCAGTGGATATTAAATTAAGAGGCGATGGTACATGAAGTTGGGAGGGAAAAGCGGGGGGCATAAGAGAAGAATTGGAGGGGGTAATGGGGACTGAACTGGACCCAAACACATCATATGCATTATGACTATTAAATAAAAATAATTAAAATGCAATTGTTTGCTATCTGATCTTCATGTAGTTGTACCAATTGTTAAAGTTACTTTTATCTCTTTTTTTGACATGTTTTTCCTTTATAATAGTTTTATTCTCATCCACAGTACAGGTGCATCCGCAGTTCCCTCTGTTATGTTGCCAGCCAGCACTGCTTTAAGTAACCACAGCCCAGGTTGTTTGTCATCTCTGCTGAGCCTCCTTGATCCTAGCTCTTCTAAGCATCCTTGAACAGATTCTGATGGTCATACTCATTCAATAACTCGCCTAACATAGTTTACAAAGTTAGCCCGATTGTCCCTCAATGGCCATTTATAGCTTTCTTTTTTGAAAAAAATTCCAAGAATGGGCTGGAGAGGTGGTTCAGCAGTTAAGGGCACTGGCTGCTCTTGCAGAGGACCTGGGTTTGAGTCCAAGCACCCATATGGCAACTAACAACTGTCCATAAGTCCAGTTCCAAGGGATCAGAGGCTCTCTTCTGACCTCTGCAGGCACTGCATGACATGGGTGCACTTACCCACATGCAGGCAATACACTCATACATATGAAATAAAATATTAAAGAAAAAAACAACCTTTGAATGCGGCACTCGAGAGGCAGAGGCAGGTGGATCTCTGAGTTCAAGGCCAGCTGGGGCTACAGGGAGACCCTGTCTCAAAAAGACAAAAAAAGAG
>NW_008345269.1:84404-118593 GCF_000622305.1 Nannospalax galili
AGAGTAGGTCACTCATATCCTGAGTGCAGTGGAGGGTTGGTACATGAGCCTAAATATAACCCTTGGGTAACATAAGCAACCAAATGACTTGCAGTGGTAGGGGTAATGTGATCAAATACCAAGAGCAAAATAATGCTCTCTGAATTCCTGGGAGAACTGGACTCAAAAAGAAGGTTCTAGAAAGGCCTTGATGTTATAAAGGTATCAAAAGCTCTTGCAATGTGATGGTAATGAAACCCTTTGGGTGGTTGCTAAGAACTTTGAATGGTTGCTAAGAACTTTGGATCCTGAAAAGTCCCAAGATGAGAGTTGGGGAGGTAAAATGGGAACCTTCCCAGCCCCCTGGGGTCAACCCAGGACTGAAGTCTTTGTTTTCCAAAATCGCCACATTCCTCCAACCTTTGTGATCTGGAAACTAGTCACTTACTTATCGTGTGTGTGTGTGTGTGTGTGTGTGTGTGTGTGTGTGTGTGTGCACTCTGTGCCTTTTGCTTGCATTCCTCACATATGAGTATAAATGTCCCCAAACCTTGAGTTAGAGACTGATACCATGACTGAATGATCCAGGTGTCAGTCTGCTGGTGTGAACTAAACTCCCTGGCTGACCCCATTACAGACTGATCTGGGTGTCAGTCTGCCGGCATAAATTAAACTCACTCTCCTTCACATGACCGGACTGGTCTCTTGACTCTCCTGATTTTTCTGTAACAATATTTTGCTGCTTAATGGAATGGCAACCCTGACCTTTTGACCTTTGCTCCTTTTCCACAACCTCCCTTTGGGGACCAGATAGAGCAGCCGGACCTGGGGATGTCCTCCCCAAAGGGTTTATGTTCTCCCAGGCTTGCTTCTTGCAATGTGATGGTAATGAAACCCTTTGGGTGGTTGCTAAGAACTTTGAATGGTTGCTAAGAACTTTGGATCCTGAAAAGTCCCAAGATGAGAGTTGGGGAGGTAGAATGGGAACCTTCCCAGCCCCTTGGGGTCAACCCAGGACTGAAGTCTTCGTTTTCCAAAATCACCACATTCCTCCAACCTTTGTGATCTGTAAAGACCACTTACTTATCGTGTATGTGCTATGTGCCTTTTGCTTGCATTCCTCACATATGAGTATAAATGTCCCAAAACCTTGAGTTAGAGACTGATACCATGACTGAATGATCCAGGTGTCAGTCTGCTGGTGTGAACTAAACTCCCTGGCTGACCCCATTACAGACTGATCCGGGTGTATGTCTGCCGGCATAAATTAAACTCACTCTCCTTCACCTGACCAGACTGGTCTCTTGACTCTCCTGATTTTTCTGTAACAATATTTTGCTGCTTAATGGAATGGCAACCCTGACCTTTTTGACCTTTGCTCCTTTTCCACAACCTCCCTTTGGGGACCAGATAGAGCAGCCGGACCTGGGGATGTCCTCCCCAAAGGGTTTATGTTCTCCCAGGCTTGCTTCTTTCATCTGGCTGTGAACAGTGGTCCTCACCTGTGGGTAATAAGGGCACCAACCACATTCCTTCAGAGCTGCCTCCCCACCCCCAACCCATGCTCAGGGACCCTGCTTCAGCTGGCCAGCGGGCAAGTGAGGTCACAGTCTGGGGTGGCAGAGACTACACCCACATTTTGCACTTGGCCTGGAATCCCTTGGTACATTCAGTCCATCTCCTGTGGTGCCTTGTGGGCCTTCCTCTAACAAATGCCTACTTGTTAATTCTCAGAGCTCACATGGTGTCAGAGGCCCAGAAGGAGCCCTGTTTGCATTCCTGGGGCTCCTGGCATGGCCTCAGGAATCCTGCAGCTGCAGTGTGAATGGAGCCATTTGATGGCTGAGCTGAGGCCTTAAGTGGAGTTGGAAGGCACAGAATCCTCCCATTTAACAGCACTGTCAAATCTTCAACCAGATTCAAACTAACGTTCTTTGGAAAAAATCACTCACTTGTCTGAGCTTCTTACCTTGAGTTGTTTTGCTAGCAGAGCAGCCGGGATCTGGGTTCTGCTCCACAGCACTGGCTGATGATTCAGTGCTCAGTAAATATTATTTAGTTCACACAATAAAAGTCAAAATGCAGAAAAGTCTTAGAGCTTGGTTGATACTGTAGAAACAAGAAAACAATCTTTTCCTTTTACCCCCCCCTTAGGGTTTCCCACAGAGGCCCTGTGAATTAGACTGACAAAGGACAAATTAACAAGAAACAAGAAAACAAACAGAAGTTTACTAACAAGAACATTCTAGATACCTAGGGGAGTGCTTGTAATGCTTACATCCTAGGGTGGCTAGAACCGGAGTCTGCTTAGCCTCCCAATAACGGAACAAGGAATGCAGGTCGGGACCAGACAAAGGAAAAGTGCTTTAAAGTTAGGGACAGCAAAGTGTGAGAAGAAAAATAAGTGAGGGATGTAATGGGTGATAGTTTGCTTATTTATTTATTTATTTACTGTTTGTTTATTTATTTACAGTTTGGTATGCAAACCCCTCTAGGGCCAGCTGTGAGTTGATAAGGGTCTAGAGTTTTCTTCATTGATTTAATTCCGTTCTGGGAGACAGCGTAAGACAGATCAGATCATCTCTCAAACCCACACCCTGCTTTTAGGCAGAGTTTTCTTGTACAGTCTTTCTCAACTGATTTCAGTTCAAATTAATCATTATGCCAAAGTAGCGTACTGGGGGTTAGTATTTCCTGCTACCCTTTAATGTAGTTTTGATTTGCTCTCTACTCAACCTGTTCCTTTTGTTTTTGTTTAAAAGGCAGTATTCCCTGAAAGGAACAATTTTCTATAAAAGAATATGCACTCTTTTTAAAAAAAATATTTTATTTTTATTTTATGTGTGTGTATTGCCTGCATGTAGGTCAGTGCACCCGTGTGGTCAATGCTCCCGGAGGACAGAAGAGGCTATTGAATCCCCTGGAACTGGAGCTAAGGACGGTTCATAGCCACCATGTGGGTGCTGCGATTCGAACCCAGGTCTTCTGCAAGAACAGCCAGTGTTCTTAACCACTGAGCCATCTTTCCAGCCCCGAATATGTGTTCTTTTATAGTCAAACACCGAACACACTGTCCCCATATCCTAAAACCTGAGTCCACGTGGTCAACAAATTTCTACATGCAAAAGCAGTGTACTCAAGTATTAGAGACAATCCCGAGGTTCTGGAATCTTCCACAATGAGCTCTAATAATCCCCCGGTCTGCAAACAAGTTCACTTTCCTTCTAACTGTACACTCGGAGCTGACTGAATTCCTTTCCATTTGTTCAGTGAACCCATTTGGCTCTCTTGCCATTGACCTCTATGTGTCCTAGTCCCTGAAATGCTCTCTGCCTTGTTCTATAGTGTCAGCTCCTACACAGGCTACGGTTGAGCTCAGGCCAGTAACTTCAAAAAATTTGCTACATAGAGAAGCATCTAGAAGAGCTTTTCATACCTTGTCGCAATTCAAGAGGAATCTCCGGGAGTTGAATCTAGACGAGCTGTAAAACTTCCCAGGTGACTCCCATTTTCAGGAAGCTTGACAGCCCGTGGTTTCAGACGCTGTGTGGCAAACTCTACGGCACAAGTGTCACCTGGTGGTCTTGATGCCACTTCTGCATCTCTGACAAGCTCCCTGGTGATGCCCGGGTGACGCTGCCTGTCTGAAGACCTTGCTCTGAGCAGCAAGCACTGACAATTCAGTTCCCCTAGGACCACGTTCCTTCAGTATGGCCTCCAGGCCTGTGGCATCAGTAGTACCTGGGAACTTGTTGGACATGCAAATTCTCGGGCCCCACCTACTGCATCAGATGATCTGTTGCAAACTCCACAGGGTATGTTTGAAGTAGTCCTCCAGCTGATCCTGTGTGCACACCCATGTGAAAACTGCTGCTCTCCACAGCGCCCTTGCCAACCACACTGTTTACCTTAGAGTCTTCGGCATGATGATTAAGAGAGACACGAGATGGAAAAAGAGTTCACTACTTAGCTGATCCTGGGGCTGGTACAGAGCAGACGTGGAGACCACACACGTGGGGTTGGAGTGAGAAGGAGAGTGCCATTGCCGGTGTCTTCACTGGGTCCACTGCATTATCCACACATCCCCTTGAGGACTTTTAGTCAATGGGTTCCAGCCAAGCAGGGCAAAGCTTCACTATCATGGTACTGACACTCCTGGCAGTCTCCAGGGCAAATCTGAGCAGGCCATGCAGGGTCTGAGGATCAATGGGGCCAGCCAAGTGGGCTGCATGTAGACACCTGCTCTATGGCAAGGTGGTCAGCAGAAGGCAGCTGTCCATGAGTGGGTTGACCACATGGAAGAATGGGAGGATTTGAAGAACTGGAAAGTAAAGAGTGACTGAACTTTGCTTCACTATGAGAAACTCTGGCTTATACTCAGGGTGGGTGCAGAGGTAGCCCAGTGCTCTAAGTCACTGCATTCTGAGTGCACTAGACGCTACCTTCATTTCTCACTAGCCTGTTTGCAGAGCATCTGCTGTTTCCCTCTGCAGCAGCACGTCTGTCTGCTCACCAGCCTACATATCCCACTCTGGAGGGGAAAGTCTGTGATGGTCAGGCCCATGGGATCCCTACCACCTAGCACAGCTGCTGGCACCTGATAAGGCACTCTGTCAACACTGGTTGCATTAAAGGGCAGAGGGCTCGGCTCTACTTTTCTGAGTCAGTCCAGGCCATTTCCTCTCAGGTTAACATGAAGGAGGAGAGAGAGAACAAAGCTATAAAACACCGTCAACATCACCCAATACCCGACCTCTGTCCTCAGTCACCCCTTGTAGGTGTGTGTCTATCATGGGCTCCTGAGGTTCCGGCCCTCATCTGGTCAGGAGTCCATGCTAGACAACGTGAAAAGCAGTGGCCTGATCGCTAGAGAAGCCAACATCACCCTGCCGTGGAAGGAAGATACAGAGTGACACAGCCTACAGAAGACGTCACTCCAAATCATATCTGTATCACTTTCATACAGGTAGAAACAGCAGTCAACAAAAGGAAGCCGTGCCGAGCCAGAGTGATCCGGCCACTGCCCTGAGCCAGGGGATGAACTGGGAGTTAGGTGCCGGGGCTGAAGGCGTGTTTGATTCTGATGAGCTTTGTTTCTTCAGGCTGAAATAAATATTGCAGTGTTTATAAGGTCACTTCTGACTGCAAGAACACACTATATTCTTTTGCATTTTTCTATTTTTAAAGCACATTCTCAAGCAAAAATTAATTTTAAAAGCAAAGATCTAACATGTAGGCTTCTTTTAATGAGAATTATGAGGCGCAAAGGCCTAAATGGCATAATGGCTAGTCACCAGCATGGATCTGCCTTTAAACTCTGCTGAGTCACATAGCCCTCTGACAGCGCTCTCTGCCCGGCAGCATCCTCTCTGTGGCCCCCTGCCCAGGGGCTCTCCTCTCCTAGGCAACCAGTGCATCCTAGCTCCAGGCTGCTCGGCTCCTGTGCCTGAGGCTCAACCCCTGCAGCATCCTGCTCGTGGGGTGTGGTGCAGACACTCAGGTGGGTAGGCAGCCTGTGGGCTCCTTTCCAGGCTGAAAAGCCCTCTCTCTTAGGGCAGCCACTCGGACACACAGCAGGACGCGTGTGTTCCAGGCCGAGCCCACAGCTGCATCATTGACAAGAAATGGGGAGACGAACGAGGGCCGCTCTTTCCGCTCGTTCTAGTCCAGGATTTTGCAGGCTCCAGGGGGCTTGGTGCCAAAGGGAAAAATCTCCCCGCGGCCTCGCCAAGGTGTTTGGGATCCAGCTGCACAGATCATTTTCATCGAACGAAAGCAATCACCGCGTTGTGCGCTGCTTGCTGTCCCTCCTGTGCCCAGACGCTGCTGGCTCATCGGTCACCGGGCTATTTGGAGCCGGGCTTTTCCTCTTCCTACCAAGCCATGTAAGGGGAGGCGAGAAGCCACGTTTGTGGACAGGAGTCCCCAGTTAGGCTTTGATGGAGGCGCGCTGTCAAACCACAGCGGGGTCTGGGCACCCAGGACTGCTTGCTTCTGAGCCGAGAGCACAAGGTGACAGTGGCTGGACGAGCTTGTCTCCTACCTCTCCCAGCCTCTGGAGGGTTTGCAGCACTGCCAGGTCCTCCCTGGGGAGGCGGCTTTGGTGGGACCACATGCATTCCTGTTTGAGGAAAGAATCCAGAGCTACGTGGTGAAGGAAGAAAAAAGCTGCACATTTAACGCAGGAATTCAAAGCACAGAGGCATCAACAGCGGGAAGAGGAGGAAACCCCATCATCTGGGATCTGCAGAGGAGGAGCTGAAGGAAGAGAGTACAAGAACTCTGGGCACACAACACCAGGAAGCCTCTTCCAGCTCTGCCATCCCATCACCAGGAAGAATGTCCCTTAACGCCCGGAAACAGGAAGCCAGTGGCTCACTAGTGTAGGGACACAAGCAGGGCTGCATTCTTGCCACCTCTAGAGGAATGGTACTGCTAGGAATTCTGAGAAAAACCATTAAGACTGTGGTAGGGCGCTATGTTGGATTGATTAGTGATGTCTGTCTTGGCTGTGGAGGGGTAAAGGCAGCCTATGCACATCCTATTTTCCAGGTCTGCTTTGGAATGCTTTTCCTTCTGCAGTTACATTATTATCTCTGCCATCAATGCAACAGTATCTCCATCAGCTACTCAGTGGACTGGGCTCTGCTGCTAAGATTCCAGCCGAAAGGGATGGCAAAGCAGATAGCAATTATGTTTTTTGTTTTTTCTTCTAGGACCCATGGAATTGTACAAGTTTATGATTCAGGTGACAGTGACATCAAATGCTCCTCTCCCCCCATTGAATTGCTTTAGTTACCAAAATGCCTGTAAAACATGTGCCACGAAGAACAAATCTTTATTTTTAGTTTAATCCTCCCAAAATTAAGCAATTAAAAATTTGCAATTATATGGCTAAAATAAATGTTCAGTCACTAAATCTCCTTTCAAGGGCCTGACATAAGCAGCTCTGAGCACAAATCCAGCTACCCATAGGTCCTCGGGCATCCCAGGCAGTGGTGACAGCTGTGGTGGGATGAGGCACGGGAAGCAGAGCCCTGCTGCCTTCTCAGTGCCTGTGGGAGGGAGGATGAGCCCAGAAAGAATGACTCAGGCTTGAATCCAGATAAAGAACCCAGTGCAAGGACAGGAGGGGTGGTGGAGAAAGAAGACAGAAGAGGGGGAGTCTGAAAGCTTCGCTACAGTTAGCCCCAACTCACAAAGTGCGAAATACTTCTCTTTAGAGCCTTCCCTCAAAGTCGGCCAAGTCCCTGGACTTGGCAAAAGAAACTTTGAAAATGTGATTAATATTCTTCAGATGGTAAAAAGATCTTAGATTAGCTGAATGGACCCAGAGTCCTCACTAGGGAGTGAAGGAAGAGGTCACAGAGACACAGGGCCACAAGCCACTGATTGTAGGTAGTCCCTAGAAGCTAGAGAAACAAGAATATTCTCCCCTAGAGCCTCTACCATAGCACAGTCTTGGGGACCCATTTTAGACTTCTGCTCTGTGGCCTGGTAAGAGAATAAACACACGCAGCTCTACCTCCCTCTGTCTGTGGAGATCGAGGGAGGTCCCAGGCTCATTTCTGAACACCCACTCTCCTCATAGCTTCACTTCAAGGACAACTTCTCTTAGGAAATGAGTGTCATGTGATACTTAGAATGGCCTTAGCCACATACTTCCATAACCTCAGCAAGGTCTGACTCAGTAGATTTTGCCCAAGTTAAGGGGATCATAGGCACAAGGGCTCAGCTCAGCTCTCTACACAGGAGACAGCCAGCTCAGCAACAGAGGACTTTTTACTGTCCTGGACTGGAAGAACCTCTAAGATGGAAACTTCCTAAAACACTACTCTTGCATTACCAGGGATATGGTATCCTAAGCCCTAGACTTGTATTGTTTATGTTTATGAGTGTACTGCCTGCCTGTAAGTGCATTACCCATGTCGTGCAATGCCGTGAAGGTCAAAAGAGGGCTTTAGATTCCCCTGGAACTGGAGTTAAGGATGGTTTGCAGCTGCCATGTGGATGCTGGGAATTGAACCTGGGTCCTCTGCAAGAGCAGTCAGTGCTCTTAACTGCTGAGCCATCTCTCCAGCCCCTCTTAGGTTTACTTTTTACTTTTGTGGTGCTGGGCTCAAACTAGCGCCTCAAGCATGTGTAAAAGTGCTGTACCACTGAGCTATAGCTTCGACATCTACAATTTTAAATTCTTTTTTTGTTTGATTTTTCTCTGTGTCAGTTAAGTTGCCATGAAAACTGTCTTCATTTCAGCCCTTAATCTATCACATTAAGGGAAAGAGTGATTTCAGTTAGGCATATGGACTAAAAACATCTATATTGTTGGAAGTTAAAGAATATTGAAAATTCTTTCTAGAGAACTTGTCTGAAGTTTCCATGAGGCCAGGGCTAGGGCCACCTGAAACCCCAATGAGATCTACGGAGGAGGAGGGTACCTTGCACAGAATATGCATCCGAGTCATGGAACTCAGAGGGGATGAAGGACCTAAGCAGTAAATCTTTGATGGCAGTTGTTCACTATGTGAATTTCCCTAAGGAAAAGTTACATGCAGAAAATACTACAAGCTATTGATAATTTTTATAAGAAACTGAATCTTTGAAATGGAAAAATAGATTTTCTTATAGGTAGATTCTTGGCATAGTCATAGAATTTAATTTTCTCCTTTGGCTTGAGTTTTTAAAATGTGACTAATGGATATGAATCACATGCATTATCAGGAAAAGGCCACTTCACAGGTGGAATCCTAGGACTGTGGAGGCAGCAGTGCTGTGTGCAGTGAGGGTGGCTGCACGTGGCTTTCCTTCCTTCTCACCATGGCTTAGGTACTCCAGCTGCTTCTTTCAGTCACGTTTTTCTCTTCCAGGTTTTAAAATGAGTCCACACCCAAACCACTTTTAAAGTTTTGAATCCTTTTCTTTCCCAACTTAGAGGTTAGCCACAAGGCCCAGGTTAGCATATACTGCCACACATATGCCCCCAACAAGCCAGGCTGATCAGAGATCCAAACTTCCTTCAAATTGTTCGCCATGGAGATTAGCATCAGCCAATCACAGCGACTGGTCACCATTTTGTAAGTCTGGTCTCTAGTGTTCTCTATAGACTTAGTGACTTCTTCAGTTAGGGCATTTTTCACAATGTCGGACTGCGTGGGTCCTGGGTAAACATTGCATAGTGTTAGGCCTGGATAGTTGACAAGCTCAGTATGGAGGATATTTAAAAACAACAACCCACAGAGCATGTTTGCTGGGACAATATCCACTGGAGAGGGGCTCAGATATAATTCCTGCAAGGCTGTTCACAGTAACAATCTTCCCTTGCTTCCTTTCCATCATGTGAGGTAGAACACACTTGGTCAAGGACAACTTCCCTAGTTAGTTCAGCCCCATAAGGTCCTTGAAGACATCCAGCTTGGTTTCAAGAGCCAGTGATGTATGGGATCTTCCACCACTGTTGACCAGAACGTCAATCTAGTTCCAAATAGTCAGAAAATGAGCTCTGGTTCCAAAGGGGCAAGAGTCAGTCCATCACAGTGGGGAGGCATGGTGGCAGGAGGTGGCTGGAGAAGGAGCAGCACAAGCTAAGCTCTCACATCTTCAAGCAGGCACAGGACCCAAGAGCCTTCCTTGCCTGTTTTAGCTGCTGCACTGAGCTTATGAGTAAAGCTGATTGCTTGGTTTTTCTAATAGAGAAGTGAGACATGGAGAGTCAGGAGAGATGACTTCAGTGTTGTGGTGAGAAGCAAAGGGGGAATCAGGCTTGGGTCTGCTCCTAGCTTGTTTGGCCATAAGCAGGTGACTTAGCTTTCTTCAGTGTACATGTTCTGACCAAACAATGCATCCCTACATTGGATGTAGCCTTACAGGACTGTTGGGGGAGGAGATACAGGCTCATTTATCACCATGATTGGCACATTGCAACAACTCAGCACATGTCAGCTCTTATTTGTATTATAAACAAACTGAGCATTCCTGACCTCTCTGCTAACATTTCCTGCTGCTGCTACAGAAAAACGACTTCTCAATGCATACAAATGGAGGGTGCCATAAACTCCCAGATTCTTCCACAGCCATAATTAGAAATGACAGAGTAATTAGGTGGCTGGAGGACATGATTAACCTCTCTGGCTCTTGGAATTCTTTCCTGTAATAGGAGAGGGTAGGATTGGGAGACCTTTAAGGTTCTTTCATGCTCTATTGTGTTTATAAGATTTATTTTTGCATTGAAATTCTTCATTTGATGAATGACTTTCTTAAAATTCAATCTTTTCTATATGCACTGAAATCTATTCCTTCCTACAAGCTATTGTCCCAGACATCCATCTGGGAACACAGTAAGAAGCATGCTGGTACCCGGCCAGCTGCCTTTGTGTTCCACATCCAAGGCACAGCACAGTCTAATCACTCTCTAGCTGCTCAGGAAAATTATACTTGTCTCAGAAATAAACTTCCAGATAAGATTGGCAGAAGTTTAAAACGTCACAGTATTGCTGAAGAGCACGAGAGCCGATCACCCCAAGGACAGCAATGGCTAACTTTGCGATAGGGAAATTGAAGACTGCCTGACTGAAATGAAAAGTGACTTTCTGTCTTATGGCTGACTGCCCCATGGCTGCCCAGGGCTACCAATTAAGGTGTCACCTGGTCTAACCTCTCACTCTTTCCCTTTTCCTCCTCCTGAAAATGTACCTGCCAAGTGTTTCATCCCCCAGGGCCTTCCTTCTGGTTGCTATAGCAACAGGTAGCTAATCCAAGCTCAATGTGCCCCTCTAGCCTTCTCAAACTGGGGGAACTTGAGGAGACAACTTCTTCCTGGAAGTAAAATGACAGTACGGGGGGATCTCAAACTAAGATTTAAGACAGACATGTTCAAGCAAGCGGTCTGTGCAACCTCTCAAATTCGAACAGGGAAACAACCTTCCTGACTACCTCTGCCTTGAGCCAGCTGGGGCCTTGTTCCTTTTGTCTGTCCTTTATGAAACATCTTTGCCTATCTGCTGTGATCAGAGTGACAAGCTGGCTGTGGTCTGTCCTATGGAGAACTGCTTGGTGCTAAGGCTGCAGGTGGTATTCAAATTCAGTCAACCAACACCGTCTCTTAGCCTCTAACACAGACCTCTGGACCAGATGATTCAGGATAATAAGAGCAATAAAAAGTCTTCAGCAGTCTTATCCAGCATCTTTCTAACATCATTCATACCCATGGTAGGTAGTGTCAAAATGCTACTTGCCTAAGCCATATGACTTTGGAGGCACTGAACTGCAAAGGGAAAACATTTCAGCACTAAGGCAGAAGAACTCGGACGTGGAACTATTACTAGATCTCATTAGTCTTGTAATGTTACTTATCCTTGGTCTAAGATTTCCCATCTCAGATGTTCAGACCTCCAATCTCCATCCCCTCCTCAACTCTTTTTGCAAGTCGGCATGCGCTACAAATGGTAAAAGACAGCAGTTTAAAATAATACCCGTTAAGCCGGGTGATGTACATCTGCCACCCTAGCACTTGGGTGGCAGAACAGGAGGATGGGAACTTGGAGGCCAACCTGGGTGGAGGCAAGACCTGCCTCAAAAGAATCAGATAAGTAAAATAACAAAAATATTCTAGGCCTAGAGTTATGTGAATTTTGGATAAACATTGACAATTAAATAAAACTTTCAGCAATTTCTTATCTTGTGTCTTACTAACTACTTTCCCATCCAAGGTAGGCACTCTCAAAACACCATCATTCTAGAAAATACAATTCAAGTGTCGAATTAAGGTGATATACGAAAAAATTAGAGATAGAAACGGTCCAGGGATCCCAGTTAACCTCTCCAACCCTTATTCACACACACACACACACACACACACACACACACACACACACACGCACACAACCATAAAATGTTGACAAAGAAATACAGAGTTTACAGTAAAGTGGTGAGGGTTTTAACCAGGAATGGCTGCAACAGAAGAATGGAGACCTCAGTATAGAACGGGGCTCAAGTTTTGAATGCAGAAAACAGGTGAGGATTGATAGTCAAGGAGCAAGGTGAAGGTCAGTGGGTAGAAAACTAACGAGGAAGCATCGGGGGTAGGTGAGAATTCTGGCTAGATGATCTATCAGCATTCAAGGATAAGGGGAACCTAATCCAAAGCCATGGATGGTTATCAGCAACAAGCAGGATAAGGAGGAAGAGAAGCCATGAACACTGTGGGAATATAAATTGACACAGTCCTTGTGGAAGACAGACTAGAGACTGCTCTTAGAAGTTAAAGTTGGGGGCATTAAGATGACTCAGAGGGTAAAGATACTTGCCACTAAGCCTGATGCCTGAGCCCAATTCCCCGGTCCCAAGCGGTCAAAGGAGAAAACTAGTAAAGTTGCCCCTGACCTCCACACATGCACGGTGGCAGGCTTGTACCTCCCCATCCACCTACAAAATGAAACTTAAAATATTATAACAAATTTAAGTTAAAAATAGGACTGTCAGGCTGGAGCCATGGCATAGCTATTAATGGCTAGAATTTACAACTAAAAAGACAAGATGAAATAAGTACTTTTTTTCCCATGTTGCTTTTTGGTCAATATTTTATCATACCAACAGAGAAGCAAACCAGCACAGGGCTGAAACACAGTTCAAATTGATCCCATCTATCACTGGTAAAGTCTTCACATAGTAGCAACAGGATTATGCCTTGGGTGCTTTGAAAAGCAGTTCCCTTTGAAAAGCAGTTCCCATTCCCAAGTTTTATAAGGACTTTGAGAATGTGTTCTGAAACTCTAAGCCTAGTCTTCACTTAGTAGTAGCAAGGATTACCCCAATGTGACTTTGAGAGTACCCTTGGGGTTCCTGCTTGAACACAGGGAGCTGCCTCTATCTAGCATGTGTCTAGGGAGCTGGACATAAGTATGACTTCTACCATTCAGTCCTTATATTCAAGACTCAAAGAATTTCAACTGGTTTTTTTCTGGGAAGCTTTGAGATCAGCTAATGATTTTTCTTTGTCTGTTTTGATTTTTTGGGATGTGAAATGAAGTGGAATATTGCAAAATGTGTGCCTTTAGCCACCTGTAGGAAGGGCACAAAATATGACATTTTAGAAGTTATTGTTTGAGCAAACTATGATAAAGATGGTTGAATCTTGGGAAACGTGACTTAAGGTGGCTTCTTGCTTCAAATATTTGGTGTGATGCTGATCTTTGTTGTCAATTTGACACACCTGGGAAGAGGCATCTCAGCTGAAGAACTGCCTCCATCAGATTGGACTGAGGGCATGTCCTGGACGGCAAAGGTGTTTCTTGACTGCTAATTGCTGTGAGAGGGCCAAGCCTGCTGTGGGTGGCACCCCCCAGGCGGGTGGGGTGGGTCCTGGGAACAAGGCAGTGAGCAGCACCCCCACAGTTGTCTGCTTCACACCCTTGCCCTGCTTGAGTTCCTGCCCTGACTTCCCTCAGTGATGAACTGTGACCCGTAAGACAGAGTCACCCTTTTGCTCCTCAAGTTGCTTTTGGTGTTTTATCACAGTGACAGAAAAGCGAAGTAAGACATCTGGATAGGGAGAGCATCCATGTGTCATTTAAGCGTGTATATTTTATGAGTTTAGGCGATTTAGTCCCTTTGTGCAGCTGAAGATTCTGAGACCTAGAGACATTTTCAGAAACACCTAATACGAGCCATGCAGCAAAATCAGATTTGAGTTCGTATCTGCCCGGATGTGTCAGAGCTTGTGCTCGTCCGATGAAAGCAGCATCCTCATTGCAAGTTTAATTTCAGAACCGTCTGTGTGGTTCTCTCCCAGGAACCACTGGTAGTCCAGCCCTTGTCTTTCCAGGTAGAGAGTTCAGAAAATGAGGGCCATCTGAAGTCAGGACCGCATAGAGGACCACACTTTATGACATCTTTGTATCACCCCGTCTGTGCTTCTTCCAAATGGAAACATCCGCTTCTAAAGGATCTGGGAAGCTGGAACCACACAAAGTTTAAGAAGCTCAGAAAGTCATGAGACACACAAGGTCCCCCCAAAGGTTAGAGGGAGAATGGACAGCTGCAGGAGAGAGGAGAAACTTCTACAGAGCTGCCTGCGGGTTGCATGAGGATCAAGGGTCTGGGTGGTTGCGGGCTTCAGTGAGACAGCTTTGAGAGGGGGACTTTTTGGTGGTGCAGCTGCTTTTAAGTCATCCACGTTCCTGATAAGTAACCCCTCACTCATGCTCCTGTGAGTATTTCCAGAGTCATTAATTTATGAAGCCGAACTTGGTTGCAGCTGTTTCTTTGGTCTGTCATCTGTGCCCTGTCTGAGATGATAGATTTTATTTACAAGTCCTCAGGAAAAGTCTTACAACATTATTTCATGTAGAACAAAACCAAGAGGGAGAAGGGCAAGATGGCTTCCATGGTGCCTTCCTTTATCCCATATCCTGGTCCACACACAGTAAGTGGGCATCTTAAATCAATGTTCTGTCCAAATGTACCACATTGATCTAGGTGTCAACCATCTATGCCAAGTATTAACTTATTGGTCAGATTTCAGTTAGGGAGCCTTGAAATAACGGGATTTAGGACAGGTGTTTGATGGGGCTGGAGGCTGGAAGCTCCATGGACTTGCTGTGGGAAGGACAGTGGGAACCGGGAACGCTGGGCAGGGAAGTGGAGGTGGGCGTAGGAAAGCGACAGTCTTGAAGAGGGTGTGAGCCTGAAACATGTTGGAGTGGGGCAAGAAACAGGAGGGAAGCCTGGCTTTATAGTCTTATGAGAGAAAAACACTCCAGGATACTAATGAAGTGTAGGCTTAAAATTATCCTTCCAGGAGCTACTCAGAGCTTTGGAAGAGGTCATAGTAACCTCATCTGCCTCGGGGAGAACTGAATATTTTTCTCACTTGATTCACTGTAAAATTAACTTCAGCTAAACTATAAATTCCTGCTTTTTGTTATTTATTTTTTTGAGAGCCTTAACAGATTCCCTGCCTGGAATGTGATTGTGCCCATTGTGAAGGGAAGACCTATCTTTAACCCCATCCATCACTGGTAACTACCAAGAGAAAAGTAATTAATAAATGTCTAGGTGTGCTTTGATTTATTCCGGCTTCTTCACGAGTTAGAGACATGTGGCATTCTTTTTCTAGTTAAACAGCAAGCAGATGGGTTCCAAATCACAAAATCTTCAAAATATACATAGGGAAATATGTGTACCTGCAGTGGGGGATAATTTTCAGAAAGGGAACCTCAGTAAGATTGCCAGCCTGGTTTGTGCATCTATAAAAAGCAGCACCGATTTCAGTGAGGTGCTTAGAATATGTTATAAAATGTCGGCATATAATTAATTCAAAATGCTTCATCATTAAATCATGTAATGATGCTTTGTGAACATACATAAGCCCAATTGGGAGTAATGTAACTAAGGAGATTGAGATCCAGAGTGCCGTAAATAAAACAAATGCTCCTGTGGTGTAAATTTAGACCAGGAGGCAATTTTGCAAAGGCCCCATGGCTTACTCTGGGTTAGCCGTCTCTCTCCCATGTGAGGACAACAGAAAGACTACCAAGTTGACCGGAAGTCTGCTGGCAAGCTCTGGGAGTGCTCCTTGTGAACAGGAGCACTGAAATATCCAGTCAGTAAGCGCCTCATAGTGTGCGGTGGAGAAACGGGTGGCCAGAGGGAGGCCCTTAGAGGATGACACGCTGCACTACTGTGAAAATAGTCCTGTGCTTTTTGAAGTGTAAGGTTCGTATTCTGCAATTTGTGTTCTCATTGGTAAACTGCATAGAAAAATACCCGTACGGGGTTGTTTGAGGAGTAAAGGAAAAAGCAAAGCAACGACAAAAGAAAGGCTTGCGGTGTGTTTGCTGCAGAGCTTGCTACGCAGGAGGAGGGTACTCGGTACATGGGTTTGGTTTTCCTGTGCCCCTGGCACAAAGTGTTCTATACACTGTAAGAACAACAGATAACTGTTGACATGAGTGAAATGCTCCATTGGGACGGGTTCCCCAAGGGGTGGCCTGTATTTCTAGTCAGTCACTAAAAAGACCCAGTTGACACAACGGTGACACAAAATTGGAGAAAAGAGCCCAGGGTCAGTTGTGGCTGCCTTCTCACAGTAGGACCGCAGAGCTGAAGGCAGAAAAGAGCCCAGGGTCAGTCGTGGCTGCCTTCTCACAGTAGGACCGCAGAGCTGAAGGCAGAGAAGCAGGTGTGTGGTATTTGTACCTTTTCTCCTTCCCATGCAGCCTGCACTGATGGCGGCTGGCTGCCCGCTACCCAGACGGGTCCTCAGACTGGGGACACAGCACAAGGCAGGCACTCCTGAGGACGCCTCTGCTGCTCTCAGCTGCAAGGAAGGGTGTGGTCCACTCCTGTCTAGCCTGTCCTTTCAATACCGAAAGGGGAGCAGTGTCCTCTCCTTTGTCCCTTTCTGAATGGCTCCAAGAACATGAGGGAGAGGCTCTGCTCCTCTCTCCCTGGCCTCTAGTCTCCATCTGTAGACGATTCCTTACACTTCATACTTGGATACCCCTTTGCCACTAATACAACACATTTTCTTTCTTTTTGGTTTATTGAAATAGGGTCTCACTATGTAGCCCAGGCTAGCGTTGAACTCATGATCCTCCTGCCTCAGCCTCCCAAGTGCTGGGATTACAGCTGTGAACCACACTTACCTAAAGTGACAGAGCCAGTTAGCAGCACATAGGTAACTTGAGTGCTAAGATACTGGTGATTATTTAGAAACAAATGCTATGGTGAATCAAGTCAGGGAGAAGGTGCTGTAAGGCATGCTGTGGAGGTGGACACCTGACACAGGTGGAGACTGCAGAAGGCAGAGAAACCAGGAACTGTGTTAAGTAGAGGTGGGAAGAGCTGGGGGAGTTCTGGAGCGGTGAATCTAATGTGCTGAAAATGATGCACTACAGAGGAAGATCAGTGCTAGAGAAGCCGTGTGTGTGCGTGTGGGCATGTCTGTGTGTGTGTGTGTGTGTATGTGCATATATGTGTGTATGTGTATGTGTATATGGTATATGTATGTGTATATGTATGTATGTGTGTGTGGTGTGTGGGTGTATATGTGTGTGAATGTGTATGTGTGTGTGTGTGGTGTGTGGGTGTATATGTGTGTGAATGTGTATGTGTGTTTGTGGTGTGTGGGTATATGTGTGTGTATATGTGTGTTTGTGTATACGTATATATGTGTGTGTTTGTGGTATGTGGGTGTATATGTGTTTGTGTATGTGTGTATATATGTATTTGTGTATGTGTATATGTGCATGTGTTTTCATGTTATGTGTTCATGCACATGTTTGTGCATGTATGTGTGCCTGTATGTATGAATATGTGTATGTATGTGTGTGTAAATGTGTGTATGTGTGCACACACAGTGAAAGGAAGGCTTTTCTAGATGTGACAGAAAATCTAGAAATCGTAAAAGCCATCCCATAGATCTATTTTATTAAAATAACTGTTCTCATCTGTAAGAAAAGTCACGAATAACATTTAATGGGCAGCTAAGAAAACAAACTTGCTTTATATATCACAGAAAGGCTACTTTTTCTAATTTACTAAAAACTAAATTAAGGCATTAGAAAGAGTATAAAGCAGTTCCCGGTCAAGCTGAGTTCTTTATTTTACAGCTGCATGTTACACAGTCCTGTCCAGATATACTGTAGTTGATATATCTATTCACCATACTGAACGACAACCTGGTTACTTCCAAGTTTTGGAAATTAACTTTTAGAAGCCACTGTGAACCTCTCCAGGTAAGTTTAGGTATGGACATACATTTTCCAAAACACAGAGTTCTTTTTTTTAAGAATACCTTATTTTTTGTTGTTTATGTGTATGAGTGTATTGCATGTGTGTATATAAGTGCACCCAGGTTATGGAATGCCCATGGAGGTTAGAAGAGGGTATCAGATCACTAGACCAGACCCTGCATTGCACTGTAAAGATGTGAGGCATGTGCCACTCAGAAGCCAGAGCTGGTAGAATGCACAGTAGGCTCTTTGGAAAGCAATGTGCAATATAGTTTAAAACTGTAAATAAATACATCTTTATTTCAGAAATTTCATCTCTAAGAACATGACTCATGAATGTATGAGCACACCCATGCAGAATCGTATGTAACCATGACTGTTTACAGTAGTTGAAAGCTGTCAGTCTTGGTCATGGCTGACTGAACTAGACGTGCAAGTGTGATGCAATACTGTGTAGCTATTAAAAATGAAAACCAATAGGTTTGATTTGGGAGTCTATGGGCCCTCACTGGCCAACAGCTCCAAAAGAGGTGTTCCACTCTTGGCTCTGGGCTCTTTGTTTGTTAGTTGTGGTGTTTTGCTATGTGATGTCACATAGTCTTAACAATGACCCCTAGCATCCGTTTGGAGGCCAAGCTGGACCCAAACTGCTGAGAACCTGCTCATTCAGAATTCTCTGGGAACTGTGCTCTTTGTTTTATTGAAACAGTATATCCAGTGTGAAATGGGGAAGTAAAAGTCAGACCCTTACCAGAGAATTTTGCCCTTTCTGATCCCTAGACCTAGACCAACACACACACAACTATAAACAAACATTATCATTATTGATTGAATCCCATCTACTGTTTACAACTCAAACAGAGACAATCTTTAATCTTCCTTCCTCGTTTCCACCCAGAAATTGCTGTTTGCAGCACTTTTGACATCACCAGATACACATACCAAATATGCATTACTCAAGGTGCAGGGTAAGGAAGAGTCATGAGGAATTACATATGCTTTAGGTTGCAAGAGGAGCTCAAGGCCCAGGCTTGTTGACATTACAAAAAAGCAAAGGTAAGGTTAACTTTTTGGTTCTAAGGTTAAGTAAAGTTATTTGTCCACAGTATCTCCATGTTGCCAGTCATCCCTACAGTTAGCCTGTGGGGTAGGATGGAGGTAAGTCCATTTAACTCCTTTTACATGAGCATATGCATAGAGTTTAGGAGTTTCCATAGAGCTTTTTCAGAAGGCCTTTAGTGTTGTTATCCCTCTCCACACTCCCTCCATCACCCACCTTCCCACCCCCACCCCATTTAACCCTTCCTATCCTGTTGTTCCTCTTTATTCTTTTATACCACTGCACGCTCTCTTCCTTCCATTGAACGCTCCCCCCCGACAGTCTCTTACTAATGCCCTGACCTCTATGAGCATACCAAATGAAATAAACATATCTAAAGATTCAAAGCTAGGTAATAGGCTTTACATATTAGCTGTCCCGACTCCAGCACAGTTCTAAGGACTTTCTTTTGGGCAAAATCTCAAAAGTTGTCAGGGGGATGAGAGAGGCTATGAGTGGTGACTTCTCTCTCTGGTTAAAGTGTTATAACATGGAATAACTCCTTAGGACAATTCATTACATTTTATGTGGGCCGTGTGAATAGGTTGTGGCCACCCTTTCATGTATATGAAGAGTGAACAGGATAGGACAAAAAATAGCTGGTCAGAAAGGTATGTCATGGCCAGTCAGGTTTCTAGAAGATTCCCAAGGAGACAAATGGAGAGTTCCTAGACGACATACTTTGTTCACGTGGCTGATGATTGTGGCACAGAAGCATGTGACACACCACACAGGTCAGCAGAGCCCAGGGTCAGGATGGACCCCAGAAGTCAGGTCTGGGGGTGTGGCTTGCTGGATAGTATAATCTTCCCTCAGCAAATAGCTTAGGAAGCTTCTAGATGTCCATGTGGGTGGGAGACAGGAAGGGAGGAAAAGAGCAAGGGCCCTTTTCAGAGTTTTCTTTGTTTTATTTTTTAGAATTTCATGATGAGTACGATCTTTGCATTATTTCCCTCCCTCCCACTCCCTCTCAATGTCTCATCCTCTTCTTTGATTACGACTGTTACATTATACATACATATATTTATAGACACACACAATGCACTGAGCCTATTTACTACTTCTCCTGTGTACCACCTATGTTTAGGGCTGCCCACCTGGGATTAGATAAACTCAGGGAGCTAGTCCCTGAGAAAAGGGATTCTCTCTCCCTCTGCGTCCATTGTTTGCCTGTAGCTCTTCATCTTGAAATGTACCCCACCCACACTGGCATGTTCTCAGAGCTTCCTAATTAACGTCGTTGGATCCATCCCTGCTTGTCAGCATCCCTAGGAAGAAAGAGGACCCTGAACTCAAATCTGTGCAGCCGAGTCCTTCGATTCATAGCTGTGAATTCAGCCCAACACAAAGTAGTAAACTTCCTTGAAACATCAGATTTTTTAAAAATTTCCTTTTGTAACTCAATTGCACAGTTCTTAAGTGTGAGCACTGTAGATGACTATGTTATGTGACAATTCAAAGGGTTGGGCACACCTAGATCATACCAAGGATTCTGCCATCTGGAAATTGCCTGAGTTACTAATGAACTGTACTAGTGCTGGTCCCACTTCAGAATGGTTCTGCCTAAGTGGTCTGGCCTTGGCACTGGCTAACTGCTCCACCCCAGATAATCCGACCCTCCAACCAGACTTGAGAGCAAAGGGCTTGTTCTCTGCTCACCCTCTTCATTTTTAAAAGTCGTTGTTGTGATAGAGTTTTTCTCAGTAGCCCACGTTGGCCTAGAAATTGCTGCGTAGCCCAGGCTGGCCTTGGACTCCTAATCCTCCTGCCTCTCCTGCTCTAGTGGAAAGATAACCTGTCTGTGCAACTAGTAGGCCCAGCTCAGTAGCAAGAGTCAAATCAGTTTTCCTGAATTTGAGTCCTGGATCTATCTTGGTTGGGGTCTCTCTCTTTCTTACTCCCTCCATCCCTCCCTCCCTCCCTCCTTCACTTCGTTCTTCCCTCCCTCTTTGACAGTGTCTCAATATATAGCACAGGTTAGCCTCAAGTTCCAGCCTTCTAGCCTCCCAGTGCTGGGATTATCAGTGTGTTCCGCGAAGCCTGGCTTTATTGTTTTTGTTTCCCTTTCAAATGCTCGGTTATATGTGGAAGTAGAAATGCTTGGTATTAACGATTTTATTTCTGCTAGTCCTCAAATGTATTCGAGTCTCTCACTATGTCTAAGAGAAAAAGAGAGAGATTTCAAGACAGACACACACACACGTCAGAGACAGAAAATGTCAGTGGGAGGTTTGGTTATTCGCTGCGGAATCATAAGCACAGCACCAATAAGTCTATAGCTTGCACACTTCTGGGTTGAGTCTATGCACTCTGAAGTTGGGAAGCTCTGATCTACCGGAGAATCCATTTATTGTACAGTCAGTTAGGAAGCCGGGGAGGACTGTGGCAGTCCGTGAAGGACAATATGGGACAGAGGGCTCACTATTAACAAGACTTGGACCAAGTTGTGGAGCTTCTGCAGGCTGCTTGGACTTCACAGGAAACCACCTCACAAACTGAGGACTTTTATGTAAAAATCAAAACCCAACTGCATGTACTTTCAAATGCTAAATGTAGCTGATTTAGGTACTCAGAGTGAAGTTTCTTAGTGGCATTGGCCACTGGATTTTGTGTCCAATCTAATCCAAAATGACCTTATGGTAACTTGATGACATTTGCAAAGACCCTGTTTCTAAATAAGGCCATATTCACAGGTGCCAGGAGTTGGACTTTAGCACGTTTTCAGAGGACATAATTTAACTGACTACAGACACAGGGCACACGCACCCTCCATTTTACATGTGGCTGCTACACCCGCGACAGCAGCAGCACTTTCCAGATTCATTTTCATCACCTCTTTAATGCAGACTTCTAAATTATTCTTTCTAGAGTTGTCCTTCCATTCTGGTAAAAATGTAGCTGAAAAGGAACGGATTATGACATCTCATCACATTCTCCATCTCCACACTGATAGGCAGTAAATTACACGGACCGGGAGTGAGCAGCCAGTTCATAAAGACAGGAAAAGTAGTGGTCAAAATGACACTTGAAGACTGCTCCATACAGCCATCAGATATTTGGGGGGTGTGGGATAGCGGATGGGGGCGGGGCTGGGTTTAGTACTCGAATGTCAATGTGAGAAAGCACAGATTATAGAGTTGTAGCAAAGTGGCCTTTGGATGCCATGGTGACACTGTGATCTGTTTTTGGTTTTGTTTTTCATTGAAAAGAAATCACAAGAAAACTCCCCGAATCGAGTTCCAAGCCAACTGCTTGCAAACACGAAACAAGGATGCATCTTTGCTATTTGGTCCTTGATGAGACAGTTCTTAGCGTGCCTTATTTCCTCTGGGAATCACAGGTATTACGAATTTTAAGTGGACAAGTCTCAGAACAGAAAGTGAAGTCAGGGGCTGCAGCAGTCAGAGGGAGGTTGCCGTTTCTTCACTGAATCAAGGCAGATCCTCCAAGGAAACGCTTCCGCCTAGGGAGCCTGGCTGCGGTGTGGACGACTCCTTAGCGCTCAGTGCTTGGCTCTCTCCTGGCTGCGGTGTGGACGACTCCTTAGCGCTCAGTGCTTGGCTCTCTCCTGGCTGCGGTGTGGACGACTCCTTAGCGCTCAGTGCTTGGCTCTCTCCTGGCTGCGGTGTGGACGACTCCTTAGCGCTCAGTGCTTGGCTCTCTCCTGGCTGCGGTGTGGACGACTCCTTAGCGCTCAGTGCTTGGCTCTCTCCTGGCTGCGGTGTGGACGACTCCTTAGCGCTCAGTGCTTGGCTCTCTCCTGCAGTGTGCGGAAGCCACACCGAAGCCACGTGTGCCTTGGGGTTTGCTTTCATATTCGAGGGACACAAGGCGAGTGGAAAGGAGCGATGGCACTTGATTCTGTCCAATACCCAAGCCGTTTCTGAATGGATGTTATTTTATGACCTTTGAACCCCACCCTGTAGCTGTGAGTCTGGGGTTACCTCGTTTCCTCTTGGGCAAATGCTAGAAAGGAAGTTTCCGGGGGATGGGAGAACGCGGGAAGCATTTTGCTTACTTGCTGGGGAGCAGAGGCGCACAGTCGATTCCTTTCCTCCACCCAACACCAGGCCAAACCGACTGCTAAGAAGTCAGAGCTGTTGCTTGGACTAGGGTCTTCATGCTATTGGGGCTCCAGAAACTTGAGGTGCCTGTTTGGAGCAATAGCACCTTCCTGAGAGAAAGCTTTGCGTTGAGGAAGAGGGGAAGCCTGGAAACCTGGCGCAATGGGGCCTCCCTTTCATTCTGAGCCCGAGTTAGCTGCTCTCCCAGCTCTAAACAGAAGCTCTGAAAGGTTAGTGTGTAAGATGTAGAGTCGATGTGGAAGCGTGTGTGCAGGTGTGTGTGTGTGCGCTCATGCGAATGCTTGTGTAAGTGTGTGTACATGTGTCTGTATGCATGCAGGCCCCTGTTCATTAAACACGGAAGCTTCAGGGAAGCTGTTTCTGAGACTGACTCGTGTTATTCAGAAGAATTATTTGGATTATATCACCCCACAGGCTTGCACGAGTCAAACATATTGTCCAGTGGAATAAGAAAAAAGGCTTTTGGGCTGCATAGGAACAGGGGAACTGTAAGACCAAGTCCCCTCAGTTACGTCTGTGCAAAGGAATACAGTCCAAGTGTTATGTGCAACCATGCTATCACTTAAGACTTAGACGTTTCCTACATGTAGTTTCTAGCGGCTCACCCCTACAAACTCCTTCTCTACGACTCCATAAAATTCCTACATCCTACACTTCTTGCTAAGAGACAAAGCTTCTTGCTTTTGCAGTGTGCGATTTCCCTGTACTTTGCAGCCTGCGCGGCATTCTAAGCCAGCCACCGCCGTGTGCCATTCAGTGCTGTGCCGTCTCCTCTCACTGGACGGCGAGGGCCTGTCACATAGGAGCGGCACTGTCCTTCCAGCTGTTCTGCTGACCGGCTTAGGAGCACCACCATCCGTTCAGGATCCAAGGAAATCAAAAGAAGCTTCTGCCTCCGAAGGTTGAGATCTACTGAGTGAAAGTGGGCCATTGGTCAGTCAGTTTGGAGTTCTGTAAAGTTGTTTTAATGTTCTTTGATGTGTTATATGTATTGGCACAAATAGAGAAATGGTTTGCCATAGGAGCTGGGACCTGGATATGGACTGAAAAGACTTGGATTTGAATCTCAGCTTTCCATGCCCTATCTGTGTGCTGAGGAAAGTTACATAATTTTAAAACCCATTTTTTAAAATCTTAAATATTTTTTTATTTATTTAATTTTTATTTTACATGAATGAGTATTTTGCCTGCATGCATGTAAATAGACACATGATGTATAATGCCTGCAGAGGCCAGAAGTGGGTACTGGATCCCCAGGAATTGGAGTTAGCCACCATGTGGGTGCTAGGAACCAAACCCAGGTCCTCTCCAAGATCAGCCAGAGCTCTTAACCTCTGAGCCATCTCTCCAGCCCCACATTTTCTTATCTTTAACCCTCTAGTCATAATATCTCCCTCAATGTTTTTCTGATGAAGGGATGATGTCTATGGCCATGTCTGGTACAGGAGGAAGTCAAATGCTTTTTTTTTTTTTTTTTTTTTTTTTTTTTTTTTTTTAAATTCTTTTTGGTACAGGGGGAAGTGAAATTCTTTTTTTTTTTTTTTTTGGTCTTTTTTGAGACTGGGTCTCCCAGTAGCCCCAGCTGGCCTGGAACTCACTACGTAGACCAGGGTGGCCTTGAACTCACAGAGACCCACCTGCCTCTGCCTCCTGAGTGCTGGATTAAAGGCGAGCACCACCATGCCCAGCTCCATCAAATGCTTATCTAACAGGTAGATCATTACTTAAGTTTTCAAAATGTTTCTCCAAATTATCCACTGGCTGTTTTAATAGCCAAGTGAGAGAGACCAGGGCGTGAGGATAAAAGCAGGATTAGGGTCCAAGCCTCCTGACTTCCCAGTAGTAGGTGTGGACCTACTAAGTAAGCATAAATCCAAGGGGACATGCAACACAATAGAACATGTGTCTGCTTAATGACTTTGGACTCAACATATTAGGTTGAATCTCTGAGGGCAGTGAATGGACTTGCCCTTTGAATAAAACATTCAACCATCTTCCCTTATTTGGTAAATGAATTCCTCTGCTCCCAGGTATTGAGCTGTGTCTTTCTGCTGTGCCATTTGAACAGCTCATTTCTGAAGTTCCACATAGAAATTTCTCTCTATGCAAATCCCAAGAGCCCCTCTGAAGATCTATACAGCAAAAGTTGAAATCCAAAGTCAGGTCCCTGGGGGCAGTTGACAGAGTGGCAGACTTACTGCCAGCTCATCCATGTCAAGCTACAAGCTTTCCTGGATCCTAGGACAGACTTGTTTTTCTGCGCTGACATGATTCGGAGCAGTTCCTTTGAAGGGACAGTCTTCTTCCTCCATGAGAGAGATCTGGAGATGTACTCACCAGGTTCGGAGCTGAGCAGTGCCGCTGCTGGGCACAGCTATTCTTTCTAATGCCAGACCAAGCATCTGGAAGTCAACCTGTTCACTTTGGGTTATCTGTATGGTGACAGCCAGCAGTCAGGGAAAGAGTTCTCGCTTTTTGAACATTATAAGAGTTGTATGAGTTCATGTGACCATGTGTGCATAAATTAGTGTGTTTATGGAAAACAGATTTTGAAAGAGTTCATTGAAACTGAAGATTTATCAGGTCATCCCACCATGACATTAAAAAAACAAATAAATAAATAAAAAATCCCTGAAAAACTCAAACAAAAAGCAAAACTCAAAATAAACAAGAAAGCCAAAGAGTATAATTTAGGTTTCTGAAGAGATTTTTTATTTTAAAGGCCGTCTAGCCAAAGATCTCAACATCAACTTCTGTTGTTCTCTTTGAAATGCCTCGAAATAGTGCTGAAAGTGTTTAGCTTATTTCTAAGATGCTAATCTGAGGCTCAGGCAGCTGCAGTGGTTATTAATATGCACACAACGGCTGACGATTTGACAGCAGCCTCTAGTTTTCATGACCGCCTTCATACTAAATGTCCCTTTTGTGCGTGGGGCATGAAGACCATGGTCAGATGACTGACTTGGGAGACATGCCTGTAGACTGATCTGCATCGGAGCGTTTTTGTTTAAAAGGGAGAGTTACAATAGGGAAGACGGTAAATCTCATATGAGGTCCAAATCTTTACAGATTATTCATCTTTCTGCAGTACAGTGAAAGATCAAGAGAAAGAAACTTATTGATATAAAATTAGGATGGTGTCTTCTTAATGCATATTTACTCTAAATAAATTGATGCATAAAGGCATCATGGGATATTGGCCTAGAATTAGAATAAGCAATTATTCATGATTTAATTTAGAGGTGAAAATATTCAGTCAAGCTATTTACCTGATTATTCTGTAAATTTCTATGAAGGAATACTATTGACTAAAAAATAAAAAACAAACCAAAACAACCCAAAATATGAGCCGTGGAGCATTTCTGACGCGGGTCTCTTTCCTCGGTCTGTGCTGGGTTTGTTGTGCTTGTGCTTGCTCTGTGCTTTCTTTTCTTCTCACAGAGTACCATTTTACTGGACTGAATGTTGCCTTGTAAATGCACAAAGGCTTATGTCACCCTGGGGGCATCTCCGCATGTGCCACATTCACCAGGAATCTTGTGAACTCTGAGTGTTTCTTTTGAAGGACTCAACTAGTGTGTTGTTTAGTTAAAAAAGTAAACAAGTAAATACTAAAATACATATAGCTTAGTACTTCTGACTTGGGTTGAGCCTTTTCCTATTGTATATACTTTCATAATTAAAGTTGATGATAATGAGATTGGTGAGCTTGGAAATGCTCCTTGTTCAAGCTCATTTCTAAGCTCTGTGTCCTTCCCACAAGATGAGCTCCATAATACCAGAGACCAGGCCTCTGTTTTCACCCTGAATCGTTGTATCTGGCCTGTGATCTGTCATGTGGATGGATACATGAACAATTAATTAATTAATTTCTCTCTCTCTTCTTTCTTTCTCTTTTTGGGTCTTTTTGAGACAGGGTCTCTCAGTAGCCCCAGCTGGCCTGGAACTCACTATGTAGACCAGGCTGGCCTCGAACTCACAGAGATCCTTTTGCCTCTGCTTCCTGAGTGCTGGGATTAAAGGTGTGTGCCACCACACCCAGGTATGAACATTTATAGCACTTAGATATTTGTATAGAGCTCAAGTCAAAGCTGTTTGGATCTCATCACTATTATGTAATGTAAAGATTCTTATACCTTCAGTTTCGCATACAGGAAAATTTAAACTCAGGTTGCAGTAATTTATCTGATGTTACCTAGCCAGGGAGGGACATTCTGAGTTCTTAACTGTTTAGTTCAAAGTCTAGACTCTTTGTAAATCTAGCTGCCGTTATACAACTCCTCAGTTCTTCTACTGAAGCATGTGGGTAGCTGTAAAACCATGCATACATAAACAAGCATAGATGTGTTCAATAACACATGATTTATGAAACAGGTGGGGGGTTGGATCGGCCATATGGACTGTAATCTGTGGTCCTCTTCTGTAATAGAGGATCTAAGCACTTGCACATGCTATAGTATTAAAAAGAGCAATAATAAGACAGTAAAAAGAACAGGAACTAGTATGTATTAAGTGATTCGGGAACTATAATGTGTGTGTGCTTTATCCAGCTGATCTCATTAAACAGAGTCAGGCAAGATAAAGTTACACAACTCACATCAGGTCACTGAACTGAGTTGTAGAGTTGAGTTCAAACCCAGGTATGCTCACTTCAGCATCTCTCCCAAGACTAGAGAACCACGATAGAAGGTTCCTGCCTTCACCAAAATCAGACAACAAAGCTGCAGGGTCTAAGGAAGTGATGTTGGCTGGAAGTCCTAGGCTACAGCTGTTGCCCCATCCTTTCGTTCATCTGATGGTCATGGAATCCAGAGGGAAATTGCTCTTGTTCTCACGGGATGGAGCATGGGGGCCGTGGCTGCCTAGCACAAGTCTGTCATCTCACAGTGTGTCTATAAACAACACCGGATTGTGGAGGAAGTAGGCTCTGGGGTGACTGCTGCTCTTTCTGCCATTCCAGGCCCTGTCTGGTCACAGTACTTAATGTACATGTTTTTCTGCCTTTGAAATATCTGCTAGAAGTCACAGGTAGAGCTATGGAAAGATTATTATTCAAGTGTCTATTCAAAGATGTGCTAATGTGCACCCCAGACCACATGATCTTCTCATTCTGCCCATTGCAGGAGATGCATGTTTGAGGCCGGGGACAAACAATCTCACTTAGATGGCAGGGGTGCCAGCTTAGACTGGGTATGTGTGTGTCCCCTCACAGTGCTTTGGATGTATGCTACTTATCACTGAACTGCAGTGTTAGAATCCTGGCCTCATGAGGCTGGTGACAAAATGAAAACTATGGAGAGAGACAACTAGTTTGTCAGAGAAATAATGGTGTTTATTCAGACCTTCCCTGATAGAGGTGAGGTGTATAGAATCATTTCCAACATTCCAATTTAACTCTCACTACTAATATGTAATGTGCAGAGTCTTAATGTCTTCATTAGAATCTGTTTCTCTCCCCCAGTGCCTCCTTTGGACATCAGTTTGGTAGCATATTTTATCTTCCTACAGAATATTTTCCAGGGAGGTCAAGGCTACCTACCGCCTGTTTCATGTCATTTGATTCTCTTGCCCCTTATGAGTCAGCTAAGCACGCACCTATGAAGAGGGCTCTCAATGCAGCAAATAATAAACCAATCTTCATTCAGCATCAGTACTTGAAATTAGTAAGCTACAAAGTATAAACAACTTAGGGCTATGGGAGTAGATAAACTGGACCAGCATCCTCTCACACAACCAAGGAAGAACGCGAGGTGTGGGAATAGTGATCACCTATCCACATATGCCAAGATTAAGGAAAGCTTAAACACAGAATGCAGATTGGGAGATCTAGTCATCAGGAAGTGTCAGATGTCCTTTCCAGGACAGTAGGGAAGCCAAGGGCCAGTGTGGTGAGTATGTTTAGAAGGGTTCATCTGTTACTTGAATCCTAGGAGAGGTAAGGTAATTCACTTTCACCCCCCCCCAGTAGCCTTGGATTTGTTTGACACTGGCTGTTCTGTTATAGACACGTGTGATACAGTTTGGCAGACTCTGTTTTACTTTAGTGGCTTTTGATTTTTTGCATAGATTTGCACAAGCAAATACTCTGAGCACACCCAGGTGCTAGGTGCCAAGAGGAACCGTGAAGGAATGCCACGTGTCCCTGGGAAGACTCCCAGGTGATGAGGCAAGTCCCAGAGTGCATGAACATATACAGATGCAGGCTCGCGCACAATTACATATTCACCGTATTGGTTGAACACAGCGCAAGGCAGACATTAGTAACTGCCAAAATCAAAGCTTTGGACACTCAATCCTCCAGATATTTATAGAAGTGAAAAGTCAGGGTTAGCAGAACACTGCTTCTCAAACTAACGCGCAATTAATTTCACAGAGATCTTTGTGGAATACAGATTCTGATTCTGTAGACCTCGGGATTCTATATCCAAAGGAATCACTTCAACCTTGGTCACCTGTGCATTTGTTCAACTGAGTTTTTCACACACCATGTATTTTACTATAAACCAAAGTTAAGTAACTAAAATATAGCCCCTCCTTCAAAAAGGTAAACAGCAGGTGAGTCAGAGATTATAATACGGAGTAATAATTGGTAGAAATGATTCTAGGATTCTGTCTAACCTGAGAGGTCTAAGGTACAAACTGAGTCATGAGGGATAGAGTTTCCATGGTATCTGTACCATGAACACTTGGTTGAATACTTGTGGGGATGGAGAGGGTAATCAGGAAGGAATTATGTGAAGACCTGGGGGCATTCAATAGCATCTGTGAGATTTTTACATTTTGTGATCTGACTAAAGTGGTGTCTGGAAGAAAGAGATGCAGAGTGGTCAAGGACCAGCCTTGGAAGGTCCCGGAAGCCAATGACTTGTCGAAGAAAATCTGGAACTAGTCCAGGAGGTTCCATGTGATCAGCCTTGACCTGTCAGTCTATAAAATGACACACCAACTCTGTAGGCCTTAAACTGTGGTGTGGCTCTCACCTGATTCGGTGCCCGTGCCTTTCCTTTACCCAGAACAACGTGAACTAAGCTGCGGCTCCTCCTGCGTTTCACTTTCCTATTTAGATGAGGTGAATGGTCAGCGAGACAAAACTGATGTCTTCAAAGCAGAGCCTGCGGGAGGTTAGGAGGAGCTGATCCAGAGTTTGAAATTACTTATTTAAAAAATAGACACAGGTCAAAATATAAACACTAAGATCCACTGAAGACAGGGCATAATAACAGGTACTTTCAGTTTAGAACTGTGATTGCACACATAGCCTAATTATAAGAAGAGTGTTTTATTTTTTAAGGAGGAGTGTTTATTTTGACTAACGGTTTGAGGGAACACCACTCATCATGCCGAGAAGGGACAGGAGCCGGACCGGCAGATGCAATGCTTCCTGGTGAGAGAACTGAGAGAACTGTGCGCTAGGACTCATTGCTTCCGCTCTTCCTCACATCCCAGGGGACAAGGAAGCAGAGAGGACAGGAAATGGGGTCTGGGTTACAGAGATTCAGGTTTGCTGTGCAGAGATCCACTTCCTCCACCTACAGCAGACCTCCCGAAGATTCCACAACCTCCCAGAACAGCATCACCCGTTCAGAACCAAGTGTTCAAACACATGGGCCAGTGGGGAAAATTTTATATTCAAGTCATAACATGTAGCAAATGACAAAACACTGAACAGGAAGTAGGCATGTCAGCGACTGGTCCTCTGTCACCAACCCCTCATTGTTAGGCTTTCTCTCCCGTTTATGTTTTTGGTTTAGAAGAAGGTTCCCTGATTTGAAGAGACAGGTTTATTTTGGAGATAGTGAAGCACAAGTAAATGAGCAAAAACAAAAGTCCTATCTGGCAGCTAGAACGCAGTCTGCAGCATGGAGCACAATAATCAGACCAAATTTAGGTCCCATTCGCAGCCAGGAGTAGAAAACAGCCAGCGCACGTGCTTGGCAAGCCACATGCAGCATGTCTGGGCATCTCTGTGATACATTTTCTGGTCTTGTGCACTGCTGGTCCTTGTGGGGGAAGCTCTTGCTCTCTGGCGATTCTTACAGTAAAGCAAAAGCCAAGCTCCACATCATGACCTGGGTTCATGTATGACCCCCTCAGAGAGCCGATTGGAGGAGGCCATGTGAGTTATGAAGCTCAAAGTGACACCCACCAGGGGAAAAATATGAAATGATTGTCCATTTATATTAAGATGGTCTAGCCTGGGACTTCACTGACCAGGTTTAATTCTGTGAAATTTTATGGTGATTTCTTTTAAAGATATGCAATTTGGAAAGCATAAAGCTGACAGGATTTCACAGGCTTCAGGATTTCACAAAACTATCCTTCTCATTTCTTGAAGAGAATCCTGTCCCTGCTCTAAGGCCCTCAGTGAGCCATCCCAGTGTATATGGTGCTTAATGTGGCCCAGTGGGAGGTGGGAGTGGCACAGGCAGCATTCAATAAGACCCTGTTCTGCTCTGTAGAGCAAAGAACCACAGAGCTGCAGACATTGGAGAGGCACCATCTGCTGTCTTTTTCAATGCAGCAAGGGGTTTCTGGCTTGGATGAGAAAAAAACAAAACAACAAAACATCTTTTAACTTCTCCCCCGAGAATTCCAAATTCTTGGTTTATAGATGTATTTTCGGGGCCCGGCAAAGCTGCAAAGGCTAAACTGATTGCTTGGTCAGTGTGGATTTTATACTTCATAGGATGTAGAGCTAGGTGTTTGTTCCTATGGGAAGGAGGATTGGAAACTGGTTGGCATACCAAAGAGACCAGAGACTATGAAGAATCAGAACAGAGAACTCTACCACCAACATGACCAGATGAGCTCATTGCTACAGACCCCTGTGATCTGTTTATGGTCAACAGGGATAGGTTGTTGGGATAGACTGCACACAGCAAGAACTCCCGATTAATGGGAATGTGCCTGACTTACTGCAAAGGTGGCTCCAGTTCTTACTGTAAACTCAAGGGACCTTAGAATGTCAATTTGTACCTCTTCCCATCCAGAATTCTGTTCGGGGCTTCCCGTCAAGGTTTATCTCCTGCAAGCTCAGGAAGCTAGCCTTGTGACTTGCTTTGCACGGCAGAACCCAACAAGTGGACACTGTGCTGACCTGGGCCACACCTCAGAAGCCTTGTTCTCTTCTGCTGCCCCTTGGCTCCTGCTCTATAAGCCAAGACCAGCCTGCTGGGAGGCAAATTCTTCTCAGAAAGATCTGAGGTGATCAAGTTGAGGCCGTCCAAAACAAGAAAGACACAGCAAGGGTCGGAAATCTGCAGCCAGGCCTGAGCAAGGTCAGCACCAATCAGCCGCTTGTCCTGTAAACAATAAGGATGTTGCCTTGGGTGCCTTATTCCGGGGGTGGCTTGTTTGCAGCATTCTTGTGGCAATGGGTGACTAGTTAGTGGTACTATAATAAGAGGTTGGTCATGAGCAGAGAGAAAACTAGGTTACCAGCTGGCCCAGTAGTTAGCTACTTCTGTATCATCAGGAGATGGTGTGGCCAGTTTAAGGATGAGAATATATTCCAGAGATAGGATCCTGGAAAATTCCTCACAGTGCTACTCCAAGGCCCTGTGCTGCCTATTTAAACGCCAGACAGTCCTGAAGCATTTGTCTTATCATACTCTGGAGTTAAAGGATCCTGGGGATCTTCCAACTCTGATTTTATACACGAGGAAGCAGAGGCTTGGCAGTATTCAGGCATCATCAGATGTATGCGTTCCAGGGCTGGTGTGAGTAAAAATGTGAGTCCTTGCTAAAAACTAAGTAAGAATTTCAAGATGGTGACGCCGTACATCAAGTCAACCAAGGGGTCCTACTCTATAGGTCCTGTGTGACAGCCTAGATGTGTTCACAAAACTGGTGCAGGGTTGAACAACTAACCGGTTTAAAGATATCACTTAGGACAACTCGTCCATCTGGTTTACCATCAATAAACAAATGCAACTCGGTATATTGGCTAACAGCTAGTTTGGGAAACAGAACAAGAACCGAAGACTGTCTCACCTCAGTTACCCACTTTCCTCATTTTTGACAAACCTAGAAGAAGACCTGGCTTCTGGCCTGACTCATGGAAGGAAGAGCTCACAGTTCTTTACAGAATTGTACGGAACCAGGAGACACTGGAACGAAGCACATGCTGAAATTTGGACTCGTACACGAAGCGTTTGCAGCTTCCTATTGTGTCTTTATGATAGTTTCCGTGTACAAGTTGATTGTTGTTCATTACAATAAATGACTTGAATTGTCTCTTTAGCTATTTCTTTTCCTATCTTTGCTTTCTTTAGTTCATTCTTTTTTGTTTCCTAAGTAGAAAATTCTCAGGTGCTATATGACATAGAATTGTTTGTCCCTCCAAAGTTTTACCTGACAGGATCATTGATAATTTTCCAACAGCTCTACACTCTTCTTCCTGAGAGCTCTGGAGTACTGTCTTGGTGTGAGTATTACCCCACCCTTACCCAAGGCTGGCACCACTTTGAGCGTTCGTCTCTGACTTAACTCTATACCCTACAATGAAACATTATTGGACTAGAACCCTTGTTTGTATGTAAGCCACTTTCCATCCTTTTATGGACGATACATTTACAAAATTTAACCTCTTGCTTCTCTTACCTTTTTCTAAGGCAATGAGTTCCTCACTGGCTTATGGGACAGTCAAAAAAAAGGCCCTTATATAATGGAGAAGAACTCATGGCTTATTTTATTTTAGGAAAGACAAGGTTTCTGTGACATTTTTTTTCTTTCTGGAACAATGCCAAGGCAGGATATCAGATGATAAAACAAAAGGCATCGCCAACAACAAATGTCAGAGATGGAAAACAACTGTGTGAACACCTGTAAGGTTAGCAGGGATGTCCTGAGCACCAGAGCTCAGTTTTGTACCAAGGGACAAATCAGATGAGTACCCTGCTCGGTGCCAGGCAGAGTTCTGACTGGGTAGAAGCCAATTGCTTCCTACACTAACACAGATTTTTGTTTGATGGATTGCTTATGAACACATCGAACACACATCATGTGGGCCCTGTACCCTTCCCGTGTCAAGGGCCCCTTCCCCTGGCCCTGCGTGTGCAGCTACAGATGAAGTTCAGGCTCTTCTACTTCTTTTTCCTTTTAGTAATTATTTTTAGTGCGCATTTCTCTCTCTCTCTCTCTCTCTCTCTCTCTCTGTGTGTGTGTGTGTGTGCGGCCCTGCGTGTGCAGCTACAGATGAAGTTCAGGCTCTTCTTCTTTTTCCTTTTAGTAATTATTTTTAGTGCGTATTTCTCTCTCTCTCTCTCTCTCTCTCTCTCTCTCTCTCTCTCTCT
>NW_008345269.1:118654-122263 GCF_000622305.1 Nannospalax galili
TGCATTGGATCCTCTGGAGCTGGAGTTACAGGTGGTTGTGAGCTGTAGACATGGGTGCTGGGAATCTAATTCTGGTTCTTTGGAAAACGGTGTATTTGCTCTTAGCTGCTCAGTCATCTCTCCAGCCCTGAGTCCAGTTTCTTAAGCCATCCATCCCATCTCTATTCTATTTTTCTAAAAAAAAAAAGAAAAAAAAACCCACCCCCCCCCAAAACAAAACAACAAAAACAAAAACAAAACAAAACAAAACCAAAACACCACACTGTTCTGGACTTACAGATGGCAAGTGATTTCAAAACGACTTACTAAAATGTCTAATTCAGCATACAGCAGTGGACCTTCATTTTACTAAATGGATTACTAACTAAAATGTCTAATTTAGCATAAAGCAGTGGACCTTCATTTTACTTTTGCTTGGATAGGTTCTTATGAAATCAGAATAAATTTCTAGAAATGCCAATGTTTCCATCAAGTTGGCAAAGGGCTCCCATTTCTAAAGGGGCACTCAATTCAATGTCCAGGAGTCCCACAGTGCTTAGGCTTAGACCAGGAAACACAGGCATGACAGTCAGTCCTGGTGGTTGTCTTTGGGGCAGGGTTTCTCCACTGCCATCTGCTAGTTTTAGCAGATGTGTATTTCCTATCACTCTCTCCCTTCCCCTCCCAATATTTCTGCCCAAATGCTATAGCTGTGATCAGTTTCTATGTTTACCAAGCTCACAGTGGCACGAATATCTGCAGGTTTCCCCTGAGAACATCAACAAACTGAAACTTTCTGCCCTAAGCTGAAGTTTAGCGTCTAGCAACTTGTCTTCTGACAGTTCCCATTTCCCCATCTCCCATGTCTCCCTTCTGACTCCCCTAGCACCAGGTACCCTAGGCTCCTTTCTGTCTCTCCTTTGCTTTCATTCATTTGACCCTGAAAGACAAAAGGCTGCCCACCCTTCCCTGCCTCATTAAAAATTGCCATAACATTTATAGCTGGCTTAGGCTGGCCATCACCAATACTCTAGACTTATTACCGCCAAGCACTGTTTTATGATTATCCACTGATTTATTCATAACAAACATAACAAGATCCTTGGTGTTAGGAGACTATATGTATAGAGTTTATTTGTTTGGAAAACAAAAGGTATTTGAGGTTCTCTATGTAAAATGGGCTGGCTTGGGCTGTTTAACTTACACGTTTTATATGAAAAGGTAAAATCTCTAAGCCTTAATACATAACACCAAAGCACTTTAGTATTATATAGATAATGTAGACTTTCCCGAGTATGTACAGGAAATGTTCCCTAAGCATGGGCTTCCAATGGTCATCAGTGAGGCTGGTAAGTAAAAACATGGTGTCTTGGTGATGATGAAATTCTCCATTGGAGGAAACTATCAAGCATTCAGATATGATGAAGCTGATTGAAGGTTGACTTAGAGGCGGGCATTCTAACCACCTATCTTGTCTCCAGTATTTGAAGGATAGGTCAAAGCTGGAATAGGTTGTTTGAATATTTGAATGGTATTGGTTTACTGCACTGTATATTTAATATATCTGGATATGTCTTGTTCTCCCTACTTTGAGTTTATGGTGTTTAACAGTACCAGGAGCTCTTTCATAGGTGATTTTTCTAGAGGAAAACAGTGTGATCACAATGAATATATTCATAAAGAGGAGTTTGGGGGCTTGTCTCCAAGGAGAAATCATGAGCGTATCATTTTGAAATTAATGCCAACACTATGGTAGTAGTGCCTGGTTGGGATTCCACTGTCACAAGGGAGTCAAATGTCTAAAGAACAGTCACAGGATTCTTTCTCTGACCATTTTCCTAAGCTGGGCTAAGGCTGAGCTTAGGCGCTGTGGCAGTGAAGTCGAGCATCCTTTGCTGAGTCCATGCTACACTGGTGATGAGCTGCTGGCAGAAGAGCCTGGTGGTGAAGGTGAAGGTGAATGAGTCACTGGTGTAAGTTCTGGAGGTTTCACCTCATAAAAACAGGCCCGGAAGAGAAGCGAGTCCATCGGGGGAACTCGCCACAATGGGGTTAGGGCAGCACTGCTTGGGGTAATTCAGGATATGTGGCTATGGAAGCCAAGCACAGACAAGGATCCCACCTGGCAGAGTCTCATATGATGTTCCATGAGAAAGTGTAGCCCTGAGACCAGTGCTCACAACCAGAATGGAACCTGCGACTCTTCAAAGATCACGGACGTGTGTTTGATTGTGATCCATGATAAACAACTCTGAAAGCACCCTTTGCTTCCTTTACAGTGTCTCAGGCTCAGCGCTGTCCCGGAAGCTTTCCTGTGTCCTAGCCCAGAATGTTGTTCTCACAAAACACATGACACATACGATTTGTCATTCCCGAGTCCCCTACCTTTAGTTTTCTTATTTGGCTTTGTTTTGCTTTTTTCTATCTTTTATATTTATTGTAGATATAGCTACTACTAAAAGATTAGTTTGGTGGAATTCACTTGAGGACAAGGCAAAAATCTGGGTAGATGCAGACATGGTTTTCTCACAGCTGGGGTGGAGCAGGAGCCTGACTTCCCAGTTGGGAGATCTATAGTAGGAGCTAACATTCATTAAAAGTTATTAAGTTCCACTCATTTCACTAATTTTTTTAATAGTAACTATAAATACTTGGCGAATACCTGTAGTTTTTCCTACATATTTGCAATATCACCCTACAGACAAAGAAATAGGAGTTTAGCAAAGTTGAGTAAATCACTGAAGGTTGCATGTCTCAAGGGCAGAGTTGGGTCTTCTGAGTCTGTCTCCTTCCCCAGCCCCTGTTCTTAGCCTTGGGACTTATCTGCATTAGCATGTCCTCATGGCTGGGGCTGTACTGAGACTAAAGCAATCACCCAAATATTAACACTGTCTGAATACAAGAAACACAATTTAACTGCATGTTAGTTTTAGCTAAATGAACCACTTAGGACCTAGATCTGTATTAACATACTGATTACCAAATGTTAGACACTTATCTACAAATTAGTACTGGAATGTTCCAACTATAAATGCTTGTGGTTCAGGGGAAATTTCAAAATTTGAATTTCTCTTAATTTAAAAAATTTATACTGTCTTTTCAGTGAAAACTATGAAAGCTAGAAGAGCCTGGACCAAAGTATTCCCAGTTATAAATGACCACAGATGCCAACCCAGATTACTATACCCAGCCAAAATGTCTATTACAGTGGGGAAAGAAAAATCTTCCATGACATAAATAGGCTGAAGGAATTCATGTCCACAAAACCAGCCCTTGAGAGAGTTTTGGAAGCAATACAAAGAGCTGAAGAAAGGAATGACTATACCCAAGGGGTTGCGGAAAGAAATTCAATGAAGGTATAACTGTGTAAAGGTACAGCTATATCAAGAATGTAAACAGAAATAAAAATGACAGGATTCAATACCCACCTTTCATTAATAACTTTAAATATTAACGGCCTGAACTCCACAGTCAAAAGACACCGACTATGTGAACGGATTAAGAAACAAAACCCATCTTTTTGTTGTCTGCAAGAAACTCATCTCATTTTCAAGGACAGACACTATCTCAAAGTGAAAGGATGGAAAAAAACATACCGAGCAAATGGTACTAAGAAAAAAGCAGGTGTAG
>NW_008345269.1:123795-124057 GCF_000622305.1 Nannospalax galili
CTATACATAACAAACCCACAGCCAACACCATTCTAAGTGGAAAAAACTGGAACCATTCCCACTGAAATCAGGAACTAGGCAAGGCTGTTCACTATCCCCACTTCTCTTTAAAATAGTACTTGAAACTCTTGCAAAAGGAATAAGACAAGAGCAGGAAACTAAAGGAGTAATGATTGGAAAAGAAGAGATCAAATTATCCCTTTTTGCAGATGATATACCTAAGAGACACAAAAAAACTGTACCAGAAAACTCCTAGAAACTA
>NW_008345269.1:124326-126038 GCF_000622305.1 Nannospalax galili
CCGATCTCTTCTACAATGAAAATTTTACATCTTTAAAGAAAGAGATTGAGGAAGACACCAGAAGATAATGCAATGCCAAGAAATTTTTTACAGAATTGGAAAAAAAATTCATAAGATTCCTATGGAAGCCCAAAAGACCTCAGATAGCCAAAACAATGCCAGGGGGATTACCATACCAGATTTCAAGCTGTATTACAGAGTTATAGTCATAAAAACATGGTACTGGCACAAAAATAGACCCATAGACCAATGGAACAAAATTGAAGACCCAAATATGAGCAAATGCAATTTCAGCCACCTGATATTTGACAAAGGGGCCAAGAACATTAACTGGAGGAAAGACAGTGTGTTCAGCAAATGGTGCTGGCAAAACTGGATCTCCACTTGTAGAAGAATGAAACTAAACCCCTAGCTTTCAACCTTCACAAAAGTCAATTCCAAATTGCCCAAAGACCTCAATGTAGAGCCTGAAACTCTGAAACTATTAGAAGAAAACACCGGGAAAACCCTACAAGATATAGGCGTAGGAAAGGATTTTCTAAACTGGACACCAATAGCTCAGGAAACAAGGGCAAGAATTAACAAATGGGACCTCATTAAACTAAAAAGCTTCTGTACATCAAAGGAGACAACCAAGGAAGCAAACAGAAAACCCACAGAATGTCAAGACAAGAAGCAACCCAATTAAAAGATAGGCTAAGGAGTTGAACAGAGAGTTCTCGAAGAAGTAAAGATGGCTATGAAACATCTTAAAAGATGTTCAACATCACTAATAATTAGGGAAATGCAAATTAAAACCACTTTAAAATTTCATCTTACCCCAGTCAGACTGGCTAAGATCAAGATAACAAATGATACCAAATGTTGGAGAGGATGTGGGGAAAGGGGAACACTCATCCACTGCTGGTGGGGCTGCAAACTTGTTCAACTCCTATGGAAAGCAGTGTGGAGAACTCTAAAAACTACAAATGAACCTAGCATTTAACCCATTTATACCACTCCTTGGCATAAACCCTAAAAACTCATCCTATTGCAGAGACACTTGTACATCCATGTTTGTTGCTGCTTTTTTCACAATAGCCAAGAGATGGAAGCAACCTAATTGTCCCTCAATTGATGAGTATTTAATGAAAGTGTGGTTCATTTATAGGATGGAGTTTTACTCAGTAAAGAAAGATGAAATCATGAAATTTGCAGGTAAATGGATGGAACTAGAAACTGTTCTACTAAGCGAAGTAACACAGACTCAGAAAAAAAAAATCGAAATATGTTCTTCCTCATATGTGGATCCTAGAACCAGACTCTGATTAATAAGTATGCAACCAGACATAACTACATGAACCAGGATAATGGAAAGGAAACAGGGAGGTAAAGGAAAAGAAATAACCCAAAAGAGAAGAACAGTAGGAAACAGGCCTTAATAAGGGAGATACGGACAAAAATTGGGTTAGTTTAAGGGAGGCGCGAGGGAAGGGTACACAAGAAACCTAGGGGATAAGGGGAAAGAAAGAGCTCAAGAGAGGCAGGACCATAGGAAAAGGGTATTATTAAGGGAGAAAGGGCGAAACGGGGCACCTTAAATGGGACAACTATGGTGGAGGGGTGAGACAATGCCAGAGATAAATAATGCCTAGCTAGTTTTGAAAACCAGAGGGAAGCATATTACTCCTACAACCTACTGACAAATTATACATAGCAGATCAAGAAATATA
>NW_008345269.1:126497-136343 GCF_000622305.1 Nannospalax galili
CAATTCAATTTTAAACCTAAAACTTTACAGCCCGTTTTGAAAGATATGCATCTTAGCTCTGGAAATTGTTATTGAATATGTCAATGCTGTTGTAATGAAATGCCTCTTCTAATCATCTGGTTATGAAACAAATAATTTAAAAAATAATAATAATTAGTAGATGTGAAAAGCATTACCATTGAAATCTACCCGATGACTTTATATCCATGCTCAGATGCCAAGGAGCTCAGAAAGTAACTGACTGTGACTAGTAATAATCAGATATAAAGAGATTAGAAACACATGTGCATCTTAGTGTCACTTGTATTAAAAATGAATTTTTCTGTATGAAACTTTTAATATTATAATGGAGATCTTTTTTAAAGTTTAAAACCTCATTTAATTTTATATCTTATAAGTTACACGGAGTACAATATTCTGTAACTGTATCAATTCAATTGTAAACCTAAAAATTTACAGCCCGTTTTGAAAGAGATGCATCTTAGCTCTGGAAATTGTTACAGAATATGTCAATGCTGTTGTAATGAAATGCTTCTTCTAATTATGTGGCTATTAAATAATTTTAAAAAATTTTACTGTCCTCTGCCCCAAAGATGAGAGGAGCGTCTATAGACCAAGGTTTAAATTTTGAGCCTGGTGTCTCTGAGAGGTGGACTCATTGTCTGTCTCTGTCTTATCTGTGAAGTTGGAGGGAACATTCAGAAGGGAGATTAGGAGCTTCTCAGAGCATGGAAGAGATCCATGGTGCAGACTGGGTGCAACGAGCTCCAAACACAGTCATTGTCTCCACTCTCCAATAAAACACCTCAAAGGTGGTCTTTGTGTTACATTTCTGCTTTTTAAACAAAGTTCCCTTTTGCTATACCCAAACAGGAATTGCAATGGTGTGCCTGTAATGGTATCCGTCATCACTCTTTGGAAGATAGGCCTTAAATCCACACCTCCCACTTTCCTTTCTGGCAGATGGTCTTCACCTGGAGGACATATCTTGGAATTAGTAACTTTAATTTTCAGTGTCTGAGAGCTGTATTAAGTCACCAATTCGGTAGGGAGTCTGAGGCCAACCCCCCTGTCAGTTCTTTTCCACTGAAATTAGTCTGAGCACTTGTATAAAGGACATGGAAACAGGCTGAATATGGCCCTTGACCTTACACGATACCTTGGCTTTCTGGGTTCAGACACTAAAGCTTTGTATTAACTCTTTTTCTGTAGCTGTGATAAAAATACCATGACCAAGGCATGAAGGAAGAGTTTATCTGGCAAACAGGAAACAGAGAAGAAATGGAACTAGGTCAAGGCTATGAACTCTCAAATATTATCTGACCTCCCAAACACTTCCTAAAGATTATCTGACCTCCCAGACAACACCATCAACCGACCAAGTGTTTAAATACATAAGCTTATGGGAGTCACTTCTCAGTCAAGCCACCACAAGCCTATAAAGGAAGTATTGCAGGAGATGGTATCCTCATGTATATGGGTACCATTGCCATCAATATTACAATCAATTGTTTTAGTAACACAAACATAATTAAATTTGACAGCATGCATTTTCTTAGTCCATAGATCAATACAGGCCAGAGATTCAATTATGTTCATAAGGCATTTATAAACTTGTACATCAGAAAGGAATTCCCAGGTTTTAAACAGTGAGGAATCACTAGTCTAAACCACAGTGGTTCCTATGTGACCAGCAAAATAGGGAGAAATACGGAAGTGATTAGGAAGAGGAAATTGTTGTTTCTACAGAAAAACAGCAGCAAGTCTACCACCAGCTACTCATGTCTGTGGGGACATTGTCTTTTACGTCCCTGCTTTACCTTGGAGCTACGGAGGACTGCTGTTGGACTTAGCATGAGTGTTAAAGCACTTTGTGTCAGCAAACTCTGTGTCAAGGGAAGAACTTATCCTGTCTCCCGATAACCTACTGAAGCTTCAACACAAAACCCCCAGGTGCCCTCGTGTATCAAGACATGTTTGATATTTTCCAGAGAAGACCCCACAGATCTGAGTCCTGTGTAAAGGAACCAAAAGCTATAGAGAAGAGATCCCTTGTGAATGATCTGCACCTGAATGATCCAAGCCCAAGAGCTGAGGGGCAAGGGTTTTGTTGGGACTTCACCTGCTCCAAGTCCATCTCCCCTTCTGACAGCTGAAGCTCAGTTTTCCTTTAGACAATCCTACCCACACCCACTGATGGGCACATGACCTCAGACTGGTCCCAAGCCTGAAACTATTGAGAAGAGATGAATTTCTTTGGCTGAGATTTTGAAACTGTTTGAAAAGGCGTTTAGTGCTGCTCCTGGTCATGTGTGTTCTCACTGGGGGAAGCCTGCCTGAGAATAAAGCCTACAGGAGACAGCTGGCCGGCAAACAGACAGTCCCCAGAACATTTGCACAGCTGATCTGAGTGCTGGTGATTGCAGCTTTCGATGCAACAGGAGCCAATCAAGTTGCTTTGCCGCATCCGTCTTTAAGTCAGGGCTCTGTGCGTGGCAGCCAGGAGATTTCACTAACACAGGGTTTGCCCTTCGGCCTCCAGTGAACGTTCCCGTTCTGTTTGTTTTGTTTCTTTCCACATTCCACTTCCGGAAAGACTCTGCCCTGCCTTGTCAGTACTGCAACAGCTTTATCCAATATGCACCTTCTTAGAGGGGACCCAGGAGAACCGTTTACTTTCCCTGTAGTCTGCCAGTCGACTTCTAGGGAGAAGGCAGTCTTACCGACTAAGCAGGTCCAAGAACAGGCAGGAGGGATCCCATAGTCCTCCCGGAGAACTTGGCTCTGACAGTGCTGAAAAGTCATCATCTCAAACCAGAATGCTCCCAAATGCAAACTGAGGCGTTGTTCTTTCCAAGTGGCAGTAAACCGGTGCCCTGCAGCACACAAAGGTTGCCAGTTTTTGATAGAGCAGCCCAGCGCTCAGCTGCGGATTCATGAGGGGGAGGCGCAACAGTGCTTTGTAGAGATGGAGCGTTGGGTGCTGACCCTTTGATTTTGCTTCTCTCCCTCTTTTCTGCTCCTTTCGTCACTCCTGTTTCCCTGCTGTGTTCTGTTACAGCTCTTTGCTTTCTCTAAAATTGGACCCATAGAAATGAGCCTGTAATCAGAGGACACCGGAATCCTTAAATTGCTCTCCTTTTGATTTTCTACTTTATTAACATTTCCGTGTATGAGACATGAAGGAAGCGTTTTAGATCACTGGCCCTTTAACTTCATCATGCCACAGTCTAATCTATGGCTTGGGAAATGTGAATTTGCATCACAGCACCTAAAACTGACCTTTCTAAATCTATTCCGGTACATCACATAGGAAATTACTTTACTCTCACTGGTGCTGGGGAAACTTCCACCAGACATCACCCTAACATGTTGGAAAAAAACAAGGGTGAATATTTGTATCTAAGAGAAATAGGGGGCTAAAAATATTGCAACTTGTTGATAAAGATGATGCTGACTTTCTAAGCATAACTGGATGACACAAACCCTTGGCTTTTGTGTCTCCCTGTGGTGTTTCACATGCCATCAAGGGAGGTAATTGTCTGCACAGAAGAAAGGTTATAAAATTGAAGACTATAAGAAATAAACTGCCTATGTGTATGTGTAGAAGCATCTAGTAAGCTTTTTAAAAATAGCATTTCAAGTATATAGAGCACTGTCTATGTGCCAAGCATTTCCAGGCCTTTGCTTTTTCTGATCTGAGTAGCTGATACTGGAGCAATGAGTCTCCTCATTTAATGAGGGAAGAAACCCATGTTAGGGGAACGAAGCAACCTGTTGAGAGCCCAGTGCAAGGTGTGTCTCCATTCCGGAGAGGCCAGGAAGAGGGGTGAGGCATAAAATCATGGGCTAGCAAGGGAGAGAACAAGGCCAAGTTATTTCCTCTGGTTCTGGTTTCAGGCAACTCAGGACCAGTGACCAGAAGATCAGTAACAACTGAGCAGTGGGCTTGATCAAGGACTGCAGTAAAACTCATAGCTGTTCAAAGTAGAGAGAGTGAATGTCATGGAGTGCTAGGCCTCAAATGGGACATCTACATCACACCTTCTCCCCAAGGCTCAGAGAACATCCTGGAAGAGGGAATGGAAAGATTCTAAGAGCCAGAGGTCAGGAGGACCCGAGGAAAACAGTGTCTTCTAGATATGACAGGTTCACTAAACTCATGAACTCACACAGCTGTGGTTTACCTACACAAGATCAGCCAGTCAACATTCTAGCATGGAGTGGGAAGGGGTTCACAGGTCCCCACCCCTAATTGAGGAGCCATGGACAACTGATGGAGTCTGAAGGAAGGAGAGTCAAGTTTAAGGGTGTGGGTCCTGGTAAACCAAACATTCTCAATAGATGGTCCTATACCCAGAAGCATATGGGAAGCACAAATTGGAGTGGGTGAATTATCTTTTCTAAGTGGTTGGCTGGCTGTGGTGGTGTATGTCTTTAATCCCAGCACTCAGGTGGCAGAGGTAGGCAGATCCCTGTGAGATCGAGGTCAGCATAGACTACATAGAGAGTTCCAGGACAGTTGGGGCTACAGGGAGACCCTGTCTCAAAAAAACAAACAAAAAAGAGGACACAAAGTTGGGGGAGATGAAGGATGATCTGGGAGGAGTTGGGGGAGGAGTAGGGGATGAATATGATCAAAATACATTGTATGACATTTTCAAATAATAAAAATAATTTTTAAAAAAAGAATGTCTGTAGCAATTTGTATTGGCAACCATGTCTTCCGATGCCCATGACACTCTGGTTCCCTGCGCAGTCTCCTCACGCCCTACACGTGAACCGTGCAGACCTTCTGGTTCCCTGCGCAGTCTCCTCACGCCCCACACGTGAACCGTGCAGACCTTCAGTGCATCTACTTCGTTGTTTTCTCTCTTCATTGCAGGTCTTTATACTCTGTTCCCCCACTAAGCACTCTCACCTTTCTCTCACTCCGTTTCGGATTCAACTAGAAGTAGGCTTTCTTCATGAAGTGTTCCATACCACACCGGAACTAATTCTGAGGGTTTTCCCTTTGGAGAAACCATCTCAGAGGTGACAGCTTTGTCTCTGGTTCACCTCTGGTGCCCCTAGATGAACACCTGGCACATAATAAGCACTTCACAGATAATTACTAAATAAATGAATTAATTGAGTTGCTTGTTATTCACTGTCACTAGATAATCACAATAATCTAATAAGTAGTTATTAAGCTAACTATGGCCAATAATGCTAAAACCACCAGTGGTATCAGTCTTGCCCTGAAGCATAAAAATTATGAAATACTGATTGGAAAGGAAAGGAAATGATGTGTTTTTTGAGAACCTATTCTCTAAAAAGAGCATAATACAGGGTATTTGAGGGTTTTTTATATCATAGTTAAATTATGACTTAAATTATGAGTAAGCACACATACTGGAAGCAAAATTTCCGTGCTGTATTTATCATTATGTGAAATATACTGATATTTTTATTTTGATCTATTTTTATTTATTCTTATATTTCATTACAATGCAGATGAGCCTCTAAATTGACCCTGTGTCTTTCTGATGGATCTAAATGCCTGTCTGTTGGGGTGGGGAGCATAAATTCTGTAATCAGACCACTTGGCTGGCTTTCTCACTTACTGGTTATGTAATTTTAACCCAATCATCCATCATTTTGGTTTTCTGGTAAATTTGCAGGAAATATTCAAATACAATTTTATGGAAATGGCAGGATTTGAGGCAGCCCTTGTGAAATGAGAGGTGAGACAGTGGCAGGTGCATGTAGCTGAAGGAAGGCATGATTTGCTATCAGCAGCTCCTGGGTACTGGCCATGATGCCTCTTCTGGCCAGCTCAAAAACTGTACATTGTACTTAGTTTTTGTGAACCTCAATCTCCTCAACATTAATAATACCAACCATACAGAATTCTGTAAAGAATGGACCACATATAAATACTTCTTATTGTCTCATAATAAATGCTTAATAAATGAAATCTATTTTATCAGACAGGATTTATGCAGAGGGTCTGTGAGTCAGAGCTCAATCTCTTCTTCAGAGCCTAATTAAATCTGTAATCTGTAGTCTTCCCTGGGCGCCATTTAAAATCACACCAAGAACACGAATAGAAATATACTGTACAAATGGGTCTGATAAGCTTTATCATTAATTATCTTGAGTTGTTCCAATCAGAATAACTGAATGACACTGACTTTTCAGTTATTGATTGTACTTCAGTACTAGAGTTTGCCCAGCACAATTTCTTCCAAGTTCCTGGCAGTGCCGTGTGGCATCCCCGGGTTAATGAAGAACAAATCTGCCTCACTTGGAGCTATCAGAACTTCCAATTGGTCTTCGACACATACTGTGGAGTATCAAAGGGCAATGGGGCCAACTTGGCGGCACTGCTCACCTTCATCTCAGCTTAATTACCAGGGCTGCCACTTTCCCATCAAGCATGTGAGGGAATGCTGGGAATACAGTACTGGCTTCTGTCTGCAGTCCCTCTTATTTCTGTCCGGCAAACTTGGAGACAGAGAACGTAAAATCTCTCACTCCCCAGGGAAGCACTGAAGGTCTGTTTTATGGCTTAACTGGGCTTGTTGCTTCAAATGCTATTCAGCTCTGGTTATTCTGAAATGACTCAGTTTAGTATTTCTCCTGGGGACTCCACGGTGTGTTAGGTGGTTACTAACCCCTGTGAATCAGAGGTAACACACAGCTGTGATTCTGAAGGGTCCACTCCTAGGGGGAACATGGCTCTGGCAAAGTTCATGAAGTTCCAGTGCCCTGTTAAGGCTGTTAACTGCTCAACCAGCCCTAGACAAAATATATCCTGAAAGTGAGTTACAGAGACACAGGAAGAATGAAAATTCTACTCTGGGCAATTAAACTATTCCTTAGACATAAATATGAAGAGATTCATACCTGTCAGAAAGGCAATTTTTTAGGTATAATCCCCAAAGAAGAGTGAGAATCCCATATATTGAAGAAGTTCCTGGGAAGTTTTAGTTTTTGTTATGAGATGTGGTGAAAAATGCTTTAATAAGACATTTCCTTTCTAAACTCACGTTAATCAGCAGCAACAGCAAGCACTAGAGTAGACATCAGAGGTAGATTAGAGTTCCCAATTACTGCCGTGGTTTGTGTTGACTGGGGTGACTCCCTCACAATGCTTAGTCTATTTTCCTAATTTGCAAAATTAGATACATGTCTAATAATATAGAGTTTGGTTCTAAAATTATAGTCCAATTATAAGATCATATAAATGAGAGCTTGAAACCTGATATGATTGAGTTGATATTCTTTTTAGTTGGGATTCAATCATACTAGCTTTTCTTTCTAGAAGAAAGAATATTTTGCCTGTGCTAAAAGTCTCTAACCAGAGAAGTTAGCATGTGGATTGCCAGAAAACAGAAAAAGGAATTACTGTTTAAGGATGTTTGCCTCTTCAGTACTGTATCAACAAGTAGCAAGAAGCACAAAGAACAGAAATTTCAAGGGTCTCTCGCACTGTCATTTTACCTGCATGAAAAACCCTAACAATTACTATAAGGAAAGAATTGCTGAAAAGAATTAATTTCTTGACCATGTTTACCTACTTCACAAAAGGCAGAGATAGCTTTTAGCCCACTGTGGACTCCTTCCGCCAGTGGTCATTGTGCTGGATAGCTTTAGTGTCAACTTGACACACCTGGGTTGAAGGAGCCTTAATTGGGGAATTGCCTCCATTGGACTGGTCTGTGGCCATATTTGTTGGACATCTTCTTCATTATTGAGTGCTGCTGGATGGCCCAGCCTTCTGTGGGTAGTACTATCCCTGGGCAGGTGGGCCTGTATTGTATAAGAAAGCAGGTTCAGCATTGGCTGTGGGAGCAAGCCAGTAAGCAGTGTTCCTTCATGGCCTATGCTCCAGTTCCCACCTCCAGGTTCCTGGGTTCCTACCTTGGGCTCCCTGATGACTGCGACCTGGGAGATGTAAGCTGAATAAACCCTTTCCTCCCCAAGTTGGTATTGGTCAGAGTGTTTTGTCACAGCAATGGAGAACAAACTAGGACGTGTTACAATGATATTAGGAATCTTTTTTGTACTTTAGCACACACTTTGCAGCTTCCAGATGCACATGACCAGAAATACCATTTTGGGATCACTAGAGAGGAAGCTGCCACGTGCTGGGCTGCAGGTCCCTGGCAGAGTGGCTGGAGGTTATTTCTAAAGGATTTGAATCCTTGTGGACAATGAGCATTATCTATTTCCCCAGATAAGCAGAATCTCAGACATATGTGACCAGTTCTTTTTTCAAACATTTCAATACAATTGTGATTAAAACAAATAAGTACATGAAACATTCCTGCACGTGCAGTAGCTTTTTGTCATTTGTATTTTCTAAATCAATGCAATTTTAAAGTATAGCTAAAAGGACCTAGAGTGAGCAAGCCCGGGTATTAAAATGGGCCCCTGTGGTCTTTGGCTATTCAAAACACTTGTTTAAATACAATGGATTATATACCTAAGATCTGTTATTTGTATGTTATTGGGGATCATATTTCAGTATTAAAGACTAGGGCCTCAGGTACTTTGAAAGCTGACAGCTGGACGGCTCAACAGTGTCTGAAGTCCTCGCCCCCTCTGTGAGCTCATGCACTAACAGCAGCCTCAGTGAGTGAGATGGACTACGTGAAACGCAACCCACAACTTCCCTATAAATCTGTGTCTGGAAAGTGTTGAAACAGATGTAATTTCAGGACAGGGAACAGCACAGATTGTAAGACAGGAAGAGAATGGATTGTAGTTGAAGAAACGATTTGATTGGCTGTTTGGAGAAAGGAAAGAAAACAATTGATTAGCTTCTGTGAACAGAAGAGAAATAGTGCATCTGAGCACAGAAAGGAAGCCCAAAGATGACGGAATGTGGTCCTGAGAAACGTGCCGGATCCAGTAGACTCAGATTCAGCCTTCTACTGGGCAGCAAAAGGATGTCGTCTTGGTACAGATGAAGGATCCAGTGGGCCATTGTTCCCTGTTCTGACCCCAGTCTTGCATCTACTTTTTATTTCTTGATTGGCTTTTCAGATATCTCACTCTGGGAAGCAGGCACCATAGGTGGGTAATGTGGTTTAGAGTCTGCACACCTCTTTTAAATTACTCTTCTATTTTCACACATCCATTAAGGTGAGTTAAACTGTATTCGTTCCTTCATGTCTGATCATTTCTCAAGTCCTCAGCTTTATGTTTGTGGATCTGAGAGACTTTGTTGACTCACTGCTAGTCAAGAATTTGGGGATTATCACATAGCGGAGACACAATTCAAACTCATTTAAACAAAACCAGGAATTTACTGACTCGTTTAACTTAGATATTCAAGTAGTAAGCATTTGGGTGAGTGGAATCCAGGGGCTTCTATGATTTAACCAAGGACACTGCATTCCCCATCTCCAGGCTCTGATGCTCTGCTAGCCCCATTTGAGTCCTCATAAGATGGCTGCAAGAGATATAAATTAGTCCTAAAGTCTTGGACATCCCATTAAGGAAAAAGAACATCTGTTTTCAACACTCCACAAATCCTGAACCAGTATCTAATTTTGCTCTGTGTCAAGTATTAAGCTTGAACTAATAATCACTGGATCAAGGGAAACACAATGTGAAGACTGCCCTGAGACTTGGATGGTTGAGTGGGATGGGGCCCGTCCTAATCCACCAGGCTGAAGAATTTGGAAGTGATTGTCCAAAGTCAGATGGTAGTGGTACTCATATCAGGTGGAGGAAGGACAGGAACTAAGCAGGGAGATGGAACAAAGTTGTCCCCATAGCAGTCCCAAGCCACAGGGACCCAAGGGCTTTCCTGTCCATCAGTCAATCACTACTGGCTCCTTGGTGCATTTT
>NW_008345269.1:136493-151580 GCF_000622305.1 Nannospalax galili
TTCTTCCTTCCTCTGGTTTAATGAGACAAACTGTATGAGAATTTTTATCACAGTAAACAAGTTCAAGACTATCTCATGACAATGGATTTCTCTCCATCCTTCTTTTTGTCTACTAAACATTAAGGACCATCTGTGTATTCAGAACTAGTTCTAAAAGAAGCCAGTACTTTAAAAAATCTATAACTCAATGGTAGAACTCTTTTCTAGCATGCACTGAGTTTGGTTCCAAGTTCTGAGAAAATCTATTTATGCAACTGTAAGCCATAGATAAGCACGGATTAGAGTGATTTCTGGAGAAAATTTTTCCATATTCAACATGATACAGTCTCGGACAAGTGGTCAGGAATGGAATAACTCAACAAATATTTACTAAGCATCTAGTACCCAAGCTATTAAGTGAAGACAGAGAAATACGCTATGATTCGAGGATTACGGGTACTGGGTGCATGCGGAAGCATCTGCATCGACTTCATATCACTGACATTACAAAGCACCATCGATTCAGCGGGTGAAAACCCCACAAATTAGCTTCCTTACACTCTGGACGTCAGAAGTCTGTGATGTGTCTCCTTGAGCTAAGAGTCAAGAACCAGCAAGGATGAGCTCCTTCCTAGAGGGTCCAGAGTCCATTCTCCTGTCGTTTTTAGCTTCTAGAGACTGTCCAGGTTCCTGGGCTGATGAGGTCATCCTCACCAATCCAATGATGGATGGTTGAGTCTTTCCCACATCACATCATTCCTACTTTTTCTCTTCTCCTCCCTCCACTGTTGCTAAGGACCATTTGACCGAGTGGACCCACCTGCACAAGGTCCAGGATAATTTCCTCTGTGTCAACACCAGATGAAGAACAGAAGAAAAACGAAAAAGAACAAGACCTCAGGGAGGAAGCCCGACAGCCAGAGCGTAAGAGCTGAAGACGTGCCCAAGCCTGTTCCAGCTCTGAACGGCCCTTGGTGGGTGTGAGAGTCAGCGCAGCCCAACTGCTGTAACAGAAGTCCCACATTTTACTGGTCTAACACAGCAAAGGTCATTATTCTCCACCGAACAGGTCAGGCAGGTGTTTCTGGACCGGTACCTGGCCTATGTGTTCTGCTCCATGCAGCTACTGTCGACCCAGTTTCTTTGGATGATAACTCAGCCCTTCCTAAGACCCTGGCTCCTCTCCCTACACCCACTGTTTGGGGAAATGGACTGGAAGCACCACAGATGGGACAGTTGATGGGTGAGGGAGGAAATTGGTGTAGCTCACATTTTTCACAAATAACTATGTCAGTCCCTGTGGCTTGGTGGGCTGGAGAGAACACCAGGAGAAAGGCCTGGCCCAGCCATCAGTGAGGAAGTGTAACGCACCAGACACCCTCTTACTTCCGGGGTAGTGAACAAGCGTTTGCTGAGTAAATGACTTGGAATGGGGCCGACCAGCTCAAGGCCTGACTCAGCATCCTGGAGTAGGTCACTTGGTTGTAATCTCTCTGAGATTTGTTCCTTCATCTCTGAAGGGATATAAAAATGTCTACAGCACAGTTGCTGCAAAGTTCCTATGGGGTTAAGGGCAGAGTAAGTGTAACGTACCCCTGCCAAGCGCCAAGCAGCACAAACACAGCACCATAACCAGCTCATTTACTCCCGCTGAAACCCTAAGCAGAAGTGATGTCATCATCCTTAGTTACGGACAGGAATGGAAGCACAGAGCAGGCAGCAAGTGCCGCACTCCAGGGCCTGCAGTCATGATTGCCAGAGCTACGCTTCACCCCTACTTCAGAGGTCTTAACCACAGTACTACGCCCTACCTGAGGCGGGTTGTGTGTCCATGAGGGCATCTGGCATCTAATCAATGCTCAGGAAGTGGCAAGGTGGGAATGGGCACAATGTCTAGGAACAGATGATGTGAGGACAGTGCACTAGTAGCTGATATTACAAGGGTATAAGGAAAAAAATCCTTGATGTGGGGTGACATTTCAGTTCTTAGAAGAAACTGAGAATCAAAAGTAAGCCTCCATTCTGGCAAAACTTCAGGGCGTACAGACTACAAGCAAAAAGAGGAGGACATAGGAGACCCTAATGGTAGCCCAGATACTAGGACTGTGTCATAAGCTGGACATTAACTTAGCCTGGAGTTGACCTAGGAAGTGCTGAGTTTAGAATGTGTCCGAGTCCCTGGACAAGAGAGGAAAGGAGGTAAATTTAGGCGTCAGGCTACTTCCCTCAGCCATGTTTATTATGAAGGTCAATTGCTGTCTTAGCTATTGTGTGAATTGTGTTTTGCACACACATGCCTACCCACATTGTGGTGCTGACCAACCTGGTGTATTTGGACCTATTTTTAGAATGCATTCTTCACAGGGCTCTTTGGATCCAAAACATCCAGGTGATTATGCAGGGGAAAGTAAAAGTTCATTTTTTTTGCAAGGAAGTAACAGCAATAAAAAATAATCATAAAATAAATTTAAAATCTCTCAATCATAGTAGAAAAACAAGCCATTTTTATTAAATATATTTTATTTTTTTAGAAGAAGAATTTCATTACAGCTTTAACACACTCAAAACAGTTTCCAGAGCAAAGATACATCTCTTCCAGAAGTGGCTATAAAATTTTTAGGTTCGCTGTTGAATTAACAGTCATACAATATTGAACTCGGTATAAGCCCTGTAAGACATAAAATTGAATGAGTTTTTAACATTTAAAAAAGATCTCCATTTCACTTAAAAATACAGTGTTTCTTACAGAAAGACATTGTTTTCGCTAATATCACTGAGATGTTGGTGCATGCGTCTCTCATCTGTATGTATCTGATTATTACCAGTCATAATTAGTTGCACTCGGATCCTTGGTGCCTGTGTATGTCTATAAAGTCATCGGGTAGATTTCAATGGTAATGTTTATCACCTCTACTAATTAACATGATGTAAATTTTTATGCTTCCTCCTCAAATATAATTCACTTTTTAAATTTGTTGATTTTTTTTGATGTGTGTGTGTGTATCACACAGAACATCCCAAACCATCTTATTCAACTATACACCCACTTCCCAGATGGCACCCTCAATAAGCCCTTTTTAAAAAACTCAGGCTAGATTTGCAACTGAGCTGTAATTCAGATATTATCTTCAATGTATGCAGGATCTGAACTGAGGATATAGCTCAATAGAAGGAAGCTTTGGGTTAGATCCCTAGCACTACACACACACACACACACACACACACACACACACACACACAACCTAATAAGATAAAAGCAGATTCTAACATTCTAACATGTTTCCATATGAGAACAAAACCAGCAGCATATACAAAGACTAACAAAGGGGATTCTTTGGAAAAGACTGGAGAAATCAGATACGTAAAAGGACCCTAACCCTCCGCCTCTTCTTTGTTCTCTCGTTTCTCTATTTCTCTGTCTCTCTCTAAAACTTGTAAAGGAAAACCTGGCTTTGATTTTTATTATTTTTAAGATTAATTTCTAATGTTTTTAATTATGTGTATGTGTGTGGGTATGCCCTTGTGTGTGCAGGTGCCCAAGGAAGCCAGAGACTTCAGATACCCTAGAGCTGGAGTTACAGGCAGTTGTGAGCAGCCTGATGTGGGTGCTGGGAACTGAACTGCAGCCCTCTGCAGGAGTGGTCTGTGCTCTTAACCACTGAGCTATCTCTTCAGCTCCCAGCCTTGAGTATTAGAAGGAGTGCCGGATCCTCCTTCCTGGTACCCGTGAAGGACAGCTTCACAGTTTCTGACTGACTGTGGTCCGACCCATGGCACAGTGGATGTGCTTCCTGGGTGTCCTCCACACACAGGATCTTCAGTCCTTCAACTTCCCATACATTATTAAGGAAAGAAAGAAGTCCAAATTTTGGTTTGTGGTTGATTTACTCGGCCTGTTATTCCTTTACAAACTAAACGATTTTAACTATATTCATATTTTTAAAATCCTGGCATTTTGGTAACATGATGAAGTTTTCCTATTTGTAGGCTAAATATAGAAAACATGTCCACATACAGCAACTTATATTGAAGCAAGAGTTATGATAGCTTCAAACCCATGGTCCATGAATTAACACAGTCTGTAGAGATGACCGAGGGGCCCTCAGATGATGATGGTGTTGACGATGACCGAGGGGCCCTCAGATGATGATGGTGTTGACGATGACCGAGGGGCCCTCAGATGATGACAGTGTTGACGAACTACTAAACATACGACTGAAGGCTTGACTAGTTTTCTGGTTCTTCTCAAGCCATTTCCTTTGAAGCAGATCAAATTCAGTAAAATTTTTCACTTCCACATGACAATATACAGTGGTCCTGCTTAGACATCGAGCCAAATATCAGTAATAGCGGACATTTCCTGCTGTGTGACACACATTGTCCAAGCAAGGACCTCATTTATCCCTACCACATGCCCTCCCATCACACACCATTTACAGAGGAAACTGGTGCCCGGGGATGACAGATCCGGCTGATGAAAGGCAGCTCTGAAGATGGAGTTTTGAGAGTCATGTCCCTTCCACTCTGCCACAAGACTCCAACCTGGGGAGTGTGCCCTGCACCAGTGGGAAGCAGAACATAATCTGGGAATTAAAAGGGAACATGAAGCAGAACAAAAGCTTCTAATACATTAAGTTTTGTCACTTTACAAAGCACCGAAAGCTGTGCTTTTGCAAGGGCACTCAATTCTGAGCAAGCATCCAAGGACCACAAAATAGTTTCGGAAATCCTTGTCTAGCAGCCTCGCAATGTTAAACATGCATCTGCGTTGCTGAACTTTAATTAGTAATATAGAAGAGTCTCTATTTTTAGAAGGGAAGAACTGTTTTCTACCCTACTTAATTTCCTTTGTAAGGCACTAGTCTTCTCCGGAAGGTTTGACTAGTAAAATCTCCACATTCTATGTGATGCCACAGACCTTTATGGGAAAGATTAAGTCCTAAGAATCACCTCTTCTTGACTGGTTTCTAGAGTCCGTTCTGTCACAAGGTAATCCTGTCAGAGGTCCAGATGTTTTGCAAATTCCTCACGTGGATGTGTATGCAGACTGTTACATCCTCAAGAAAACAATCTGCATGCATATATATGTAATTCTTCTCTCTTTTCTATTTCTATACATGCACATGCATGTTTATATGTGTACATACATATTTTTAATTCACATGCATTTCAAAGACGAGGAAGAAAAGAGAAGCCTAGTGGCAACATGGAGACAAGGCTCGCGGGCTTGTTCTGCCATGGCAAGTTTCTCTGAAGTGACCTCCCCTTAGTCCTTACACAATCACAGAGACTGGGAGGTGAGCATGTATTAATTCAGAGTTTGATAGCTCTGCTCCTCTACTGAGGATCCACTATGAGAGCCGAGTGCTCGAGTAGAGTGCCTGGACCCTGACCTCAGACAGATTGCTGCTTGGTTTCTACTTCTCAAGTAGAAGTCCAAGAGTCCTTTTTTAAGCTTGAAAATGCAAATTATCAGACAGAGCACTCACTTTTTCCTAACCTGTTTTCAGTACACACGTGTATCTGAGGATATATTGTGACTGTCTTCTTTACATGGCTGTGACCCAACAACAGCCTGCAGCTTCCCCCACATAGTAGAAACTGGTATCTTAGTGATGATTTCAAGTAGGTGGGAGAAAAGAGTACATATAGCCTCAGTAAACAGAGTTTTGCTTCAGAAATCTCTGTCCTCTACTTAGGTCCCAGCTAAATCCTCTGTGTGGAGCTTTCTGCTTTTCAGCTTACGAATGCCTCAGCTCACCTGCCACCAGGTACCCAGATGGGGTAAGCTTGTGATATCAGACACAGTTCTTCCTCAGTGTCCTTCGGGAATTGATTCCAGACCTTTGACTAAGGTCTGAAGGTGCTCAAGTCCCTTGTACAAAAAATGGCACAGTATTTACTGGTGACCACTGCATGTGCTCTGAATGTGTTAAGCCATCTCTAGATTGCCTGTGTATGTAATATGGTGTCAGTGCTATGCGGGTAATTGCTATACTCTATTACTCAGGGACTACCAACAAGACAAGACCCATACATGTTCAGTATAGGCAGTTTTTCCCTAAATATTTTCACTCTTCAGTTGGTTGAACACGCAGGTGTAGAACCCATGAATTACCTGAGAAAAGGGTTCAGACCTTCCATCTCATTTTTCTCAGTCACATATTCTGTTCATTGCTTCATATCATTAAGCACATGTCAATAAATGTGATTTTTGAGTATTTCTCCCTTGGAGACTCTCCCACTTTGCAGATCTCTTTTCTTGTTTTTCCTTAATAAATTTGTATTTGCTCTGCTTAAAAGAAAGGGAGGGAGGGAGAGAGAAGGGAGAAAGGGAGGGAGGAAGGAAGGAGGGAAGAAGGAGGGAGGGAAGGAGGGAGAGAGGGAGGAAAGAAAGAAAGGAAGAGAGGAAGGAAGGGAGGAAAGGAGGGAGGAAGAAGGAAGGGAGGGAGGAGGGAGGGAGGGAAAATGTAGTTTTTATGCTGTAAATGCAGTATGGTCACGATGCACTCTGGGAGATGTAGGAGGGCAGTCATGGCAGGAAACCTCCTAGACCTTGTCACCCACACCGTATGTGGAAGCCGAGCTCTCCAGGTTGGGGGACAAGAAGTGGAGCAGGAACCTGATATGGAGCTCTGGTTCTGTGCTTTTCTTTTCTTTGTCCCTTTAACACTTCTACAAAACATAACCACCACCATCACATTTTACATCTTGAGAAAACCGAGGTTCACAGAGATCTAATTAGCTAATATGGAAGAGATGTTGGATTTGCAAGTAGAATTTCGAAGCCTAGAGCCTGGGCTTCATGCTGCACTCCTGGGAAGTAAATGGATCTTAAAATCAAGTCAGATAAAGCATCTCATACAGCCATAAGAAGAGTTAGAAGTTCTGAATGAGACTCAGATGAGAGAGCACTGCAGTGCCCACGGGCTTCAGGCTTGGTTCCCTGAGGTCTAGGAGAGGAATTCTGCAACAGCTCCCCTCTCCTTAAAGGGTCAGGAATCAGGGGTGACAGGACAAGACTGGAGGAGGGACTAAGTCTATGGCAGTTCAAGCCGAGAGGAAGGCAGTCCACTTACCTCTATATGGTCACTGGGAGGGACTGAGTCTCTTTATAAACCCTGCATTACTCTAACAAGTAAATGTCCTGATTTAGATAGTATTCTGACCATACAGAGCTGAAATCTTTTAGAAGATAGCAGCCAAACATCCTTGTCAATATTTAATAAACTTGGCAGTAAGGATTGGACATTATAAAATAATGACTTCTTAAAATATTTAAAATCATGTTATTTGCTTAGTTTGCATTTCCCCCTTTGCCTCTGCTGACCTTTCCTTTCTAGCTGGGTGTAACTTCTTGCCACCAGTAAGGAACAGAACAAGTATTCAAGAAAGCGAGAGCCTACAATGGCCAGAGACCTGAGCCAGCTCTGAAAGGCCACCAGGAGAACCAGCTCCCTGTTACCACTCGAGGGTTCTGTCAGTTGGCACTAGTGGCAGGCAGGACGGGCAGTTATAGAGAGCTCTTTATTACTCTATTCCTTAACCTGGAACAGATGCCCCAGGTCTCCATGGTGTCATCAGTGGCATCCTCTTCTGTTTGTACGCCCAAATGTTCTCAGTATGGGCCAAATTCCACCGCAAATGCTGCAGCTCTGTCAGGCCTCTGCAGTTCCTTCTTTAACAAACCAGTGGAGCTGTCCAAGCTGGTGCATGTTCTTACTAGCTCAGTTCTACCTAACTCTCAACATATTTTATTATGCAAAAAAATCATAATATTGTAGGTAACCACATGAAGCCTTGTAAAGAGTCTGATAGAAAGTGTATTTTTCTTTTCTATTATAATAAGCCCCCCAACCTTGTAATAAGATGCAACAAATACTACCAGTACCTTCTGCCTTTATTCTTCCAGTTGTAAGGGGAGAGGGCCCATGAGACAGGGAGGTCAGAACAGTGCTTAGAAATCCATTGCTTAGGATAAAGATAAACTAGTGACGCCTGGACAGATACTGAAGGGCTTTTCTATGATAAAGCCACTGAGAGGGTGGCTCTGCAAAGAACTCAGTTCCTACTTGTGAACCTCAGTAAACTACAGCTGCCATTCTCAGAAGCCCTATCTTATGGTGGTCCCTGCGGCTTCTGTCAGTGGCTGTGGCAACAGGCAGGGTCAAGAGACTCTCCACCCAGCTCCCTAGTTCTTACATAGCCTGCTGGTGTCTTGGAATGAGCAGCACACCCTGTCGAGGCACAGCAGAGAAAAGGAGGCAGAAAGGGGCAACGCAGGAGACACCCTGGCTCCCGGAAGCCAACTTGGCCCTGCTTTTTGTTAGCTGGGACTGTCTGAACTTCCTGTTCTGCTCTGCTCTGGAGGCTCTCAGGGCTCCACGGCCCAGACAATTACAATGCACTGCAGACATGTGGGCCAAAGAAGTGACAAAATTAGGCTCATAAGAACAAGATACTAGGGAGGTGGCAAAGGCTTCATTTACTCCAGAGCGCCATTTAATTCTAATAAGTCAGTTATAAACCCCAAAGAACTGGAAATAGGGACTTGTGCAGACACTGCTATCTCAATATTCATGGAAGCATTATTTACAACAGCCAAAAGGTGGAAAGCAATCTGAGTGTCCATCAGCAGATGACAGCGTAGATAAAGTGCCTGGTATTATTCCACCACGAGAAGAAATGAAGCTCTAATACATGTCATAACACGAACAAACCCTTAAAACGCTCCTGTAGAAGTAAATCAGACACCGAAGAATGGCTTCGGAAGCAAATTCAGAAAGAGAGGACTGGGGATCACCAATGGCTCAGTGGAAGAGGGAACGGGAAGTTATTATTGAACCATTACAGAACTTTTTCTTGAGTAATGAAATTATTTCAGAAATGTAGGTGATGGTTGCACACATTATGAATACAGCCAATGCTGATGTATGGTACATGTCAAAGAGTACCTGTACATGTACAGCTTTATGCTGCACAGTTTTGCCACTAGAAAGAAGGCTAGCTGCTTGGCAGTCCTGTTTTCTTCTTGTTATGCAAAACAATCTTTTCTCCCTACTTTCAACTCCATTGCTTTTTCTTTTTCTTGGTGGATATGTAAACCCAGCGTTATAGGTATTGAACAGCAAGAACCATAAGAACTCCGTAAGCAGTGCTCCATAAGAAGGCAGCGTGTCTTATTCCTTTGAAGTGCTGATTGTGAATGTTGGTTTTCTTGTGAATTCCACTGACTGTTAGTGACCCAGACTCACCCAGGAAGTAAGGTCAGAGCCAAGGCTCAGTCCTGGTAAGGATCAATCCCAAATTCACATTCTTAATCATTATTCTATGGCTTTCATGATCTCTAAAACACGATTGAGGGACTTGGGGGTGATGGTTAGTGGGCACAGGGCTTACTTGAGGGGGACTGAAAATGCTCACAGTTGATTGTGGTGATAGTTCTAGGGCACTATAGCCTTGTAAGTACATTAAGCATTGATTTACATGCTTAAATAAGTAAATTTTATGATTTCTGAATTACATCACTCAATAAAGTTACTATTTTAAGAAGACCCTCACATGGTTGGTTCTCTATAGTCTAGTTTGAGAATATGTAAAAGTAAAATTATCAATTTTCTAGTTAGAGTGAGTGATAGAAATAGTGATCACTATTTCTACTGTTTTCTTGGAGCTTTATGTTTACCCACGTTTAATTCTCCTAGCAAACTAAGAGGGAAATCCTGCTGCTGTAAATTCAGTTATAGGCAAAGTGTAAACCTTCGGCTCAAAAAATGAAAATTTTAGCTATTATTATTGCAAAAAGAATTTTCATCATTAATGCTTCCTAAATTCCAAAAAAAAAAAAAATTACTCAACAAACTCACGAGTAAGGAGAGAAAGAGACACAGCTTAGTTCTGATGTGGAGCCCTCTCCGACAAAGAGCCATGGAAAGGCGCTGCTGGAGAGACAGCAGTGAGCAAGTGAGTCAGGCTCAGGGAGCTTGACGTGGGGTGGCGCTGAGTTACGGTTTTGGAGGATGAGTAGAATTTTCTTGAGTTGAGTAGTCAAGGAAGTATATTTAAGCAAATAGATATGACCAAGATGTGGAGGCTCATGACACTAAAAATACCCCTCTCCTCCTAGATGGGGAGTCTCCTTCAGAACAGTTCATGGCTATAGTTTTGGTACCTTGCAAAGTACTCACAATACACTGAATAAATACTGAATTCATGGGAAGATGGATTATTGAGTGAATTAATAAATGCCATAAAGTGTTTGAGAAATAGCAGTTAGATTAGTGTGATAATAGTAAAAAGTGGAGTGGGAAATGAAGCTAAAAAGTTTGAAAGCAAATTCTGAAGGGATCTGTGGCATAAATAAAGGAGTTTGGTCTTTAAGAAACATGGATCCAGGGCTGGAGAGATGGCTCATCAGTTAAGAGCACTGGCTGCTCTTGCAGAGGACCCGGGTTCAATTCCTAGCACCCACATGGTAGCTAACAACTGTCCATAACTGCAGCTCCAGGGGCTCTAACACCCTCTTCTGAACTCTATGGGCATTGTACAACATGGGGGCACTTACATACATTCAGGCAATATACTCATACCCATAAATAAAGTAAATAAAAAAGCAACATGGATCCATTGACCTTTTGGGTTTCATTTGTTCAGCTTTTGTTTTAGTATATTAATAACATTGGCTAGCATGTGTTTAGTCATAATTCTGGAAGAGGTAAGAGGAAGAGCTGCAATTAGTTGAAGGTGGTTATGTCTCAAGAGGGAAAGTTCTTAGGAAACTCCACTGAACTATTCAGCTGTGAGATGCTGAAGAGGGAGAAGAGAAACTGCTTGAAAATAGTTCCCTCGTATACAGCTTGAGTGACTGGCAACAGTGCTGCAGAGGTCGGAGATGCTTTGATAAGAGGAAGAGGACAGTGAGAATCAGGGCACTCAGATGACTGGCGGCACCAGGAAAATAGGGAATAGAGGTAGAAATTTGGCTGCTCTTAAGTGTTCATTGAAACGGTAAAGGAGTTGAGATTGGCTGGGAAAGGGATGGCACACAGAGTTCCAGAGAACATCTGTATTTAAAGGGCAGATGGGGGGATGACAGGATGAGCATGGACTGATAGACAAAGGTTTAGGGGAAGACCTAAAAGATGGCAAGACTGACATTACAGTGAGAATGTGGACCCAACAGACACATCAAGGAAACATGATGAGAACTTTCAGTTGCAAGTAGCAGAAACCTGCTGGAGCTAACGTGTGCAGAAGAGGAAGAATTCAATAGCAGGATTCAAGCTAAAGGCAGAACGTGTGGCTGGAGCTCACAGGGTCTGAACTTAAAGTGGACAGTTGATAGGAACCAAGGTAGACACCTGGCTTGTCAGCAAACAAGCAGCTCATTCTTCTCTCTGAAGACCAGCCCTTTGCTCTTGCCTACCTCATAGTCTCTGAGTTAAACACCGAGCAGGTATCCAAATCACAATGCAAGTCTTGTGAGGAGTCTGAATGGGTCCCAGTGAGGCTGGGTGTGCCTTGTGATCCAATTGATATGTCCAGAGGACGATGGGGAAGAACAGAGAACAAACATGGCTGCCAGGGCTCATTTCACTGAGCGCAAGAAGTTCTCAGAGAAGGGCCACTCTGGATAAAGTGGGTGCTACCAGACACACCTCCTACCAGACTGATAAAAATGACTACATAAAGGGCAGGCTGAGCTTTCTTGGAGCCATCAATTACAAAAACAGTTAAGCACCATGACTCCTTTTCTGTTCCTATTTCCTGTTAGCTCAGAGGGAAACTTGCACTAATGTCTGTTGATTTCTCTATAGCAGAAATAAGACTTATCAAAACAAACTGCTTATGAAATGCCTCCAACATCCTTAGGTCAGAGGCCTAAACAAATACAAATGATGGTTTTTTTCTAGAAAAGCTAGCGATTTCTGGGCGTTTTGCTTTTTCCTGAGTCTCATTGATTTCACAAATTGTGCGCACTCTCTCTGGCTTTTGTTAATCAAACTGCCACCTGTGATAGACTACTGGTTCCTCATCTTATTTTGATTAATTCCATTTTCACATTCATCTCCCTGGCACAGTTTTCAGTGGATAATCTTTTAGGGCAGAGAGGGATGGGGGATGATGAGGAATTCGGGGGTAGTATCTCCTGAATCTGAGCCTGTCTGTTCACAGAAATATTTTCCCTCATCCCTTTTCGCTCTAAGAACAGCACTACCAGCTGTACTTGCCTGAGCCATATCTAAATTAATAAAATAAAAAGTGGGATTATTGACATTTCTTGCTTCAACTAGCAAATGTGCATCTTTGAGTTTTTATCAGTTGAAATGATCTTATAAAAACATTCACAGAAACAGGCTCAGCATAGAAATAGCAATGACCACCTTACCCGTCGTGCTACTACAATTTGAATTTCCTTTACTTTTGTTGTCCTTTTATAGTTATTACATCATCTCTTTCAGAAATTGGTATTAAGCTAAAGTAGTTCAGGGAAAGCAAAGAAACTTCATAGCAGGAAAGGGGTTTCACTGCATCCTTGTTCACAGCTCCACTACCCAAGACCTGGATGACCTCAGGGAATATTTTACTCTCTCTGAACTTACCCTTTCTTACTCATTCAAGTATGCTTTGATGAGGTTTAAGTGGCACATATCAAGGATACAGCATAGCACACCTGACACACAGCTGAAGCTAATTAATATTCCTTCCAAAATATAAGGTGAAGTGCAGTGAGAGGACCCCATTACCCTGTACCCAGAAACTATGACTCAGACAGGGATAAGGGAGTTTAGTGTTCAGATAGGTCTATGAGAGGTCTGGGAACCTTGGTTAGCTGTATCTTCATACAGCCCACTTGGAAGTGGGATGGGGTGATGCTGTCTTCTACAGAATCTGTGTTTTACAGAGCAATGATAGCATTCATCTTTGAGAGTGTAAGGTTCTTTGCACTTGTGATTGGGGGCATCTGGATGACTTTATGGCTGAACCCCCACTGTCTATTATTAACACAAAGGCCTGGGAAGGCCGCTAAGCAAGATATATTCCAGATTTAATTCAAGGCCACAGGCAATGCTCAGTAAGGACAGTGGTAATGAATCGTCTACTACACAAATGTCCTGTGGTCTAGTTTAGGAGGACCAGAAAAGAGAGAGGGAAATGACCTTCACTCATACTTCAGAAGAGCATTCTGAGCACAAGTTCACATGGTTTGTAACTGGATTAATATTTAAAATCAGGGTGAGGTCAGCTCTTCCCCCTTGAGATAACATTTCAAGCCTTCAAATGTTGAGGTCACTGTCCTATGCAGCAGTGCTGAATGCCCAGGGGACACAGTAGTAGCAGAGGACTCAGCTGAGAAGTCTTGGCCCCTGAAGGATGAGCTCCCAGACAGAGAAAACAGAGGATGGCCGCTTCTGTGCCGAGGGAGCAGGAGGGCTGGGAAGAACGTCACTGATGGTGATACTGAGGCACCAATTTTACTCTCTTGCCATGTAGCTTGGTAAATACTTGGTGCCCAACAAATATTTGTGGAATAAATTTCTACTAATTAAACAATTCATATGCATCCTATTTAGGTATTGTCTCCTTTTATTTTGCTTTAAGGAATACTGAAGTTTAAAAGTTCACAGGAATCAGCAGGTGGGGAGGGGGCTTAGGCTTTTCAGTCTGAGAGAGACTTGGGCAAGTGATTTCACATTCCCAATGTTGTTTTTATTTTATCTGTAAAATAGGATTATTGGGAAATCTAACTGAACTTCCTGTGTAGAATGAATGAATGTCTACCTGACCCTAATCATGGAGCTTATCACATAGCAATAATCAGCTGTGAACTGTTTAGCAAGAATCCGTGTGCATAGTTTCATTCCCTGAGTCTCATAGCTGAAGACAGAAATGAAGAGAAATAAAAACTAACGTAAAATCAATGAGGAACGAAGTCTTCAGCGAGAGGAGCAATGTGCTGAACTGGTTTTCTAAGTTATGATCTCATCATAAAGGATGTTTTGTACTTCTGTTATATTTTCCTAAGTTACCACAGTTCTAGGTGTGTGAAGAAGGTACCCAATAGACAAATGCCAGTGTTGATTCTGTGGGATTAAAAATACAGCTGAAAAACTACTGACTAGGTGATGGAAAACTTGAATCAAGTGCCAGTTTTGCCACTGATGAGTTATAGGACCTTGGGTAAGGCTCGGCACCCTCTTATAATCAGAAGATCCCTCCAAATTTTTTGACCCCATATTTTTATGGAGATGGAGGAAGTAGAAACTTGTAGAACAGGCTACAGAATTTTTTAAATATTTTATTTTTATTTTATCTGTATGCATGTATTGCCTACATGTAGGCAAGTGTACCCCTGTCATGCAATGCTTGTGGAGGACAGAAGAGACCGTTGGATCCCCTGGAACTGGAGTTACAGACAGTTGTTAGCTGCCATGTGGGTGCTGGGATTCAAACCCGAGACTTCTGCAAGAACAATCAATGTTCTTAAGGCTGCTAAGCCATCTCTCCAGCCCCATGAGGCTACATAATTTTTAAGGAATAATTTTTCTGCCTACCAAGTTTTAAGCATTGCCATAAGTGCTTTTCAAAGATTATTTCATTTTTATCCCTCAGTACATACAGTGAAATGAGTTTTTATGTCCTCAGTTATATCGAAGGAAAGTGGAATGTAGTTTTCCATTATTAAGCATTTCAGTGGCCTGAGAAATTGTCTCCTTTTGAAATTATATTTTGCTTTTATAAAAATATTTTTGAGTTTTGTGCATTTTCTATAATAGCTCTTAATCAAATTTAGCCTTCCCTGCTGGATTTCATGCATTCTGTCATACATGTTGAATCCTAACCAGTCAAGCATTTAAAAAAAATAATTTATTGAGAATTTCATACATGCATATAAGGTGTTTTGATCAAATCCATGCCCACTCCCTCCCCTCCAACTCCTCCCATATTTCCCCATCACTTTTTTCTGATAACTTCATGTACTCTTTCTTCTACTTTGATTTATTTATTTTTTATGGGGCTTTTGCTTACTCTAACATCCCCCCTCTGAAGCGGTAACCTAAAATCTTTTAAGGATTAGATACAAGCTCCCAAATACTTAGACATTTT
>NW_008345269.1:152064-163439 GCF_000622305.1 Nannospalax galili
TTACTTCCCTCTCAAAGGATTCTAGATAGGGGGAGAAAACAAATTTGCCCATCATTTTAGGACAATAGCTGAGTGTCTCCCTTAGCTACAGGTGGGCACTACAGTATTGGAGACCAAGATTTGAAGTCTTACATCTGAGCAGCACTTTCTGGTTAGAACAAAATCATCAATGAGAAATAATTGTCTAAATAACTTTTTGTGTAGAATTAAGCCTAATGTCTCAGAAGTGTAATCCCTTGAACTCTTAAAGAAATATACTGATGACTTTACTCTTTGGTTATACTTTCCTTTGGGGTACTTAAGACCATACAGTTGGCCCAAATAAATCAATTTATTTTTACACTTAAGGTCATTTGAGATCGGTTCCTTAGGGGTCACATGAACTTGGGTGGAACTCCTGGCTCCTTTCTTTTACCAGTTCCATCTATGTGAAGGTAAGTCAAGGGTCCTGCTCCACTATGTCTGGCTTCACTTGGAAAGCATGAATGAGATGTTTCCTCTGAGTTGACCCTCCTCTTTGTAGACTGGACACTGGTTCCAGTCCATCTTGTGGTGTCTCCATGTCCTCCATGAACAAGAGGATAGGTAACTCATCAGTTACAGGACATTTTGAAAGATGTTTTTCTGTAGTCCCCTGGAACTAGTCGACTTTGGAGGGCAAAGGGAAAAAAACTGTCCATTAAGTCCCTCTGACCACATTAGTATAGGCCTCAAACTATGGCTGTTAAACATCCAATAAGGTTAGTTCCACCAGTCTGGTACTTTTAATTATCATGTGCTATGTAGATAAGGCTTGGGTAAAAAAAACAAATATTCTCAGATAAACCTCCAGTCCAGCATTTATACCTAGATGTCCCTCGGTGAAAGTTCATCCACTGGAGTCTAGTCAGCCTATCTAGGGTCACTCCCTTAAAGAGTATCTGTGCTCCCTCAGCCAGCAGTAATCAGTTGCCAACAGTTATTCAGCTAGGGTTGGGGCCTGCTGCCCATTTCCCCAGTTCTATGCTGGGTTTTTGTCTGCTTGAGTCAGCATGGGCCTTGTGCATGCTGTGACCATTGTTGCAAATTCATCTGAGCAAGTTTCCAGAGGCCTGAAAACCTTTGTTTCCTTATGCTCATGCACAAACCCTGGTTCTCAAAGTCTTTCTGCCCCCTCTTCTGCAATGGTTCCTGAGCCTTGGGTGGGTGAGGTTTTAATACAGGAGACCTATCCAGGGAACACACATGCTACAGTTTCTTATTTCCTAAAACTTGGGCAGTTGTCGTCTGTGTGCATTGCCCTCTGTTGTATGAGGAAGCTTTGCTGCTGAGAGCTGAGGGATGCATTAGTTTTCTCTCTACTTTCTGTTCTGCTATGTTCCATGAGCCTTAGGTGTAGAGGTTCCACTGTAGATGTGTCACTTAGAGCTGGGCATTTCTCAGACACATATTCTTTATGTGTGACCAGTTGTGGAACTCTATAATAGCCTCCGTCTGTTACAAAAAGAAGCTTCTTTGATGACTGGTATATGGTATACTTGTCAGTAAAAGTAAGGATTCATATTTAGCATATAGTAAGAAATTTCATTTGTCTACAGATATGACATAGATGAGGTTTTTTTCCTAGGATTTATGACTCTCCAGAATGTGCATTTGGTTATATTTACAATACTACCCATAAGTCCCTTCCATTGAGAGGGCTTTAAGTTCAATTAGATAGCTATTGATTATCCCCAAATAAGATAGTTTGCTGTGCCAGTCATTGTGGTTATTTGACTATACAGGGTTGGACCACTGATTTTCATTTTCATCCTACTGTAGAGATACCTGTACATCCATGTTTATTGCTTATCTTTTCACAATAGCTAAGAAATGGAAACAACCTAAATGCCCCTCAACTGAGGAATGGATAATGAAAATGTGGTACGTTTATACAATGGAGTTCTACCCAGCAGTAAGGACAGACGAAGCTATGAAACTTGCAGGTGAACAGATGCAACTAGAAGCTATTATACTAAGTGAAGTAACACCAACTCAGAAAATCGATGTATGTTCTCCCTCATTTGTGGATCTTAGCACCAATCCCTTATATGGAGTATATATCCTGATACAGCAGCAGCAGCAGCCAGGAAAATGGAAAGGAAGCATGAAGGGAAAGGAAGAGCCTGACAGAGGGGAGAGTAGGGAACAGATGTTACCAAGGGGGAAATGGAGAAAATGGGTGTATCCAACTGGGAAGGGAGGAGGGAAGGACATACAAGGAACCATGGGGGTAAAGGGGAAGAGGGAGCTCAAGAGGGGCAGGATAATAGGAGACAGATATTATCAAGGGGAAAATGGGAAATATTAGGATACTCAAACTGGGGAGGGAAGAAGGCTAGAAAGGAAGAGATAGGAGAGCTAAATAAAGCTTAGGTGCCATAAAAAGCCAGAGGGAAATATATGAACTCAAAAGCCCCCTGAAAAATAGATACAAAATCTGAACGTGTGTGTGTGTGTGTGTGTGTGTATCTGAATGTTCTATAATAAGGAACACAATGCCAGGCAGGGGAAACCTCCCTTAGAATTGTTGATCAGGGGAGTTCAAGAGACTCCCAAAATAACACAGGCTATTGCCACAGGTCTTGATTTCCTTCCAGAACTTGAAGGTAAGACCCTACTGCTGAAGACAGGACATACTTCAGACACAGATCTTGGAGCAATGGAGCTGGAACTGACCTGGTCACCTCCTCCCTGAAGACTGGGTCTCATTCAAGCTGCTAAAGGAGAAAATAAATCAGTGGTCCAAGCCAGCTGTAAAGCCTGATCTATCTCTCTTATTGACAAAGTGAATTAGAATTTAATATTGGAATTATGCTCATGGGGTTGGTTTACTTACTGTGGTTCTTAACCTTTATTGGATTATAAATTCCTTAGAAGTTGGATGACAGCAGAAGTCACAGACCCTTTGGAGTAAATTTTTCATGTAGGATCTCTCTTAGACAAAGGTTAAATCTGGCTCACAATCTTCAACCTGAGCACTAGCCTAACAGGAAGAAAGAACATTTGAATCCTACCCAGAGGGTGTTTCAGAGCTACAGCAATAACATACAAATCTTGACTGGCCCTTGACCTACCCTTTCAGGATGTCATATTTTTTCAGCCGTTAAGTCTGCAGCCACCTGCATATCTATTTTGTCAAGTGTTTGCCTTGGAGAACTAAAAGGTCACTCACTCAGCCCGGGTTCCTGCCTTGCTACTTCCCTCATGGGCTTTGGTGCTGGACCTGCACACAGAACAGACACAGAACTTGTAGGGCCGTGTGATAAGCATGGGCTAGCACGTTAGCCTGTCGATCCTATCACCTGCAGTCTGTTTGGGCTCCATTAGGTTGTGTGGTCACCATCCTGCCACTTAGAGATGCTTCTGATTTGAATTCATTATGGATAGAACCCTGTGGGCAGAGGGTTGGGTGAAGGGGGTGTGTGTGTGACCTGATTACATCTTTTCCAGAATTGTTCTGCGACGATAGGAAGCGTAGGCTTGAAGAACTGACATAGAAAGCCAATGAGGTTCAGGTTATCCCTTGTTCTCATCGGAGGTTCTTGGCAGTAGAGACCTTACTAATCATTGGCACCAAGTACAGAGCCCAGAACAGAGCCCGCTGGTGAAGCTATCTAACGACTAAAGAACTGATAACTCCTGGGAAGCAGAAGAGTCTATCAGTGATTCATTTATGAATCACTGCTGCTCACTACCAGTTAGCTGTGTGCAACGTGGCTCAGCAGCCTTTTTAGTCTTTCATAAGCCACTTAAAGGCAGCAACAGTAGGCACGTTTTTCTTCACACCACTGTTCATCCTTCTTAGCACCTAGCATAATTATTTGTACGTAACAGGCCACTGATAAATACTTGCTGATGGAAATATTCTATTTGCAGACTAAATGGATTTTTAAGCAAACTGTTTAAACAGCACTTGTAGCACCTTTTCTAGACTTTCCAGTGCCTTTTAGTGGGGCTGGATTTGAGAGTTTAGTAGACCATCTAAAGGAAGCAGCACAAAGGCGGCTTGAACTAGAGGAGACTCTGGAGGTCACTGGGTCCAGTTCCCCACCTGGTGCATGTGGCCATACTGCTGCTCGGGGTGCGCTTTCAATTTAAGTTTCCTGGTTGACCCCTTCCCGACTTCACAGAGCTCTGGCCTCATTTCTTTCTAGCCCTAGTAGCACACATTTGTACAACTATGCTAAATTCATTTCAAATAGGACCTCCTTCCTGTGACAGCCAGTGAACGTCCTTTGTCCCAGCTCAGGCCAACTGGTTTAAACCCCCTTACAGGAAGACTTTCTGGGTCAGGAAGCACTGGGACTTCCGAAGTGAGACTGCGTGTACAGCAGATGCTTAGGGCGTTCTCGTGGATTTGTCCTGTTGTGCTTATTTCAGTTTAGGAAGCAAGGTATACATAGCTAGAGTGGGCAGTGGCATTACATAAAACCACTTTAATCAGGTTACCACTAATTTATCATCTCTAAGGCTCTACTGAGTTCCTATACCCCCTCCCTGCTTATGAAATGCTTGCATAGATCTTGTTTCTTTCTGACAATGATTAGTTCTGCATATGAGTAAACATCCTCCAAGGGCACCCACTCTGTGCTAAGTGCTGTGCTCTTTGGAGTAGGCCACACAAAGGAAGAGGATTTGTCCCTGTGATAGTGTAATTTGGTTGCCAACAACAGAGTCTGGATAACTTTTTTCACAGTTGTCAGGTAGTTCCAAGAAAGCCTAGAATGAGTAATCTGGGACCAGAGCAGAATCTGGTAGACTCATGGCTCAGAATAACAGAGGGTCAACAAGTTACTCTGGTCACTAGAATGAATCAAGCATTACCCCCATGTTAGTGATATTTTGCTCAGGTTCACAGCCCTGGGAAGACTATTCTGACCATCCTAGCTTCAATCTCAATCAATCTCTCTCTCTCTCTCTCTTTCTCTCTCTCTCTCTCAGTAAGTTAGTTAGTTAGTTAGTTAGTTAGTTAGTTAGTTAGTTAGTTAGTTAGAAAAAGAAGGGTCCAATGCCTCCATTGAGCATTCCTTCAAAGCTGAACACAATGGAAGGAAGATTATTTGCCCAAAGAAAAAGTGATTGCCATTAACAGTGTAGGAAAATGGAGACTTAACAGTCAATGAAATCAACACTTAAGTATCACAGTAGTTCCATGAAGATTTTCAAAGGACTATGTGATTTAGCCAAATAAAACTCCATTGCAAATATCTCAAAGTAATGGTCTAATCGAATCTTGTAGGAATAGTGCTGAGGATAAATGCTATTCATTTAGAGAAAAAAAATGACCAGGGTAAGTCAGGTGGCACTCCCAGAAGTAACTGAGGCTCAGCACACCAGGGTGGGCAGAGCGTGATGAGGCAGAGTGCTCAGGACTACTCACAAGATTTAAATCAAAAGTTCAAGGCATGCTTTGATTAGAATAGCTCACATAATTAAGTGCAGATGCTATTTAACAAATCAGCAACAGATAAATCATGCACCATACACAGACCAGAGTCTTTTCCATAGTAATACTTTATAAATTTTAACTACTGTTAATATAGCTATCATCATTAGCCATATAAGACCATTTTTTTCCAACCACATATCACATTGTTTTCAATAAACATCTCCAATGGGCTGAGTTTATATATCCCATGTGTTTTAGGATTTGCAAAATTCTGTATGTCTAAGCTGATTCAAAACTGGTATCTGGGACTCAGTTCTGAAAGGGCAGCCACGGTAGCCACAAGCAGGTCTTTGCTAAGTTAGTGAGGCTGTCTCCAGAGGCAGCAGTTTCCCTGCCGGCACCCTGGCCAGCATGCCCTTCCTGCTTGTCAAATCAAGTTACTCTGCTGTAATGCTTATGGATTCTCACCCTACAGAAATGGGAAACAACCCGTCAGCACCACATTTGTAATGATTCTTAGACTTTAATGTTATTGTCAATTTTTGGATTCCTCTTCTCCAAGTTAAAATCTCCAACTTCTTTCATCTTTCTCTGTAACATGTCAGCACCAGCTTTCAAAACTGCCTTTGTTGTTGCTTTATTTTCCTTTTCAGATCACATGCCACATCTCTTCTGATACTTTCTAAAGCAAAAGTGTACAGATCAGGTTTTCAGAGTGTTCCAGTAAAGAGAGAGAGAGACTTCTGAAGAAATAATGATGACATATGTGGAGCGCTTGTTATGAGCCAAGTGTTGAGTGAGGCTGTCCACATCCACAGTCAACATAAGATGAATTAACCGTCTCTACCTGCATTTCATTTTCGTAAGTTTTTAGAGTTAGCAAATGGCAGCACCTGGACAAAACTGAGATGTGTTCATGATCAAAGCCACACTCCGTGCAGCTCACAGAGTTCAAGGCCATGGCACCACACACCCAATGATTAAGGACCAGTCTGCTTTACCAGTGAGCTGTGCTTTTCTAATTCTGCACCCTAGAATTTAGAAGTTATGAGAATAACGGGGTCACTCAGACATGGGAGGGTCTCTAGGACCTTACCTCTTAATCATTCATATGCATTTTCCATTCCATTTTACAATATATTCATGTTTACTCAAACATAAAAATTTTAGACTTATAAATGCCAAGTAAAACTGAACCTCTCAAAGGTGCACTGTACTGTTTTCTTCATGTTTCAGGGCTATGGAAAAGCCCGCTTAAGAACTACAGCCACAGGAGCTGGAGAGATGGCTCAGTAGTCAAGAGCACTGGCTGCTCTTCCAGAGGACTGGATTCGGTTCCCAGCACCCACATGGCAGCTGACAATCATCTGTAACTCCAGTTCCAGGGGATCTAACACCCTCTTCTGACCTCCTCAGGCTCTTCAGGACACAGGTGCTCTTACATACATGTAGGCAATACACTCATACACATAAAATTTAAAAAATGAGATACAAAAAGAACTACAGACAGCAACCAATAGCTTTAGCACGAGAAAAATTCCAAAGAGAAATTTTTTCCCATTCCATGCACTAAGACTCCCCACCTCTAATCTTGGCAAAGCACTGTGAGAGCACGCCTCACTCACAATGCATCCTGGTGTGTCCTCTAATGTAGTATGTGGTGCCTTGTGTGTTACACAGTTACTCATGAAAACAAAACTGAGAAGAACTACTTAAAATTACAGTTTTCATTTTAAAATTATTTGTCTTTTGTTCTGGTGATGATTAAATACAGCAGAGGAGCTACTGTTCATCAGCCTCATTCTGTGTATCAGGACGGCAGCCATCTCTATTTCAGAGAAGGCCTTTCTTGCTATTGTTTTATTATACCGGAGCCTAGAGCAGAAAGACTGTGCATGGAATGCATCTAAAGTACAAGAATGATTATCAGATAAAGTGAGAGATAAGATGATGCTCTCTGCTTCCTCCAGTTTACTTTCTGTACAGTATTGGGATATCAGTAGTCTTCAGGCCCTAGGAGAGGAGGCATTGTCTTTACTGAGCTCCTGAATAGATAATGGAGTTTATCATTTAACCTAGGGCACTCTTGAGAAAGGGAGCACTATTAATAATTAGGCCAAGGCAGAAGTCATAAATGGAGCCCAACCTAAGCAAAGCAGGTCACATGGTCGTTCTACCCATGACCGATTCTTCTAAGAGCCGAAAGCAAAGGAGCGATCAATTATACTAAAAACCTAATGCTGTTCTAACTAATTTCATATATTTGTGACACTGGTACCTATTTTTAAGCTAGGTAAATCACCTTGCTAAACTTTAGAGCCTGCCTTTCCCAAAACTTTCCCAAGATCTCTTACTAATGTCACTGTCATCTTCCTGTATGTTCTGTACCTTTTCACTAGTAATTGTATCTAAACTGTCAAAATTACTGCTGATTCATACCTAATCAGTATTCCACTTTGGCAGCAAAATGTCTTTTTCAGGAACACAGTGGTTAGTCAGTTTTCTTCATGTATTTACATTGTATTTACTTCTAATTGCATTCCTTATCTTCCCAGACTATTTCATTTTTGAAGGACTTCTCATGAACAGTAACAGTAAATTTGATCTCTGTCTTGAAAGGTGGTGTTAACTCTCACCAACGTGATTTGGTGTCACCTTAATTAATGGTCATTGATAGCAATCACAGAACTGCTTGCTGTGATAACATTAAAGGTGGCCTTCAAGGTCACCCAGTTGCCATAGGAGATAAACACTTGCTATAAGCAGAGTGTGTCCCCCCAGAGTTTCAAATACTAGAGTACAGAATCTTGGGCCTGGTGTGGCTATAGTGGGGTGCTGGTTGCACCTTAAGGAGGGAGGTCGAGAGTAGGGTAATTAGGTCATGAAGGTGCTGCAAATGGAATGGACTGATACAGTTTTCACAGGACTTCTGTTTAGTTCTGGTGAGAGTTGGTTGTTACAAAAAGAGGGAGCCTGGTCCCTCAATCCCTTTGTCGTCCTGTGAGATCTCTTTTGTTCCGGTTCCTGACATGATAATGCCATCTGCCATGAAGTGGTCATCCAAGACCGAACCAATGGGGCTGTCTGACCTTGACCTTTAGCCTCCCAAACTGTGAGCTGAATAATCAATCTTTTTGTATACTACCTAGTTTCAAGTATTTTGTCAGAGCAATAGAAAATGGACTATATTACTCCAAATCTCAGTCACTGACAAAATAGAAATTCTTCCTCTTCCTCCCCTCCCCCATTTGTGTATGGTGTGTTACACTCTGGTCCCAATGGGTATTCCTTTACACCAGGATATCTCTCCTCTGAATATTAATTTGAAACTCTTAATTTCCTCACATCTTTTTGCTCTTGGGCTAAGAAGGGGGGATTACCACACATCATGTCCACTTATCTTCTCTGAGTCATAATTTAGCCATACAACCAAACCTCAGTGCACTTTGGGAACTTTGTGTGGGAGCACAGTGTGGCAGCATCAGGTGGAACACATCAGGGGACACCTAGCAGGCCTGTGCCACAAAGGTCCTTCTTCCACCTTTACCATCACAACAAGCTACCATTGTTCCAGGATAGCTGAGTTCAGATTCTGCTCTTAATTTTATCTTCTTAGTATGAGAATAACATGGCCCTTGCAGGGGTAATGAATCAACAGACTCATATGACCACCACTCTTTCAGCCTTTGCGAGTCTTGGTGTCCTCATTCCAAACTTTATAAAAAGCACCTGACAATTCCAGCTCTGGTGTCATGATCAGTTCGTGTGGCTCCTTGATGCAATCTTATACAGCAATATTTCATTGGCTATGTATTGCTTTCATGTAGTATCTTTCTTTACTAAGGAAATGAAATTAAATTGGAATTTCATGGACCTTAAAGCATAAACTTGAAAGCATAATGTCACCTTATAGTGCCCAGCATTTCCTCCAAGAGATTTTAAGCTGTAACTGGTGGCCCTAGTGCTACCCTGATGCCTGCAAAGTCCTAAGGATAATCTATCCAGTTTAATAATACATGATTCAATTCTTCCTTTATTCTAGCAGACTCTCTGTTCTCCCTTATGAAAGCATGTGATTCTGAGCTATCTCTGAGTCTCTTCATCAGATATTTTTGCAGGATATAAATATGGTTTTAATAGTTATTGGTATGAAAATTATAAGTTGTTCAAAGCTATCTTTGGGCATTAAACACCATTTTAGGCCTGTTTACATCAAAATCGTCAGCCCATACAGGAAGATTAAAGTGACATTAGTAAGGGATCTTGGGAAAGTTGGGAAAGTTTTGGGAAAGTCAGGTTCTAAAGTTTAGCACACAGACACACAGACACACACACACACATGAAATTAGTTAGAACAGCATCAGGTTTTTAGTATGATTGATCGCTCCTTCCCTTTCAGCTCTTAGAAGAATCGGTCATGGGTAGAACGACCATGTGGCCTGCTTTGCTTAGGTTGGGCTCCATTTATGACTTCTTTCTTGGCCTAATTATTAATGGTGTTCCACACACACACTGCCCCACATGGCCTCGTCAACCTCTACCTTCTACCTCGGCTTCACACTCCAGCAAGGCCAGATTCTCCACTCTGTGTCCCTTCCTGCAGAAATACTGCATCACAGCCACCTTACACCAAATCTACCCCAGAAGCCCTACATACACTTGAAAAGGCCCAGTCTATATCAAACCTGAGAGATGACTGCCAAACCTCGAGGTATTTCCTCTCCTTAGAATATTCTTATTTTAATAGAGGGTAATAAGAGAATCTCTGAATAATGGTATTCCTAGCATTAGTATATAAAAATACAAAATTATACCATGAAGCTTGTATTCAATGCACAAAAGCAGCCCTTTAAAATGCATTTTTGAGACTATTTAGGAAAGAGAAAAATTTGTATACTTATGTAAATCCCCACACTAAATTCCAGATGGAGCAAAGGTTTGACTATATATAAATATACAGAAGTGTCAGAGAATACCTTTGGAAATAATTGTATGATGGGAAAAGCCTTTCTAAGCATTATAAAGTATGAAAGAAAATATGAATAAATTTAATTCCATCAAAAAATGATAAAACCTGAATGTGAAAAAACAAGAGTGTGAATGTAGACGGGAGACAGAGTAGACATGGGCACCATGTTTCTGTACACGGTTCACAGCTGCTGAGGCAGCTCCGGCCTCTGTGGAGCTCAGGCCACTTGTGTGTCAAATGCAGACTGTGCATTCAGTGACCAGACACTGTGCAGCCACTGAGCAGCCACTGACCTGGTGGGATATTCCGACAGAATGTTTATAACTTTTCTTTCAGACAGAGTCCCACTGTGTAGACCATGGTAGCCTTGAACTCAGAGATCTGCCAGTGTCTTGGGTTCTGGGATTAAAGATGTGCCGCACCATGGCTGGCCTATGATTTGTTCTTGAGGAAAAATACATTATATACTGATTTTAAATTTTTATTTTTGTTAAGGTAGGTATGGATAAGTCACACCTTGAAAATTATATATACATACATTAGCGGTACAGTGAGTGCCCATGAGCAGAAGGGAGGTCTCAGAGACCATGGACCCCACGGGGCAATGACAGCTTTCCCTTGAAATACATATTTGAACCTGTTGCACCTATCATATGGAAAATGTTGAATAAATATTGAAGAAGGAAAAGGTTCTGCAAAGGGGTGACACATAGGAGGAGGAAAGACATTTTTAACCCAAATGTTCATCATGTTTGATCCATTTGGGGTCATTTTTAACACTGTACTCTTCCCTGGACTGCTGGTTTTCTTTCTCCAAGGAGCATGTATAATCAAAAGTTTTAAAACATAAGCAGGGCATGGTGGCACACACCTTTAATCCCAGCATTCGGGAGGCAGAGGCAGGAGGATCTCTGTGAGTTCAAGGCCAGCCTGGTCCACATAGTGAATTCCAGGACAGCTGGAGCTACAGGGAAACCCTGTCTCAAAAAGACCAAA
>NW_008345269.1:163516-194323 GCF_000622305.1 Nannospalax galili
AACCTCTTTAAAAAAAAAAAAAAAAAAAAAAAAAAAAAAACCCAAAAAGTTTTAAAACATAAATAAAAGCTTTGTAGATGGTTATGTACTGTCTGGTCTCATGGGTCTGTGAGACATCGCAGGGTAACGTGAGCCTGCGGAGAAAGCTTTCACATGGCCAAAGAGCAAGAATGCTCTTTAAATTTCAGTTGTAGTTCCCTCCCTCCCGCTCTAATCATTTCTCAGTTGAGAATGGACACTGTTGCCCTCAACACGGCAGATGGTGCTGAAATCCCCAAAGCCAGGTAGTTCCTGGACCAAGCCTTACAGAGTCTGTCATTGTAGCCAGACTCTGGTGTTCACAGTGTTGGCCTAATTCCTTTCCACTGCCTTCCTTTCTCCCTGGCTGCCTCCCACAATAGCTGATTTCCATCTCGTTGGCGCTCTAAGCCCATGGCTCAGTTCTGGTTTCTGCTACAGACAAAAAGAAAATGTCTGCCTGCCAGGAGAGGAAACAGGATGCTAAAGTGCCTGGTTGCCCCACATAGAGTTCTTCTGTCTGGATCTTCTCCCAGAATCCTTGGGAAAGAGGCCGATGCCAGTCGGGTATGCTTTTTCAGATGGGATTTGTTCTGAGGAAGCCTGCCATGGATTACGTAACAAACCTTGGGCAACCACTGACGCAAGGGAGCTGGGTCCTCTGATCTACTTCTGGTCCATCCTCCACAGATAGACCGATGACTCTGGCCGGGTCGTCGTCTCCTCTGCAGACTTCTGGGGCTCTCCATTTTGTAGGGTGCTCCTCACAGGCCTGCGACGGTCTGCTCTACCCTTGTGGTCACATGCCTTGCTCTGCAGTTCTGAGTGAAGTTTAGTTTCCCAGCTCAGCTGTTGTGCTGTGTTCTCTCCTGTTGTGCTGTGTTCTCTCCTGTTGTGCTGTGTTCTCTCCTGTTGTGCTGTGTTCTCTCCTGTTGTGCTGTGTTCTCTCCTGTTGTGCTGTGTTCTCTCCTGTTGTGCTGTGTTCTCTCCTGTTGTGCTGTGTTCTCTCCTGTTGTGCTGTGTTCTCTCCTGTTGTGCTGTGTTCTCTCCTGTTGTGCTGTGTTCTCTCCTGTTGTGCTGTGTTCTCTCCTGTTGTGCTGTGTTCTCTCCCGTTGTTGTGCTGTGTTCTCTCCCGTTGTTGTGCTGTGTTCTCTCCTGTTGTGCTGTGTTCTCTCCTGTTGTGCTGTGTTCTCTCCTGACCAATCTCTGGGGTTCGGCTTCCACTGTCACACCTCACAGACACCCCTTCCTCTCTCCTCAGGCAACATCTCCCTTCTGTGTTCCCAGCAACTTCATGATCAAATTGCTGTCGTTCTTAGTACCCCGTTAATATTAGCATGGCGGTAATTATTTGTATGTGCAATCAGCTCTCCCCCTCCCTCTTCCTCCGTCTCCCCGCCCCACTCCTGAGCTTGAGATATATTGGGGTTGGGCTTTTTTCACTCAGGGCTGAATAGAATCCCTGCTCCTTCACAGATGGATGTTGGCTAAGCAGGTAAAGAATGGTAGCAGAGGAGGAGGAAAGCCATCTCACCTCACCATGCTCACATGTACTTTAGGAGAGACTTTATAGGCTTCTCTAATTCTAAAGCCTCCATCATCAAAGCAGTTGTGTTGGAAACATTTGTAAATCTGAGGGCAGCGGTTGGGAGTGAGCCTCGACCTCAACACTGTACTTTGATTAAGCTACACCTAGCAGCTGGTAGCCAGGAGGCGGTGCTTAGAACAGCTGAACAATATAACCGATAGGAAAATCACAGGATTTCAGGCAGAAAAAAACATGTGTTTTGCATCTTTCCAGGCAGTGCTGATTTTACACACTCTGTTCCATCGTTTTTGTAAGCCTCCCAGGTTTCAGTAGATGGCTCTCTGATGTCTGATGTAGAGAAACATGGTAGCAGTGGGTAAGATTGATCTGTCTTGTTGCTGGTAGAAAAGAGGTGGGAAAAGTAGGCTCAGATGGGCAGAACAGACTGACAAGCATTTCTACCATTTGAACTTCTTAGCCCAGCAGAACAGTTTCAAGAACAACACGAAACAAGTATGTGGAAATTATTGAACAGCAAATGTTATCATTTAAAGATGGCACAGCAGGGCATCACCGTTCATTGCAGTGCTTGATGTCTTAAATATTTGTGTACCCGCCCCACATACACACACAGCTTCCCTCTTTTTTAGACTTATGAGAAACCTAGGCAAGTCAAATGAGTAATTCTCACATGTTGGTAATGACTTAATTTTAAATAAAACTAAACATCTGGTTTTGGATCCTAGACGGTCCTGTAAATCTGCCGAACTGATGCACCACAGTCCGTCCACCTCCTTTTCTCTTTACATTCGGGCTCAAAATAGCTCTGAAGTGGAAACTATGTGAAGGCTTTCTTTTTTTTTTTTTGAGAAAAAAGGTTATTTTTATTATTTTTTTTAGAAGAAGCATTTCATTACAACAGCGTTGACATATTCGATAACAATTTTATGAGCTAAGATGCATCTTTTTCCAAAATTGGCTGTAAATTTTTAGTTTTACAGTTGAATTAATAGAGTTATACAATATTGTACTCTGTATAAGCCCTGTAATATATAAAATTGAATGATATTTTTAACCTTTAAAAAAGATCTCCATTTCATTTTAGAATATATTGTTCCTTGCAGAAAGATGCATTGTTTTTGCTACTAACACTGAGATGTTGGCGCATGGATTTCTAATCTGTATGTATCTGATTATTACTAGTCATAATCGGTTTTTTTAACATCTACTAATTATTAAAGGAGCAAATTTTCATGCTTTGAAAACTTTTTTTTATCATTTAAAAAAAATTTTTAATAACATGATTAGAAGAAACATTTCACTACAGCTTTAACATATTCAGTAACACACTCCAGAGCAAGAGTACATCCTTTCACAAGTGGGTGCAAGTTTCTACGTTCACATTAAGTATGTGAAGGTTTTTAAAGAAGCTTCCCAGGCAGTTCGGATTTAGAAGTCTGAGCTTCCAAAGGAGTTTCTCAGGATACCCTATTGCTTTTATTTACTCTCCTGTTGTTGTGAGAAACACCATGACCAGGGCGGGAAGGGTTTACTTAGCTTCCAGCTCACAGTCCACCATCCATCCAGGAAAGCCAGGCAGGAACTGAGGCAGAGACCACAGAGATGCTGAGTACTGGTTTGCTTTCCCTCGTACAACCCAGGCCCACGGGCCCAGAGGTGGCACCACCTACAGTGGGCTGGGCTCTCCTACATCAATTAGCAATGAAGAAAATGCCTCACAGACATGCCCACAGACCGATCTGATGGAAGAAATTCCTTAAACAGTGTTGTGTCTTCCCAGGTGACTAGTTTGTCAGGTTGACAAAACTAATCAGCACATCACCCAAACATAAAACCACTAAAACTTTCAGAAAACAGCCTCTGTTTTGTGCCACAAACCACACATGAAGGGGTGAGGACTGATTTCCAGCAAGGTGGCTGGTTATGTACATGCTGCGACACAAGGAGGAGAGTAGCTTCTCTCATTCATAATTTCCCTATGATGGAAAAGTGGGAGGGAAGCCACATGCAGGAGCACTGGGCCAGTCAGAGGAAGAATCACAGCTGGAGCCAGAGGGAAGCAGCACATGGTTCTAGGAGGGGCTGGAAAGGGCAGCACACCTAGTGCAGGACATGCAAATGCTGGGCACTCTGAAAGCATTTGGTTTCTGGAATGGACTGGTTTCTTATAGACTGCAGGCATATATGCAGATGGAAAATTTTTCCTTTACTGTTTTCATGAAATTCACAGTACTTAAAGAAACAGGATTATATGTTTTCTTTGTTGTGAATCATTCTAAAATGCCATGTTCCCAGTGTAGTACTTGGAGAAAGCAAGTCCGAGATGGTTAGCGCATCAGGCTGAGGACTGGAGCTCAGGATCCTATTGCTGCAGCCCATTCTGAAGCATCTACGACCTAAGGCTCTGCAGAGCTTAAATTAAATCATAAATGGGAAAGTGCTATACAAATGTAGGTGGGCTGATTGTAATTGAGTTTGCCCTTGATTGAGGAACCTTGGTGATTAGTGAACTGTTCTGTTTTTAGGACCTGTACAACAGCACCTGTATTACTCTAAAAAATATGAAGTGTCCTTGGGCCTTGACCCAAGGATATTTCATTTTGGGTGGGAAGACATCTATACAAGTATTGCAACTCTCTGGGTGATTTTTAGGGGCCTCAGAGGCTGAGAAGGACACTTGAACGTGGTGTGGACGGAGCCCTGGCACCTGAGTCTTGACTGTAACCCAGACAGACAGTTCTGTGCAGCAGGAGGAAGCTCAGCAGATCTCAGAAGTGCTCCTCGCCTCCCTTTCTGGGTTCGTCAAATGCAGAGTGTCTTGCAAACTTGTATCCTCTTTTCTTTGAGCCACAGACTCCTTTGCCCAATGAGAATTTTAATTGGAACTGTTAACATGTAAAGCACAAAAAAGCAACTCTGCTTTGATTTCTGCTCAGCAGCTCCCTTTCCCAGTCCTCTGGGGTTTTAGAAAAGCACTGGCCTAGATGGTCGATAACATCCCTTCTAGCACTCAAATTCAGGACAGAACATTTACAAGAATCCACACTGGCTCTAGCAGGGGAGCTGGAATTAAGGCCAGTGGCCAGGCAGCTGGACTTGACATTGCTGACTTCTTTCTCTTGTCCTGCCTGGTTTTCCAGAATGCCCTTGCCAGCTGATTTCTGGCTAGGATTGTTTAAAAGGACACACTAGCAGGAAACTGAAGGACGGGAGAAAACAGACACCCAAGCATTTCAGCTTTCCTTTCTCCACTGGTTGGTGTCTCCTGTCTTACCCATCATTCCCCATGAGGGTTTTCGTCAGCAATGATTTATTTTTCTACCACCTTGCCAAACTATGTCTTTGTTATCTGATCTGCTGTCTTTTTTCACCTCGACTTTCTAAAGGAGAGTCAGAAGCCACATTCAGTAACCTGGGTTGCTGTGCTGATGGAACCTGACAGTAAGAAGAAATAAGAAAAACAAATCTACTTCAAGGCACATAGTTACGATTATCTATCAATCATCTAGCTAATCATCTGTCTCTCCATAGAATGACTTTAACACCAGTGCTCTTGGCTGTATTGTTCATAATAGCCCAAACTGGAAACTGAAAGGTCTATCTATTGGTAAATGCACACGATGTCTCCGTACAGTGGACCACTACTGAGAAATATAAAAGGACTGGACTGATGCCTCTCACAATACTGATAAACTCCAAAAACATTATGCTAAGTGAAAGATGTCAAACACAAGATGATAGATTGTATAATTCCACTTATTTGAAACATCCCAAACAGGCAAATCTGTAGAGACATAAAACAGATTAGTGATTTCCTGGCATGGCATGTGGGGTAGAAATTAAATCTATAAAATAGCATGAGGACTAGCAGGAAGGCTCTTGGAGGACAGAAACGCTCTAAACCTTATTTATTGGCTACAAGTAGGCTCTGATCGAGTGTTTCCCTTGCACTCATGAGGCCCTCAACTCTATCCCCAGTGCTACAAGAAGACTAAACAAAACCAACAATTCATTTATGGTGGTATTTCCCAGCTTGGGAGATGAACTAAGACGTTATTGGGCTGAACATTTGATGCTAGTAAATTCCATATGTAAAATATACCACAATAGAGTCATTCTTGAAAAGAAGGGCAGTCAGCAGCACTGTCCGTAATCTAGAACTTTCTAGCAAACGGATGCCCACCTGGACTTTGGCTGTTCAGCTCTGCTTCCTGAGTGACGACGCTCTTTTCCAGACAGTGGTGTGAAGTCTACACTTCAGTACCCCATCACTCTCATGCACCTATCCAGCTCCATCAAAGAGATGGCAGGGTCTGCTATGATTTAGATTTTATAACTGTATACTGATTGTTTTTTTCTTCAATTTTGTGTGTCTGTTGTGTGCATGCATGCATGCATGTTTGTATGTTTGGGTGCATATGTGGGTGCATGCACATACCCACATGGCATTCAGTTGGGTTTCTGAAGACTCAAACTTTAGTCTTCACATTTCATGGCAAAAGCTTTAACTGCTAGGCCATCTCCCCAGCCACTCTTCTGACTTATAAAAGAGTCATTTACTGAGACTTTAAACTCCTACCAACATCCAGGACCTACGTGGTTCAGAGCTGGTAGTTTACCCAGTTCCTCAGAGGACTGAAATTGTATTTACTGGTGCCAGAGTCAGCACCAGAGGCTTGGAAGAGAATACTGGCCTTGTTCCTGGCACTGTTGCTGGAGATGGATGATAAGTACTTTAAAAACAATTTCAGCTGGGCGTGGCGGTGCATGCCTTTAATCCCATAGGGATTTAATCCACAGGGACTCCAGGCCAGCTGGGGCTACCAGGGAGACACTATCTCAAAAAGACCAAAAAAATAGTAATAATAATTCCGCTCAACGTGAGAGCTTTAATCCCTGTGATCTAAGGAACAAGAGACCCTCTTTGGCCATGCTGTAGCAGTCCATGCTTTCTGTAAGGATGCCAATGACTCACCTAACAATATATCAATTCTTCTCACACTGGGCTTATCATTACCTCCAGATTAAAGCCCATTTCTGACTTCAATGTCCTCAGATTTGCCATCAACAGCTCACTGAGTGTCAGCCATGTAGAAATAGCTGAAGGAGACATGCAGTTTCTGTTTTCTCGTTTGTTCATGCTGTCTAGGAGGGAGAATAGTGGGTGTAAACCTGTACACAGCAAACTTGTATGTCAGCATGGCTAAGGGGATCGTTCACCTGTGCCCCTGTATACCTGAGATACCTCAGGTTAAGACACCTGGACTCCTCATCTATAACACTGGAACAGCTCACAGTGCCTGTTTGCTCCACAGCACTGGTGTGATGAGGAAATGGAACAGTTGCAGTCATCGTTTTAAGATCTCCTGCAGGAGAGATTCGGAGGCATTTCATCGTGGTCTGAAATCAAGGTGAAATTCTGACTTTTTAAGAAGAGGAAGAAAACAGCATAGAATTAAGCTGAATTTTTTCGAGAGTTGTGTTTGTGTTCAAACTCTGAAAGCTCAGCTTGGCACTGCTCCCTCTGAGATCTCTGCAGCTGGCTGAAGTAAGGGGTGGTGGAGCTGTGAGTCCCTTGGTAACTGAATTGTGGAGACAACAGATGACACTATATTCCCCCATAGTCACGTGTTACTCCCTCTAGCAAGATGTCTACCACCTTCCGAATCCTTCCTCTGCACCTCTCTAAGCAACCCTCCATCTCATATTCTTTGCATCTCCCCTAAGTAGAGGCTTAAATGCCTGCTGGTGACAGCAACGCCTGCTCCCATGGGGTCACTGCTTCTGAGAAAGTTCGAACCAGACAAAGAACGGCAGAAACCAGCCCTGCACTGGAAACGAAAAGCTGCCCCACTGTGCGCCTGTTCCCAGCCTGTCACTAAAATGCCCCTCTGCTGCTCCCTCTACTGTGCACCCCAGAAGCACCGACTCCCTCACAGTCAACACACAAAATGGAGAAATCCTGATTCTATAGAACAATTTTGGCAAATGTGAGCAAAGTGGAAAGAATGGTCCACACAAGAGACAGGGTTCAGGCCTCCTGAAGAGACGCGGAGTTCACCTCTAGCTGTGCGCTCTGCTGGGAGAACACTAACCTTCTGACTTCTACTTGGGAACATTTGCAAGACAACAGCCATCCTTTGTGCTTGAGTATCACCTGTCCTTGGCTGCATATGTCCTGGAGTCATAGAATCAATGTGTTCTTACATGATTCATGTGTGTACCTAGCACATGCTAGATGCAGTGCCGGGCACTGAGGATGCCTGGGCCCCTCCCCACCTTCCAGGCACTCGCATTGCAGGAAGTTCACCATGTAAATAAATATCTGTATTTCACTATGACAGATGACTTAGAAAATCCAACAGGCACACAGAAAGGTAGCAAAGGGGGTTGTGAAGAGGAGAGCCAAAGTGCATGCTAGAGGAGAAAGCAATGAACTGAAATTTCAATTCTTATGGGCTGGGATGGCCATTTCAGCAGAGGCAAACTGAATGAAAGCTTCCAGACACGACCTTCCAGGGCTTGGGTAGGAACATGTCTGCCTGAAAGGCTACAGAGTTAGGTAATGCTTTGCCAAGAACGCTCATCAGCCATCACCATCGTTCAATTTTCAGCTTCCTGGCACAAACCACCTGCATGGACTATCTGAAAGCAAGCAGCAGAAACCTGCATTTTGTTACTGCCCCACCATTCCTACTGAGAGACTATGAGGCTGAGGACCATCTGGGGTGGGTAGGGTTGGGAGTACAGGGAAGAGGAGATAAACTTAGGACCTCCAGGTGTGTTGGATTATGTGCCTATGTCATCAAGCAGGCCGATCAGTGAGGCCCAGATGGGCTCAATAAAATAAAAATAACTCACTGTAAATTGTTAACTTATGATTGTTAAACTCCGTAAACAAGCCTGCCCACTGTAAGCTGAGAGTCAAAAAGAAAATTTGTCGTATCACACTGAGGATCCTGAGTCACACCTCCCAAGACTCAGCAGCTCAAAACTGTCTTGAAGACTCTCAAGTGGGAGTCACCTCCAATGCATTGTTCTCACCAGTTCTCCCCTCACCAGGGGAGCGCTGACTCTGCACAGCCTCGCACTGCAGGAAAGCAGAGCCACCAGCTGATCCCTTGTCAACACACAAAACGGTAACTATAAGCCATAACCTTTCCTTTCTCGGTTTTCCCCAAATCTTGTATTTATATATACAAAACAGTACAGCTTTAAAATTCCCACAGTCTTTAAAAAATCCCATTTGAAAAATTCAGTCTCTTAAAAGTCCAAAGTTTCTTAACTGTGGGCTTCTATAAAATACAAAAGTTATATACTTTGTCGTTCTAAGACTGATAAATCAGGGCACAGTAACAATCAGATCAAAACCCAAAGGCAACAGTGTCTTGGTGTCTGATATCTGGGACTAACTCATGATCTCCTGGGCAGCCCCACCCCTCTGTCTCTGCCATCCCAGAACACACAGCTTGCTGGCAGCTCACACTGGCTCCATGTCACACCTCCCACCATGCTTGGTGGTCATCCCACAGTCCTGGCATCTCTACTATATCCTGGGGTCTCAACTGCACCTGAGGCTGCACCTTCACCAATGGACTCTCCTGGCCTCACATGGTGCCAGGTCTCAGCTTGTCTCTATGGCCCCTTCAGTTCTGCACTTTCATGCCCCCAAACCAGCACCATGTGGAAAACTAAGCATCACCAAGTTTGTTTCCAGCTCAAGAGGCAGCCTTGGCCCCCTCTGGACCACAGCTTCTGTGTGCTGACCCAAGGAAATATTTCCCAGAAAATTGCATATGCATGATTCTGGTCTTTTACTAATCACCGCTGACTTCTCAGCCCCAGCTGACCAGCATCCAGTGTCTCAGTAAAGCACAAAAAGTTTCACTTCCATAGAGTCTTAATTCAAAATATCACACAAATGGCCTGATAGTCTTTGAGGCTCTCCAAACACCCCGCTGGTACTCACCAGTCAGACCTCCACCTGTACTCTCATCATTCTTTTCTTCCAAGCGGCCACAACAGCTCATTAAGCTCTGAGCCTACAACTTTTCAGCCCAAAGTTCCAAATATTTCCACAATCCTAAAACCCAACACAGTCAGGTCTGTCACAGCAAGACCCCACTGTCTGGTATCAATTTCTGTCCTAGCTTGCTTTCTGCTGCTGTGACAAAACACTGACTAAAGGAAACCTAGGAAGGAAGGATTTATTTGGCTTACCGCTCACAGTCCATCATCGAGGGAGGCCAAGGCAGGAACTCGGCAGGAACCTGGACGCAGGAACTGAAGCACAGACCATGGAGGAACAATGCTCACTGATTTGCTTCCCCTGGTCTGCTCAGCTATTTATGCAGCCCAGGCCCACCTGCCTAGGGAGGACCCTGTGTACAGTGGATTGGGCCCTCCCACATCAATTAGCAATAAGAAAATGCCTCACTGTCCTTATCTTTACCCATGTAAAGGTGTTAAAAATGAAACAGACAATAGTCAGATTATCTTTACTAAAAAAAAAATCAAAGGATAAAGTTTTGCTATGTGACTGGGTTCTAAGTATACTATGGAATTTATAATAAAGACTATTATTTTAATATTAAAAACACAAACAAGAAAATGCCTCCCAGACAGGGCCACAGAAAATTCTGGCCCTGAGGCCCCCCTCTCCCCAGGTGTGCCAAGTTGACGACTGCAGCAGCCAGCACAGCAGCCAAAGCTCTGCACCTCTCCACCTTGCCCACAGAGAGATGCTACTGACTTCAGAGCCAGGTATACAGCAGTTCTAACCATCTGTAATTCCACGGATAGCACACACCAGCTCCTGCAATTATGATCCCGGTTTAGAAACCAGGATTCATCCACAGTATTGAAAATGGTTTTCAAAGAAAATTCCCCATGTAAGGTAACATTTCTTATATCATGGGCAATAGATACCTCTGTCAGAATTTAACCCAATTTTGTTAAAATGCAGAGACCTGTGCCACCACAGACTTTCAGAATTAGAATCTGAGATTTAAGTCTAGGATTCTGCATTTTTAATGTATACTCAAATGATTTTAAGTACATTGTCCTAATTTGCTTTCTGTTGGGGTGATAAAAAATTTTGTTGGGGGAGGTAAGGATTTAATTGGCTTACACTTCCAGTTCATACTCCATCATTGAGGGAAGCTGGGACAAGAACTGAAGCAGAAACTATAAAAGAACACTGCGTGCTGACTCACTTTTCTGGCTCACACTCAGCTGCCTTTCTTATACAGCGCAGGCCCCCTGTCTAGAGATGGTGCTGCCCACCCCAGGCTGAGCCCTCCAACATCAATCTCAATCAAGACCATCTCTCAAAGACACGGCCCAGGCCAATCTGGTCTGGTCAAGGCAATTCTTTTATTGAGGTTCTGTCTTCCCAAGGGACTCTAGGTTGGGTCATGCTGACAATAAATACTAACCAGAAAACATCAAACTGAAGAACCTCAGTGGGCTGTGGCTGCACACCTGTATTCCCAGCACTTGCCAGGCTGAGGTTTTCAAAAGGATTTATGAGTTGAGGCTAGCCTGGGCTACCTAGCAAGACTTTGTCATAAATAATAAACAAACAAACAAATAAATAGAAGAACCTCTAAAGTGCCCGGTAAGCACTGTTCTTCAAGTTTTATTGAGATAACCAAGGCAGGTACCCCACTGGGGACTAAAGGAACTGGGAGTAAAGTCATTGGGAGTGGGCACTTAAGCTGAGTTGTTCCACTCACACCGGCTGTGCAAAGCCTCAGACTGGTTAATTGAAATGAAAGGATCAAGTCATTTCTAAGCACAGTCACGATTCAGCTCTTTACAGCACATCTGCATTCCTGGACTTGAGTGCACTGGGGTGACAGTAATCACAGTTTGGAAAGACAAAGGACCATTAAAATAATAGAGCTGGAAGTCCAGCCTAGAGTTCTATTTTGCCAAAGAAACCAAAGCCTGGCTAGAAGTGACAAAGGTCACACAGTCATTAACAGCTGACTCCCAATTCTGTCTAAAGGTTATTTCTGCAGTGCCTCCCTCTGAGACTGAACTAAACCTCCACTGTTAAAAAGTTAAAATGAAAGCCGGGTGTGGTGGTGCGTGCCTTTAATCACAACACTCAGGAGGCAGAGGCAGGCAGATGTCTGTGAGACCGAGGCTAGCCTCATCTACATAGCAAGTTCCAGGTCAATTGGGGCTACAGGAAGACCAAAAGACAAAAACATCTTTCTTTTCCTTAAAAAGAGCCTTTATCTTCTTCTCGAAATAAAAAGTCACTAAAATACAGCATGTAAAGAAAGCTGCTGACTCATGGGCCGTGTGGAAACCTTAATGATCTGATGATCTCAGGAGAGGCACACTTCACTCACTCACAGAGCTCTGTGGATTAATCACTATCCCATCTTCACTCACCCAGGAGGCGCTGTGTGGACTGATTAACCTCTTCAGACCCAAAGAGTGCAGAATGATCAGTCAGTCAAACACTCACTCAGGGAGCACTATGTGGACTGACCACCCTCCTCAGACATAGAGGGCACAGTAATCATCATATTTACCCACTCAGGGAGCACTGTGTGGACTGACTGCACTCCTCAGACCCAGAGAATCAAGAAACCCTTGAGCTAGCAGGGCCATTTCGACAGCACCACAGAGAGCTCACAGTTTGGCCTCTAAGGCTATCACCTGTCTTCACTGCCCATCCAATACCTTCTACTATTCCAGGCTTGAACTGTCTACCCTGAGGGGAGCAGGCACAGTCTCCCCTTCCCCTTCATGCTTCCTATGCCCTACCCTAATAAATTCCGCCCTAACCTCTCTAATTCTCTGAATTCTATCACTGACAGATCTCACTCAAGTGTCTGGCTCTCTATTTGAGATCTCTCTCTCCTTGGATCATAATAACCTTCCTTTCAGTGACTCCTGTCATACCCAACTGAATGGCATACAGTAGTATTTTTGGTTCTCCATTGGAATTCTCCAGTGAGGCCTTGGCAGACAATACAATGTCATTGCGATGGTACAGGGACTGTAGTCTACACCGCTATTTAACTGTGCACATTTGCCATGGTATAGACATCCCCGGTTTGGATTATTCCCACCCTCAGTCCAACCAGACCTCGCCACACCAAGCCTGCACCTCTTCCTTCCTTTCCTTCCTCTATTGCTTATGTTTGTGTTACTGTGACAATATTTGAAAGAAACAACTTACGAGAAGAAAGATTGGATGAGGATTTCAGTCCAGGAAGGTGGTGAGGCATGGCAGTGGCTGTATGGGAGCATCTCCTCACATCGTGATGGTCCAGGAAGCAGAGAGGTTCAGAAGCAGGGCCCAGGCTAGAACCTGCAGAGCTCCTTCCCTAGTGAACTGTTTTCTCCAGTGAAGCCCCCACCTCCCAAAATAGCGCCAGCAGTCACCATCACTCTCCCTCACACCTAAATAATCATATAGTATAATTTTGCCCCCTAAACTCTGAAATATATTTGTATCTTCCACTACTTTTGTTACCATTTCTAGGACTATCACCCATTCCAACCTAGACCATTTTAATGACTTACAAACTCTGATCCTGCTCCATTCTGTAACCAGGATGAACATCCTTAAATTCTCACACTGCTGTTTCTTCGATATCTTTAACTTTCCTGTGTAAACCAACTGACTCTCAGAAGAAAGCTCCACCCGATTCAGATGTCTTTCATGGTTATGTCCCCTCCCAGCTTCCAGGCTCACTGCTTCCCACTTTCCTACTCTATTAGTTGAATTTTTTCAAGAGAAATAAAACCAATAAGAAGGATAGATGGCAGATAATTGAGAGACAGACAGACAGATAGTAGAGAGATTAAAAAGATGTATTGTGGGAATTAGCTCAGGCAATTATGGAAGCAAAGAAATCTTACAAATGCCACCTACCAGCTGGAGAATAAGGGAAGCTGGTATTATAATGTGGTTCACATCCGAGGCCTGAAAACCACAGAGGCCAGTGGTTTCAGTCCAAAGTCAAAAGCTTGAGAGCTTGGATAAAGTCCTGAGAACTGGCAAGAATTGAGGAGGACACTTGAGCTGTGGTAAGACGTAAGAACCCAACAACTAGGAGTTCCAGTGTCTGAGGGCAAGAACAATGGATGTCTCAGATGAAGGACAGAGAACAAATTGTTCTATTTAGAATCTTAAGAGATTGGATGATGCCTCCTCTACATTCACTGCTAAGGGCAGTTTTTTGTTTTCCCAGTGAACTGTTCAAATCTAGTCCCTTCTAAAAACATTCTAAGAGAAATACCCCAAAATAATGTTTGACGTGCTCTCTGGGCAGCCCTTAGTCCAGTCAAGTTGACAGAAAAAATTAACTATTACACCTGCCTAGAACTTCATCCCCAGAAAGACCTAACTGCATGCACACTGCATCAGTCTCCCTACTGCTTCTTATACATGTTGGTGGCTCTGTCTGGAACTCCTATTCACATGATTTTACTTGCTCTGTTCACTGCTGGCTTAGGTAAACTTAGTTTAGACATTAGCTCCCTAGATTTCTCTAACCCAAATGTTGAGCCTATGAATTTTTCTAACACCTGAAATCACCTCTTGTTATGGGTGAAATTGCACCCTGCTCACAGATGTTGAAGCCCTAATCTATGGTACCTGTGACTATGACCTTCTTTGGAAATAAGCTCTTTGGAGATATAACCCATCTAGGATGGAGATGGAGATATAACCCATCTAACAAGGTGGGCCCTCTTCCAGTATGACTGTATAAGAGAAAGACACCATGTGAGGCACACAGGTGGGACAGGTGGGACAACCTTGCTGTTCTGAGCCACATAGGTTCGGGAACGTTGTCAGAGAAGATACAGGAAACTCATATCCCTCATCAGTCTATGCTAAAGTGGCTAAGCACTTTTGCTTGTCTTCTTTCCTGATTGAAGACTGATACTGATTTAGATGTGTCTGATATCCAATGCCATGCTTATAAGTCTTTAAGAAACAGTGGTTGTTCTTTCATTGTTGGATGAATGATAAAAATCTCATCCTGTAAAAATGAATTTAAATATTTCAATGCCTCGAGCAAAATATTTGAAACAGAGGGGTATTTGGTGACCCTCGGGTATCTTCTTTTCCCAAACCTAAAAGGTTAAACTCTCCACAGGGCCAAGGACTTACTCTCAGTCTTCATTGGGTCCTTCCTCATTGCCAGGCAGTGTCTAGAGACTACTGTGACTCCCAGCCACATTCTCCTGCTTCCCACACATTCAGCATTAGGGTTGTGTACTGGATTCTGGTTAGCAACTATGGGTAAAAGTTAATACTAGCCAAACCCATCCAGTCTAATCCTCTGGGGGATTCTTTCCATGCATGAAATCTTGAAGGCCTCATGACACAGACTGAAGAGCTAAAACGACCTGCATAGGACACTACATGGGTGGAAAACAAACCTTTACTGTATTAACCCTAAGTTTTGGGGGTGAGGTATTTATGACCATCGAGGAGTCTAGCCTAATTTGACTAATATACAAAGAAATGCACATATGAGGGAGGTGCTGACAAGTGCCTGTTGGCTGACTAATTAAATCATCACAACAAATAAAGATATCAGCGTGTCCTGACTCAATAAAGGCTATTTGAGAAACACAGGCCTCTTTTTGTTTCCTCTTGGCATTTTAAAATGTGTCTGGGGCTTCAATGTTTTGATTGAGAAGAAGCTGCCTGACCAACACAGCTGCCTTGGTGAGGCTGTCTCACCATGACACAGAGCACTGGTCCATGTGCCTGGGCCCTAAAAGGAATTAGCTCAGTGGAAGCAAGTTTCACTGAATGTACTGACGTTGCTGTTCTCTCCTCTCTGCAGGTGGAGGGGGGTTAACATTCCTGTTATCAAGCATGTTACTGTAAGAAATGATTGCTATGCTGCAGCCTTTGCCAGAAAGTTAGTAAGAATAGTTAATAAGGGTGCTACAATCTTAGGCACAGTAATTATTGGGACGCAAAGTAAATGATTAATAAGCTTAAAATCAGAGCATCACCCCCCCAAAAAAAAGAAACAAAATAAAAAATTTAGCAGTCATTATCTAGTAATACAATGGAAATTTCACCACGCAAACAGAATAGCTATTTGTTACCAAAACATGAATTTAAGGCTTTATTTGCACAGAGACATAAGCTTGCAGAAAATCTGGGAACAGTACCAAAGTCTCACAGGTGAACTGGATCCACCTGGCCTTCCTGTGCGTCGGCTGTCTGCAGGATGAGGAAGGGGCTTGTTGGCCAGTGGTTCACTAAAACCCAGAGGGGAAGAGTCCTGCGCATTCACTGATGTAGACTGGAGAAGGCTGAGTCTGAGTAGATATGCCGAGTGCTCGCTCTGGTGAAAACGAGGACACCGTGTAGCACATCCATCCAACTACTGTTCCCAGTTCATGTTCTCCCTCACATGTAGATTTCTGTTCTCTACCTTTTCCTCTGTCTTTAACACCTCTAACACCTCTTCCCCAAATACGCATTTCATCAAAAAGCATGTATTTTACAAATATGTATGAGTTTGAGAAATTTCCACATATATTAGTACTAGCGCCTCATTATTCATAGATGTTAAGAACAGTTGCTTTCCTTCAGCACATACACTCCATTTTCACTTGTTAAGTCTGCTTTCTGTCAAGCCTCCTGACTTCCTTCCCTATAGTCAGACCTAGTTTGGTCTTTTATTCTCTGTCCACCTTGGTCATTAGTGCCTTAATGACCCCTCAGTCCTCTTATACACAGCCGCATCAATTCACTTGTCTGTCTTATGGTCAGTTAGCAGATGCTGAGTTCAGGTATTTCAAGTGGTACAACTGGAGATGTAGCTCAACAGCAGAACATGTGCTCGGCAGCTAAAATAAAAGGCTATAACTGTAGACTTGGACCTTGATGATTCTAGTGACTCCAGCATCAGCACTAGCTGGTCACTGTTGCTGGATATGTTCCTAGAATCCTTTCTGTGTCTTCCATAGATCAGGGATAGAACTAAATATGACCAGAAAACTGAACAAAGTGTTCACCTAGGTGTCTGCTTCCTCATGTGTGTAGACAGGGTTCTGAATTTTCAATGTTTAAGGGAACCCCTTGGGTACCGACAAAAGCAGATTTGGAGATACTGGATTACAGATGCTCTAAGTCCAGTTTAGGGTCCAGGAATTAGACTTTTATTATTTTTTATTTTTTATAATTTATTTTTATTTTATGTATATGACTGTTTTCCCAGAATGTCTTTAAGTGTACCCATGTCATGTAATGATCAGGGAAGCCAAAAGAGAGGTGTCAAATCTCCTGGAACTAGAGTTTTAGATGGTTGTTTAGCCTTCATATGGGTGCTGGGAACTGAACCCTGATCTTCTGCAAGGTCAGTCAGTGGCCTTAACCACTGAGCCATCTCTCCAGCCCCCAGGCATAAGCCTTTTAAATAGACTTCATGTGAGACTAGGATGCAGGCATTCCCTAGAGCATGCTTTGGGATTCCTAAGGTGTAAAGACATGGCTGCCTCCATTTTCCTATCAGTGGGGAGCATTTTATTGTCCCTGGTCAGGCAAAAGATTCTCTTGGAGAGCTGGATGTTAGAAATGCTGGGAGGCTGGTTTGAAAGACACTTTCTCCCAGGCATATCCTAGGTGTTCGCACACCAAGGATATAGTAGATTGCTGATAACTCAGACTTGTACAGATATTCCCCACACAGCCACATTTAGAATCACTGAAGTGGAGGCCCAAACCAGCAACAACCATGTTTACATAACTCCACACAATGGGGTAAATTTCCTCATGGACTTGGTTCCAGAAACAAATTATAAGTGAAACATTACAACCAAGATTCACTAAGAAAACATTTCCATTTTATTAACTTTTGACTCATATTAAAAGAGCAAGTAAACAAGTAACAGTTTAACCTCTGTTAATGGTTTACCTTCACAGTACCAGTCAAGACAGACAAATCCAAGGATTGAATTTCAAAACGGAGTGTCAGCTATGTAAAGGCCGAAGTCATATTCATACTAGGATGTGAATGGTCTTAGCGTAGCCCCGAGCAACAATTGTATTAAAGTGAAAATGACTCAATTAAGAAGCTGAGCAAAACCCAGGAGCAATGGTGACAGGAACGCAGAAGTTTTGTCTCTAAACACCAAATAAGAACATCTAACTGCATCATTCATGCTTAAGATCACCTCCAGTTATAGACAGAGTCTTCCATAATTACTTTTGAGTTTCACACTCTCAAAATGACAAAAAGAAGCCAGTCAATATCCAATAACAAAGATAAAACACAATTATGATGTGTGCTTATACAAAGTTATGGCTAAAATTAAGGTCTTGAAGAGGGATTTAGTAGAAAATTACATGGCATTCAGTTCAATTAACAGACTCTCTCTCTGTGCTTCTGTACTAAGATGCACTGTGATTCAAATGAATCATGTAGTAGAGATGCCATCCCCATCCTGCAGTGCTTAGCAAGTTATCATCCTAATACTTTAGGAGTCTGGAATCTTGTGCCAATGTAATGTCCATGGGGATTTTGGACTGGACTTTAAGTCTCATGGTCAGACCCACACATAGTAAGATTACAGTGTCAAATGAAAGATGAGACCGCTCGTCTGTCTCCAGGAAGACAGAAAGCCTTCCTAAAGAGTGAGAAAATCAAAGCACATATTGCTCATTTTAGAACACAGCCCTCAGCTCCAGTAATGGTGAAAAAAAAAAAAAGATTAGATTATGGTTCTAAGATCCAGGAAACTTGATATAGAGTACTTGGACAGAGGGAAAAATGCAAATCACAAAGTCAAATAAAATACTCAAGCCACATTCTATTTGTCTGAAATATTGTATTTGGTAAAAAAAAAACTGTTGTGGGGATCTCGCCAGGCTCTGTGTCTCTGGCTCCGTTTCTATCGAAGACCGTCACTGGCTTGTCTCTCCGGCCCTGGGGTTCAATGCTTAAGGCTTTTCCTTGCTTTCTTCTCCTTACCACCTAAAAATCTTGTCATGACCTTGCTCTGAACAAAGGACTCCAGCCCTACTGAGCAAGATTCACATTTTATCAAGATTGTCAGGCCATCCATGTGTATATTGAAGTTTAAAAAGCACTGAACTACAACAAAGTTTAGAAATCCTTTACTTCATAGTGCCCACAGATGGTCTGACATTGCACAATAAGCAGTTTGCAGGAATTCAACAAACAGTGAAGAGCCTGGAACTCTTTAAGCACGGAAATGAAAAACACAGGCCTGAATTTTGTTTATTCTGATAACCAATGGTAATGCTATTGCACTATGGTTCTTAAACTACTTTGGGTTATCAGAAATTGTGAGTGAAGCCGATGTTAGATATGGATATATATATATAATATATATAATATATATAATATATATTAAGGTCACGTGTGGTGGCTCATGTCTGTAATCTCAGCACTCAGGAGACTGTGAGTCAGGATTGCTGTGAGTTCCAGGCCAGGCTACAAAGTGAGACAGTGTCTCAAAAACAAAAACAAAAACAAAACAAAAAAACAGCTAGAAAAGAGATGCTGATATTTGAGTAGAAGCTGATATTAGAGACTGATATTAAATGATGCACCAGTAAAAGTTTACTGGCTTAGATCCTTATAATTGAGAACAGTTTTGTTTCAGGTAGGCCGACACCCACCTTCCTGCTAAAGGAGGCATCCTCCATCAGTGTGTTAATCATTTTCTACTGCAACCTGAAGAGGTCAGAATAGTTATCTTCTGACATGCTCATGATTTAGCCTTATGAGTCATCCTTTTAGCAAAACAGAAATTAGATCTGGAGCCATGGAATTGTACAGAAATCGTTTATGGTTCAGATCCCCAGATTCTAGCTGTGCTCTGACCTTTTTTGAAAAGAAAACTCTGTAAATGTAACTTTATTTGACTCTGGAAACCACCAAGTCTAGACCCACACCATAGACCAATAAGACCTCCAATATGATGACATTTATTATAGTGAACAGAGTCAAATCACCTAACAATCAAAACCGGCAAATGATCAAAGGCAGGAAGAACAATGTGAAGACCATGAAACAACAGGTGAAGATTTAGAGTACCAGCAGACACAGGGACTAGGGCATACCCAAATCAGTCACATGCCAGAAAAGAGAAACGCTAATCATGAGCACTGAAACCCAGAGCCTCCAATGTAAATGTGGCAGCTATGATTCATTGCTTAGTACTACATATTTTATGTTTTTTCCTATAATTCCTCAGCATTCCAGCAAAGTAAGATCATTATTTGCTAATCACAGATTAGCACACTAAACCCTAAGTTTACCTATTTTCCTCAAACCACATACTGGTTTAAGGTAAAAACAGGACACTGCCTCAGGTCTGACCACCTCTAAAGTCATGACCTCTGTACTGTCACAAGACCTCAGTAGAGAAAAGGGCTTTCCCACCTTTCCCTATCTGCTAGGAGTTACTTTATTGTTAAAGAGGGTAAGTTCCTGCACCCTATAAACTGGCATTTCCAGGGTGCATTAAATGGACCACAAATTCCAAGTGTCAGTTAGTAGAAAAAAGATGTTATGGCTTGGAAGTTAGGGAATTATTAGAGGGTCCCGAAACACTTTAGGGGGACTTAGGAACTTATTTGAACTTGAAACATTCAATTCTCCATGTACTAGTGTGAAAAACACTATGAAAAGCCTTACCTTAGAGTCCTTGACATGTCTATGTCTAGAATAATGCTAAATAGCAAACCAAATCGAACAAAAAACCTACAAACATTATGAGAAAACCAGGAAACACTACCCTGACCTCCAGATAAAGGATTCCCTCTTTCAAGACGACCTTCAAGCTAAGAATCAACTCCTTCCATTCTGTCTCCTCTATAGGACTATATTCCCATCCACTTCTGATTGCTGGTTCTAACCTTTTTCTTCTAAGTACTGGGGACTGAACCCAGGGCCTCTGCTAGGCAAGCACCCAACCACTATGCCATATCCCCAGCCCTTTATTTTGAGACACTGAGCTTGCAGGCTGGCCTTCAACTGGCAGCCCTCCTGCTCCGCCCTCTGGAGTCGCTTGAATGGCAGCGGTGGCACCATGCCTGGCTCTGCAGACCTTTTCCTCTCAGTCGACCTGGTTGGCCAGGACGAGTCTCCCTGTTCCAAGTTCGCTTTAGTTTTCATTTCCAAATGTCTGAGACTTCATGTTCCCAATCAACTTTATTTTCTTAATTTCATCCAGAAATCTTCCTAAAAACTCAAAAAATAAACTCGGTTGTGCCCAATTTTATTCTAACCTTCCCCCAACTCTCTGTTGTTTATTACACAAGTTCAATCTTTTTGCTGACACACAAAATCTTCAGTCTAGTGCCATAAATACCTCAGTACTGTCCACGTAAGTGGAGTACAGCACTGCACACTCCAAACGTCAGCCCTTCATGATTATCTTACTCCTTGCTCCCTATGCCTTCTTATGAAAGCATTTTTCAGCTTTCTGAAGCAAGCTTCTCCTTCTTTCCCTTATTCTTGTCTCTAAAAGCTCACATCTTGAAATGTGACTGCTTCCTTCACGCTCTTCCTCACTGGAGTGTAAGCGCCTTCAAAGTAGGAAGATATCTTCTTCGGTCTTGTTCTTACTAGGCGTTCATCAAATGTAGGGAAAAATCGAAGCCCAGCAAAGGAAAAGGAGCTTATTCAGGGCACCCTCAACCCCTGTACCGGTTCTTGGGTTCTCACCCCATGCTCTCTCATTTTGAAATTAAGTTTCATCGTGTTCCAGATCTCTGCGACTTTCATGTCTGAGTCCCACAATTGTTTCCTGAGCAGTATGACAGCTCATCATAACAGTTCTTCCTCTGTGTACAGCATCTTAAACCAAGCTTATCATTTCTTACACAGCTTCCCTTCACAGTGATGAGTCTTTTCTTTGCAGATTGACACTCTTGGCAGGGGAATGATCGTCGAAATGTGGTCTGAGCACCAGAACTGCCTGCGTCACTCGGAAGCTGAGAGAAGCACAAATTATTTGACACAGCCCTGACCTTCAGAACCAGAAATTCCGCACCGAGGCTGGCAAGCTGTTGGAACAGCCTGGCCCGGGCACTCGGACTACTCGGGTTCAAATCCTAGCTCCGCCGCTCTGCCTTCCTCCATCTTGTGGTCCGCCCACGTCCTTCTCAGCTCACTCTACTGCAGCTGTGGCTGTAACAACTATCCTGACATATTCTCCCTCACTGAACGCCCATCTCTTGTTTTCTGCAGTCCTCACCTTATGTACCCATGGACATTTCCAGAAACACTGCTGAATTTATGCCTGTGATAGCCCTGGCTCATTTTGCATACGTAGTCTTTTTTTTGGTCTTTTTGAGACAGGGTCTCCCTGTAGCCCCAGCTGTCCTGGAACTCACTATGTAGACCAGGCTGGCCTTGAACTCACAGATATCCGCCTGCCTCTGCCTCCCGAGTGCTGGGATTAAAGGCGTGCGCCACCACGCTCGGCTACGTAGTCTTTTTTAAAAATATGACCTTGAGCATCTGGAACACAGGTAGGAATCTGTCCAACATTCCGATGCATCTGCAAATCTGCAGTTACAGAGTTAGCCAGGTATGGGGAACCTTCGATCAGTGGGGACAGAGGTCAGTTACTAAATAGCTCCTCACTTTTCCCCCTGAGAACAAGTTTTTAGCTTTTCAGAGGCCTGGGAGCCAGGTCTTTGTCGTGCAGCGACCATGTGACTGACGTTTGGACGGCTTTCTCTGCTCCCCTCCTCCTTTCCTTGCTCTCAATTTCTGCTCTTTGGAGTAAGCACTTCTTCAGCTAACCCTTGACAGACAAGCCCAAACTAGCATGCCTGGCTTTTCGGGTAAGCCTCTGATGAACGAGGCTTATCACAACTGCCAGAGGAGATACTAGAAGGGACAAGGAAGTCGAAGTGCTTAAAGCACCTAGGACAGAGTGTCCACAGAGGTTAGGTTCCTGGTGATTCCTTCCACACTTCTTTTCCTATCTTTTTGTCTTCATCTGACATTTTCTTATATTGAGTACAGAGAGCCTAAAGTCTCTAGCAGTTGTCCTTTTCTTTGTGAAGAGGTATCAGCTTTAAGAACAAATCTCGTTTTTCCTCATTTCATTCCCAGGAAAGCTAAAGCTGAAATGGAGAGATCAGAGTTTGGACTTGGAAAGTGCTGAATTAAGAACCTGACTGCACAGATAGCTGAAGGTATTTCTGAAAGTATCAGTTCCTCTACTTTATCTGTAGACCTGGGATAATCCTGCCTAACATCAAGCTGGTCATGATTGGTAGGTTTCTGAAGGTCAGGTACAAGACAGGTGCTCGATAAATCCCGCTTGTTTCTGCCAGTCCTCTTTGAGTCTACCCTCTCTCTACTTTCGTCACCACACTAGTCCAGGTCTGCTTCATCATCTCACTTATCTCCTTTGACTTTTATAATGGCTTCTTGGCTTCATTACTTGCTGTGAACTTTACAGTCTTCCAACTACACCTTATGTACCCATGTACACTGCTGAATTTATGCCTGTGATAGCCCTGGCTCATTTTGCATACGTAGTCTTTTTTAAAAATATGACCTTGAGGACCTGGAGGGATGGCTCAGAAGTTAAAAGCACTGGTTGCCCTTGCAGAGGACCCAGGTTCTGTTCCCAGCACCCACATCACGGCTCATAATCATCCGTAACTCCAGGTTCAGGAGATCCAATGCCCTCTTCTGGCCTCAGTGGGCATTGCATGCACATGGTACACTCACAGGAAGAACATGCATACTCATAGAATAAGGATAAATACATTAAAATTATTAGAAATACAACCTCAGAGTCTGTCTTTCACAACCTTCCACTTCCTCTCACATCAAACCTGAAGTTGCTACCCCTCCTCCCTCCCCATCCTTGCATGTCCCTCGGACATCACTGAAGATGACTCTCTTCTCAAGTTCCCTCATCTACAGTGCTTGTCCCTCCCTCGCAAATAGTAGCCTTCTCTTTTCCACAGTGCTGTAGTCTCTAACTACTTCAGCTTAGCATCAAGAAATCGAGACCAACCAGAGAACAGGAGGTTGTCTACAGGTGAGGACGTTAGAGAACTTGACTGCAGTGCCCTGTGCTTTCCCATCACCACTCAGTCTATCAGGAAGAGGTGATACAGGCACCAAAGCCTTCCAAGAAGCAATATGTGGATGGAAGAGCACTTCAGTGTGGCTGTTTGATTCCCACCAATCTCAGAAGCACTCTTTTAAAAATTGTTTATTATTTTTACTTTATGTATATGAGTGTTTTGCCTGCATGAATGTAAGTGCACTTGTGTCATCCAATGCCCACAGAAACCAGAAGAGGGTGTTGGATCCCCTGGAACTGGAGTGACAAATGGTTCTTAGCTGCTATGTGGATGCTGGGCACCAAATCCGGGTCCTCTGCAAGAGCAGCCAGTGCTCTTAACTGCTGAGCCATCCCTCCAGCCCCTCAGAAGCAGTTCTTTAAACCAAGTAGCTGTCTGCATTTGCTCAACTGGAGGGAAAGCTAATGTCAGTGATTTCTGCCTCCTTTACAGAAAGAAAAGTTAAAATCATGATTTCTTAACTTTCTCTCTGTGCTCACTTAGGCTACTGGACCTGAGTGCCATCCAAAGTACAAATGCTTTCTTTACAGGGTAGCACTATGCAGCTTACCCCATACTGGCACTCTTCCATAGCTTTTGGTTTGGTGGTGGCTTTAATGCATAGGGAGATAACATGGTTGGTGAAATCTTAAGGCCAATATCTATAATTCATGACCATTTATAATTTACAATTTTTCTTCTTCCAAAAGTAATTTCAAGTATCTTGTAATAAAAATGAATTTATTCCTATATGCAGTTTAAAATCAATAGGAAATGGAGATCAAATCTCACATAGAGCTGGTCCCCAAGTCCCCAGGGACTTTGCTGAGAGCACAAGGCTCCTCCACATGAGTTTGCATAAGCTTCAAAATGCAGCTACCATTTCTGGGACCCTGACTGACCTCCAGCCTCAGTGAGATGTCCTCTCCATAGATGAGCTTGTCTTTGATTGGGACATTAGCAAGAACTGGATAAAGAAATGGGGAAATGAAGCAGGATGCCAATGACAGTGATTAAATACATAGTTAGCCACACATTCCTGATAGCAAACAAGGGAGGAAAAGAAAGAGAAAAAGTTAGAATTCTTATTCTAATAAGAGTAAAAAAATATTCATAATTCAAAAAGATGAACTTTCTGATGTTGAAGTTAGTCATAAGAATAAATGTTACAAACAAAACAGTGGGCAATATCAATAGCAGTTTGCAAAGGATGCTTTCCTGTGGACACTTCTCATATAAGCACATAATTAAAAGTACAGTATTAAATAATAGTTCAGTTAAGGCATTTAGTAGGGAAGACACTTCACAGGTGCATTTTGGTGGTATATTCACAGTTGAGACAGCAGCACTCTGTCACTGTGTGAGGGAAGGGAAGGTTGGCAGGGTAAGATGATCACATATACAGACTGCTGGTCAGTGGTTCAGGAAGACATCTAAGGATAGACAGGAACTTGCCCTAAGATTACACTCAGTCAGGTTGTCTGAAACATACTCCCAAGTCCATCCATTTCCCCAAGGAATTTTGCTCTGAAACCTTTCAGGTACACATTCACAACAATTTCTCCTTTATTTTTATAGCCATTTTATACTTGACTTTATATAAACAGAAATGAAGGTGCAATAGAGGGGATTATGCAGTGAAATTTTTACCCAGACCTATGTTTCTGAGTATTTAAAGCTTAGACAATTGGTTCCCAAGGAATCACTGTAATGTACTTTGTGAGTTTAAGCATTTTTTTCAATGTACACATTTTATTGAATTTTTGTGCATTTTATAGATCTTAAATCATATTTAAGCCCCCCTCCCCTATCTGCACCCCCCTGTAGTTCCCCACTGGGTTGCATGTATTCTTATTCTTTCACATATGTTAAGTAAGGCCTATCGAGTCAAGTTTGTGTACACAGATATCTCTTGGTGTGAGTTCATCTAATGGAGTCTAGTCAGACTATCTAGAGTTATTCCCTTAAAGAAGATCAACTCACTCAATAGTAATCAGCTGCCAATAGTTCCTTGGCTAAGATTGTGTCCTCCTGCCCATTTCCCCAGTTCTATGCAGGTTTTTGTCTGATTGAGTGTGCATGGGTCTTGTGCATGCTGTCACCATTGCTGTAGAGGCCTGGAAGACTCTGTTTCCTTATGATCATACACCAACTGTGGCTCTTACAATCTTTCTGTCTCCTCTTCTGCAATGGTCCCTAATCCATGGGTGGGTAAAATTTAATATAAAAGACTATCCAGGGCACACACTCTGCAGTCTCTTACTCTTTATACTTTGGCCAGTTGTGGCCTTCTATGTTCGTTGCCCTCTGTTACATGAGGAAGCTCTGCTGGTGAGAGATGAGAAATGCATTAGTATTCTATCTACTGTCTCTTTCACTATGTCCCCTGAGCCTTAGGTGTAGAGCTTCCATTGCAAATGTCTCATTTAGGGCTGGGCATCTCACAGACACTTATTCTATGTGTGTGCCCAGTTGTGGAACTCTGTAAGAGTCCACCTTTTGCAAAAAGAAGCTTCTTTGATGAGTGGTGAATGGTACACTTGTCTGTAAACATAAGGATCCATATTTAGCATTCAGTAAGAAATTGCATTTGTCTAAGGATGTGACAGAGATAGAGTATTCTTTAGGATCTATGACCTCTCCAGCCATGTGTATCTGGCTGTGTTTACAGTGCCACCCATGAGTTCCTTTCCACTAAGAGGGCTTTAGGTCCAATTAGAGAGCTGTTGATCACACCAAGATAAAGGTGCTGCTGCAGCACTGCTACAACTTGTTGTGCCAGTCATTATTGTGGTTATCAGGCTTTACAGCTAGCATAGGACCACTGACTGATGTTCTCCCTTAGCAGCTTGCATAGTGTCCCCTAGTTATATCAAGTGAAGTGACACAGATTCAGAAAAACCAGTGACGTATATTCTCTCTCATTTGTGGATTTTAGCACCAAATCCTTATATGTAAGTATATATCTTGATGTAACAGCAGGAGCCAGAAAAATAGAAAGGAACCATGGAATAAAGGGAAAGAAAGAGTCCAAGAGAGGGGGATAGTAGGAAGCAGATGTTACCAAGAGGGAAATGGGAAAAGTGGGGGTATGTAATTGGGAAGGGAGGAGGGAAGGACATACAAGGAACCATAGAGGGGAGAAGGAGAAGAAAGGGTTTGAGAGAAGGTAGATAATAGGCAATAGGTATCATCAGGGGGGAAATGTGGGGACCTAAAGGCCTCGCCTTGCAGAGGTCCGAGAGGAAGTTACTGGGGCGCGGTCTGACTTGTTTTGAAAGTCTGAACGATACTTTCGCACTGCTGAGGACTGCATGATCAGCACGTGATCATCCTTAAGCTACACCCTCAGGGGGGAGGGGGATTTCCAGATGCCTTTATAATCTCTGTAACGCCTGCAATAAATGAGTCCCTGCTTGACTAGACTCCCAATTGCGTCTGATTGTTCCCAGTGCTGGGGGTGGCAAGGGCTGGCGAACGTCGCAGTTACTCATCCCCAGTCATCCTTGTGCGGGGGTCGCAGGCTCGAACCCCCCCACAGGGAAATAGGGGTACTCAAACTGGAGAGGGAAGAGGGAGGTTAAACAGGGAGAGAGGGAGAGAGAGAGAGAGAGAGAGAGAGAGAGAGAGAGAGAGAGAGAGAGAGAGAGAGAGAGAGAGAAAGAGGAGAGATAAATAAAGTTTAGATGGTGTGAAAAACCAGAAGTAAATAATGAAAAATGCACATACGATATCTGATCATGAATTCATGTGTATATCTGAAGGCTATAGAACAAGTAACACAGTGCCAGACAGGAGAAACCACCCTTTGAGTTGTTGGTCAGGATAGTGCAAGAGACTCCCAAAATAACACAGGCTATTGTCACAGGCCTTGATTTCCTCCCAGAATTTGAAGGTAAGAACCTATTGCTGAAGACAGGACACAGGACTTGGAAAAATGGAACTGGAACTGACCTGGAAGCCTCTTCCCTAAGGCTGTCTCTCATAGTTCTTGAGGCAAGTATAAGCATTTTTTAAGGGATGTAGATGATTTATTAATCATTAGAGTAAAAAATCTATATCTGTAGGCATATATATACACCTGTGTGTACAAATAAGTATGTATGTATACAGAAATCCAGAATGAGAAGGAGGTCCAGACCCAATATGACTAGCACTTATTCTGAGGTGGCAACATTAGGTCATGCATTATTGAGTATGGTTTTTAGAAGTCATTCAACAGTGCCAGGTTCTTTTTAGATCTGTATAGACTTTTAGAAGCAACTTAGTTGGAAGACCTCTCAATATGAGAGTTTTCCAGCTCAGTCAATAGCAAAGTATTAACAATAGAAAGAATGACCAGAAAGCAGCTTTGTGTGATGAGAAAAACAAGTATTTGAAGCCAAAAGCTGCACAGCAACTACTTCTGTTTTTCCGGGGTGGTCCTGCTACCTCTCTAAACTCAATTTTCTTAACAGTAAAATAGAAGTCTAGGATTATAGCCTCTTTAAGGTGTAGCTTTATTATTTTATGATTGTTTATAAAGTATTGACAAGTGTGATATGGGTATATAATTAATATCATGGCTGATCATGGCACCATACTGTATAGTATCTTTCTGTGTGTCCCCAATGACCAGGATCATATGGGAACTTGGAAGTCAGCTTACCTGGTTTCCCTCATACTTGGACATCCATCACTCCCATCAGAACTTCCAAATGCATCAATGTGACAGCTTAGTTCCTCTCCCAGGTGCACAGACACCCATCACTCCTGGTAGAACTCCCATTTACATCAGTATGGATTGAGAGCAGGATAGAATGGATTTCTCCATAAAGGAACAAAGTAACACGTCAAGGCTTGTCCCTCTGTTGAAGCACTCTTCTTGCATAATTTCCTTTCTCTTAAAATTGGATTATACACAGATTCTTATTATTTTCAATGGCAAAACTCAGGGATTCCATGACTTAATGGGATGGTCCTCCACTTTAGTCATCGCTGTGATACTGCAACAACCAAGAGGAGAGTTGGCACTTTCTAACTAAAGCTAAAGCTTAACCCAGACCTATCACTTAAGATAAGGGTGCAGAGGCTAGAGAGATGGCTCAGCAGTTAAGAGCACTGGCTGCTCTTGCAGAGGACAGGAGCTTGAATCCCAGCACCCACAAGGCAGCTAACGACAATCTGAAACCCCACTTCCAGGGGTTGCCCTCTTCTGGCCACCACAGGCATTGCACAACATGGGTGCAGTTATATACATGGAGGCAGTACACTTGTACACATAAAATAAAAATAAATAAATTAAAAAAGATAAGGGTACAGCCAGGTATGGTGATGTACACCTTTAATCCCAGCACTTGGGAGGCAGAGGTAAGTGGATCTCTGTGGGATCTCAGTCACCTGGGTCTATATAGCAAATTCTAGGCCATCTGGGGGCTATAGGGAAATGCTGTCTTAAAAACACCAAAAAAAGCCCACCAAAAACCCAAAACCAAAAGCCAAACTGCAGAGTAGATAAGCAAGCACATTAGGGTGCAGGAGAATGTAGTGCTCCCATTATGTTTTGGAATCCTAGGCATGTAAAGCAGCATTTTCTGACATTGTAGTGTTGGGGTCATATTCCCTCGGAGCTTTACAAACAGAAGCTTTATATTATAAAACCAAACACCAAGGAAATTCATAAGTAAGATGTGTTGCAGGACAGGATGGATGTGATGTGCTAGATGCTGTTCTTGGCTATGCTGTGGGATCTGAGGACTCCCTAGGAATGTTCACCTCTACAATCTGTTTCCAGATGACAGTGGGCTAGACAAGGGAAGCCCAAACAGGTGAAATTTAAATAGAATCATTTTTAAAAGATGTACACATTTTTCTACTCTGAAAAGATTCTGGGTACAAATCAGCCTGACCAGGAGGGAGAAAACAAAAACAAACAAACCCCCTCCTCACCCAAAAAAACCTAGCCTCTGTGACACTCACCTCCGAACTCAAATAGGGAAGTAAAGAATTCAGCTGGCCCTGAGTCCAGATGTGTGGCCCACATGTTGGGAAAGAAGCAACTTTCTTTTAAATTGACCTGCCTCCTTTAATTCGTATCCAGATGTTTGCCAGCTTCAAAATCGAGCTGGAAAATCTTACTGCAGTCTCCCTTCTCCAACCACTCTGCAGGTGCTGGTAGCAGAAGCAGTGGTGGGCCTGGGAGCAGGCATGCCAGTTCACAGCTTGAACGCTCTTAAAGGCAGAGATAGAACAGCGTGCCTCTGCTCTTCTCTAGGAGAGGATGCCTGGAAAACCAACTCTCTGTACTCGCCTGGTCAGGGTCTAGGACATGGAATTTTACTCTCAAGGTTTCTGGAACAGCATCACCTAGAAGTGTTTGCTTAAAAATATATACCTTTGCCCCTTCCTTGTCTTGGAGCCCCAGACACCTGGGGAACCACCATTGCTTCTTCCTGATCCTTTGCATCCAGAACAACTCAGTTCCTTCTCAGGTTCCCAGGAGCACTGCTTCAGGGCCTGGCCCCGCCCTCACCTCCTTCTGCTTCCCTGGGCCTGCACTAACTTGCAGGCCCTCTCAGACCTGAAGGACTCTCTCAGACCCACAGGCCTCTCTCTCTCGGGGTAAGTAGATCATGCCCTCCACCTTGATACACCCAGCCTCACTCACCCACCCATCTCCCCTGCCAGTCTCTCCTCCTAGCCTGGGTCCTGTCACATTCCTTGTCTTGGCACCCCAGACACCTGGGGAACCACCAATGCTTCCTGATCCTGTGCATCCAGAGCAACTTCTCCAGTCCACAGGGGTACTCTGGGCCTGGCCCTGCCCACACCTCCCTCTGCCTCCCTGGGTCTACACAAACCTCCAGCCTCTTTCCTGGACCCTGGGGCTGACCTTTCTTCTTCCTGGTCCTTTGCATCCAGACCAACCCAGTGCAGTCCCCTGGGGCCCTTGGAGCCACCTCCTGCCCCCATCTTCCTTTGCATCTCTGGGTGGCATGGCCACCAGCTGCCCTAGACCAGCATCATTCCTGGGCCCTGCTCCCAGGCCAGTCCAACCCCCAAATTCCTGAGGCCAAAATCTATCCTGTAGGGATCCAGAGCTTTGGAGAAAGCCTGAGAGCATCTAAACCTCATGTGACCTGGGCCTCTGTGGGAACTCCTGAAGACAAAAGCAATCTGGCCACTC
>NW_008345269.1:194519-195316 GCF_000622305.1 Nannospalax galili
AAGTCAAAATCACAGAGAAAAATAATAACATGAAAAACCAAAATAACATATCCCCACCAAATACCAATAGTCTCCTAGAGGAGTACAAAGAGAACCCCCTAGAGATAATGCAGGACATGGAACTCAAAAAAACAATTATAAACATGACAAAAGAATTCAGTGAATTCAAAGAACACACAAAGAAATCAAAGAACTGAAGGATATAGGGATACACTTCTGAATGAATTCAGAAAAGAGCTAGAAATATTGAAGAATACTCAGGCTGAAATGAAGAAGGAAGTAAAACACTCAGTAAGCCAATTAGAAACGACAGGAGAAAGCATCACCAATAGGATGAACGATTGGAAGATAAAGTGGATGAACTGGATCACTCAAGCAAAGATTATGAAAAATTTAAGAAATCACAAGAATGGAATATGCAGGAATTGAGTGATACCATAAAAAGACCAAACTTGTGAATCATAGGCATACAAGAAGGAGAAGAATCCCAAGACAATGGCATGGACCAGATCTTCAACAGAATTGTGTAAGAAAATTTCCCAAACTTAAAGAAAGACATGCCCATACAAATACAAGAAGCATACAGAACACCAAACAGAGAGGACCAGAACAGGAACTCTCCACGGCACATCGTAGTAAAAACACTACATGCACAAAACAAAGAGAAAATTCTGAAAGGTGCAAAAGAGAAACAACAAGTCACATATAAAGGAAATCCCATTTGGATTACAGCTGACTTTTCATTGCAAACTATGAAAGCCAAAAGAGCCTGGACCAAAGTATTCCCAGTTTTAAAT
>NW_008345269.1:195402-196226 GCF_000622305.1 Nannospalax galili
GGCCACAGGAATTCATGTCCACAAAACCAGCCCTTCAGAGAGTTCTGGAAGCAATACAAAGAGCTGAAGAAAGGAATAAATATACCCAAGTGGTTGCAGAAAGAAAGTCAATGAGGGTATAACTGTGGAAAAGTACAGCTACATTATGAATGTAAATAGAAATAAAAATGACAGGATTCAATACTCATCTTTCATTAATAACTTTAAATATTAACAGACTGAACTCCCCAGTTAAAGGACACAGACTAGGGGAATGGGTGAAGAAACAAAACCCATCTTTCTGTTTTCTGCAAGAAACCCATCTCACTTTCAAGGACAGACACTATCCTAAAGTAAAAGGATGGAAAAAAATATACCAAGCAAATGGTACTAAGAAAAAAGCAGGTGTAGCAATTCTAATATTTGGCAAAGTAGACTTTAAACTAAAATTAATCAGAAGAGATAAAGAGGGCCACTTCATTCTGATCAAAGGAACAATAAATTAAGAAGATATTACAATCATGAATATATATTCACCAAACTCTGGTGCACCTAACTTCATAAAAACAATACTACAGGACTTTAAGACCCAAATTAACCCCAACTCATTAATAGTAGGGGACTTCAATACCCCACTATCTCCATTAGATAGGTCAACAGGCCAGAGACTTAACAGAGAGACATCTGAATTAAACAATACCATATATCAAATGGACTTAACAGACATCTACCACGTATTCCACCCAAGCACCAAAGGACATACTACTCAACACCTCATGGAACCTTCTCAAAAATTGACCATACACTGGGGCACAAAACAAATCTCAACAAATACAAAAAGATTG
>NW_008345269.1:201550-202735 GCF_000622305.1 Nannospalax galili
TGCATGATTTCTGTATTTACATAGTTTCCACTCCCCCCTCAACTCTTCCCATATCCCCCACTCCCTCTCAATTCTATGAACTCTTCTTTGTCATTGTACATATATATGTGAATTTATATACATGTATATCCTACTGTGTGGGAGACAGGCTTGAGCCTATGGTGAAAGTCTTATTGACAGCCATACAGCAGGCCCGAGGCAACGGCCGGACTGCTGGAGCCATAAGGAACACCTTGGGACATTTGCTCCCATTGGCAGATCATGAGACTGATGCCTAGAGCTCGCCACTCTCTAGTCACCAGCCTTGGAATTCCAAACTGCAACATTTAGATATTGCAACAGTTAGGGTCATGTGGTTTCCAGAAATCCAGGCTCTGTAATCTGAAACCCAGTATGCTAATGAGGCATCCTACCCTCTATTCTGTGATAGGACGTTAAGTCTGTTATGCTAATAGGATGATGCTAATAAGGTATCCTATTTGCTGTACTGTGATAGGATGCTAAACCTGTTATGCTAATGAGGTATCCTACTTGTTGTGCTGTGATTTGGCCACTATCCGTATATAAGTTTGTGCCTTCCTGCAATAAAGCAGACCTGTGTCACTGAACCTGGTCTCTTTTGTCTGAATGTGGCTCCGCTGACACAGTCTCCTCACCAGTCCTAGAGTCCAGGACTGGGCAGAAGCAGTGATGACAGGAGGCAGCACAGGCAAGCAAAAGAGCTACCTCAGCACCAGGCAAGTAAAAGAGTGGCCTCAGCCTAGGGCAGGCAGAAGAGTGGTCTCAGTCCAGGGTGAGCAGAGGAGCAGCCTTGACACCCATGAGAAAGAAGGAGCGGCACCTACAAGAATGGAGGAACGGCCACACTGAGAGACATCAAAAATTCCACCAGAAAACTCCTAGAAACTATTAACAAGTTCAGTAAAGTGGCAGGTTACAAAATTAACCTATAACAGTCTGTAACCTTTCTATATACCAATAACAAGCAATCAGAGAAAGAGCACATGGAAACACTCCCCTTCACAATAGCTGCAAAAAAAAAAAAAATCTCAGAATAAACGTGACCAAAAACATTAAATAGCTTTACAATGAAAAATTTAAATCATTAAAGAAAGAGATTGAGGAAGACATCAGAAGATGGAAGGACCTCCCATGCTCATGGATTGGAAGAATTAATATTGTGAA
>NW_008345269.1:203082-203850 GCF_000622305.1 Nannospalax galili
AGCCCCTATCTTTCACTTTGTACAAAAGTCAATTCCAAATGGACCAAAGACTTCAATGTAAAACATGAAAATCTGAAACCGTTAGAAGAAACATTGGCAAAAACTTACAAGATATAGGTGTAGGAACGGATTTTCTATATGAGACTTCAATTGCTCAGAAAATAAGGGCAAGAATTAACAAATTGTACCTCATTAAACTAAAAAGCTTCTGTACATCAAAGGAAGACACAAGGGAAGTGATCAGAAAAAGAACAGAATGGGAGAAAATCTTTACCAGTGACACATCCGACAGAGGTTTAACATTCAGAATATATAACAAACTCAAAAAACAGAATCAAAACAGGAAGTAACCCAATTAAAAGATGGGCTAAGGAGCTGAACAGAGAGATCTCAAAAGAAGTAAAGATGGCTAAGAACCATCTTAAAAGATGTTCAACATCACTAGTAATTAGGGAAATGGAAATTAAAACCACTTTAAGATTTCATCTTACCCCAGTCAGACTGGCTAAGATCAAGAGAATAAATGATACCAAATCTTGAGGAGGATGTGGGCAAAGGGGAAAACTCATCCACTGTTGGTGGGGCTGCAAACATATTCAACCCCTATGGAAAGCTGTGTGGAGAACTCTTAAAAAAATACAAATAAACTTACCATTTGACCCAGTTATACCACTCCTTTGCATATACCCAAAGAGCTCATCCTATTGCAGAGACACTTGCACATCCATGTTTGTTGCTGCTCTTTTCACAATAGCTAAGAGATGGAAG
>NW_008345269.1:204463-206014 GCF_000622305.1 Nannospalax galili
ACTATGAGCATCTCTCAAAATGTCCTGTAATTGTGGTGGGTCACCTGTCCTCTTGATCTAGGTAAGGTTTATATGAGAACAATTGGTCTTTGCCCAAGCTTTGTCTACATGGCACATGGTAATTAAAAGTACCAGAGTGGTGGAACTAACCTTGGATGTTTAACAGACATACTTTGAGGCCTGTAGTAATTTGGTCAGAGGCACATAAAGGACACTTTTTGCTCCTTGCCCTCCTAGGTTGACTAGTTCCAGAGGACTATGAGCATCTCTCAAAATGTCCTGTAATTGTGGTGGGTCACCTGTCCTCTTGATCAAGGAGGCCGAGGAGACTCCACCAGATGGACTTGAACCAGTGTCCAGTCTACAAAGAGGAGGGTCAACACAGAGGAATCACTTCCTCCATGCTTCCAAGCAAAGCCAACCGTGGCCAAGCAGGACCTTTGACTTATCTCCACATCGGTGGAACTGGTAAAAGAAAGGAGCCAGGGGCTCCTCCGAAGCCCATGTCACCCCTGAGGAACAAGGATGACCTTAAGAGTTAAAATAAATTGGTTTATCTGGACCAACTGTATGGCCTTAAATACCCAAAAGGAAAGTAGAACCAAATATTAAAGGGGCTAATATAATTTCACAAGAGTCCATATGTATAGCTAAAGGCTACATAACAAGCAACAATGCCAGATAGGCGATACCTTCTTTTGAGTTGTTGGCCAGGATGACCAAAGGGACTCCCATATAGTAACCCATCATAGAACTGGGAAAATGAACAGCAGACCCTAATCTTATCTAAAGGAGTATTGACCACTGATTGCTGCTAGAAGAGGAACAGCTGACTTTCCTAAAACAAAGACCTGTAGATAGGCTGACTAGATTTACCAGAAGGGCAAGTAGTGGGGATTGGCTGGGGGTGCGGACAACACAGCTGACAGTAGCAGGGATATCAAAGTATAAGGGTTGTAGTGGCAGGGAGAGAGGCTATGGGAGGGGGCCATCTGGGAAGTGGGTGTATAGTCAAATAAGATGGTTTGGGATGTTCTGTGTGATATATACACACATAAAAGAAATCAACAAATTTTAAAAAATATATTATATTTGAGGAGGAAGCATGGAAATTTACATCATGCTAATTAGTAGAGGTGATAAACATTATCATTGAAATCTACCCGATGACTTTATAGACATACACCAGCACCAAGGATCCAAGTGCAGCCGATAATGACTAGTAATAATCAGATACATACAGATTAGAGATGCATGTGCCAACATCTCAGTGTTAGTAGCAAAACAAATGAGTCTTTCTGCAAGGAACATTATATTCTAAAATGAAATGGAGATCTTTTTTAAAGGTTAAAACCCATTCAATTTTGTGTCTTATAGGGCTTATACTGAGTTCAATATTGTATAACTGTATTAATTCAACTGTGAACCTAGAAAGTTGCAGCCACTTGTGAAGGAGATGTACTCTTGCTCTGGAGTGTGTTACTGAATATGTTAAAGCTGTAGTGAAATGCTTCTTCTAATCATGTAGTTATTAAAAATTAAAAGAATAAA
>NW_008345269.1:206096-211461 GCF_000622305.1 Nannospalax galili
TATATGTATGCCTTCCTGGCTTCTGCCTTTAATGTATGGGATACAGGGCCAGAGAACACACATTTCAAGTAGTTCTTGGTTTGATTCCTATGTACTCTAAAGTTTAAGGAATTCTACATATTTAAGAACCCAAGTGCTATTTTCTGGATGCCAGTATGGAAATTCAATTAATTACTCATCATACACAAATATTTACTTAGAAACTGCTTCCGAGTATCTTAACAGTATGCTCTTCATTCTGCTGGTTCTGAGAGAACACACATTTCAAGTAGTTCTTGGTTTGATTCCTATGTACTCTAAAGTTTAAGGAATTCTACATATTTAAGAACCCAAGTGCTATTTTCTGGATGCCAGTATGGAAATTCAATTAATTACTCATCATACACAAATATTTACTTAGAAACTGCTTCCGAGTATCTTAACAGTATGCTCTTCATTCTGCTGGTTCTGACCCTAAATTCAAATTCACAACTACTACTTCTAGTTCTGAATTAGTCCTTATTCTCACTCGCCTACTTACAGGTTTCCTGTCTTTGTTCAGTTTTAGACACATGAAAGCTTAAAATGTGAAGGCTAGAAAGAATTTTATGAGATCTCCTGTCCCTGCAAGTACCAAGTGCAGCACTGTTTGAATCAGTCAGCTCTGAGAAATTGTGTCCTTATCAGGGCAAAGTCCAGAGCAATGGACACATGTGGTTTCTTCTATTTAGCAAGTCTGTGCCTTCTCCCTAAGTTCAGTTCTGTCTTTTAATTCTATCTGTGTACTCAGTGTGGCCTTCGTATTATAGGCTACTGACAAATTTCTGTTTAAAATGGGAAACATGAGCAGATATGCAAGAGGAGGAAGAGGAGGCCTTCCTGTCTAAAACACAATTCAGAGGAGAGCTCTTGATTACGTGCACCCCAGGTTCCAGAACAAGTCTTCTTGGGGCGAGATCGCTGGTGTTCACCAGCATTGATGTTCTTTTCTCATGGGGAAAAAGCCACACTTTTCAGTTTCATCTGTGGATAAATATGATCATATAATGGAGTTCAGATCAAGACAATGTGAGAGGTGTGCGACGTATACCACGGTCTAGCCTTGGGTCATAAAGACCTCCCACAAAGGATCGCTGCTCTCTGCCCCAACTCTCCTACCATGTGAAGGTAGCTCTAAGGGCCTAGAGCATCGATAAGACTTAGGGCCTCTGGTCTTTGAGTGACTGAGTGGAACCAAGATCCACTGGTTTTTGCTGGACTGTGATTTTGGTAAGAAGGAAGCTTCTGTTTCTGAATCCATTAAAGATTTCATTGTCACAGCACCAAGCACTCAACTTTCTGTGCTAGGACACAGTCCGCTTATTTTAAGGTTTGCCACTTGTTTTCATGTTCCATTAGCTAGAAATCCCTTGAGTCCTCTGTGTCTCTGAACCTGGTACTTCTTCATTCCAGGGAATTTGTACTTACCAGATCACTACTCACCAGTTGAGCAGCCAAAAAGCTTTCCATTTTTTTTAAAAAAACTATTGAATTTTTGTGCATTTCATACAGAACATCGTAATCATCTTTATACTCCTTTCCCCATTGGCAACTTCCCATAGGCCCCACTGGAAGTCATAATTCTGTCATTTGTGTTAAGACCTATCGTATTGTTAGTACCCCCAGACGTCCCTCAGTGCAAGTTCAGGTCTAGTCAGCCTATCTAGAGTCCCTCCCTTTAAGAAGATCAACTTTTCCTCACCTAGAAGGAATCAACTGCCAATAATTCTTCGATAAGATTGGGCCTGCTGTTCATTTCCACAGTTCTGTGGGTTTTGTCTGTTTGAGTTTTCATGGGTCTTGTGGATGCTGACACCATTGCTGTAGGTTTTTATGAGCCTGTAGGACTTTATTTCCATCTGGTCACGCACCTCCTCCCTGGCTCTTACAATCTTTGCACCCCCACTTCTGCAATGGTCCCTGAGTCCTGGGTGGGCGGATTGTAATATAGGAGTCCTATCCAAGGACCTGCACTGTATAGACTTTTATTCTCTACCCTTTGGCCACTTGTGACCTTTTGTATTCCTGGCCCTCTGGTGCATGAGGGATCTTCATTGATTAGAATTGAAGAATGCATTAGTGTTCTCTTCATCCCTTGTTCTATGCTCCATGAGCCTTAGGTATAGAGGTTGCATCCTTAGACTTTGGGCAATTCACAGACAATCTCTGTGTGTGACCAGTTGTGGAACTCTATAATAATCTCTGTCTGTTGAAAAAGATGTTTCTTCAATGGAGGATTAGGGGGGGGGGGGGGGGAGAGACAGAGAGACAGAGAGAGAGAGAGAGAGAGAGAGAGAGAGAGAGAGAGAGAGAGGAGAAATAAATAAAGCCTCACTGGTATAAAAAAAACCAGAGGGAATTGCTTTAGTCCCAAAAACTACTGAAAAAATATACATACAATATCTATACAAAAATTCATGTATATAGCTGAAGGCTACATAACAGTGCCAGACAGGAGAAACCTTCCTTTGAGTTGTTGCTAGAGTAGTCCAAGAGACTCCCCAAATTACACAGGCTATTGCGACAGCCCTTGATTTTCTCCCAGAACTTGAAGGTAAGACCCTATTGCTGAAGACAGGACATACTTCAGACACAGGATTTGGAGCAATGGAGCTGGAACTGACCTCAAAGTCACCTCCCCTGAAGGCTAGCTCTCATAGCTTTGGAGAGCACTATGCAAGCTGGTAAGGGGGAATATCAGTTGATGGTCCAACCCCAACTTCAAGGCCTGAAAACCACATCAATGGCCAGCACAGCAAATGATGTTGGTGCAGTAGTAGCACTTTTATCTTGGGGATCATCAACAGCTACCTAACTGGACTTAAAGCCCATTCAATGGGAGGAAACTTATGTGTGGTACTGTAAACACAGGCAAACACACATGGTTGGAGAGGTCATAGATCTTAGAGAAAACACCAAGACTGTCACATTCCTAGACAAATGTATTTTTTTCCCCTGCTTAATGAGTTTTTATTAGAGATTCCAGTTTCTTAAAGCTCTGAAAATCATCCTAACAAGTCAACTAAACAGTCACACTTTAAACATCAATGCCACTTCCCCACAGGTTGCTGAATTCATAGGAATGTATTAATATATTACTCATCAACAGAGAGCAAACTCAGAAATTTCAATGAACCTAGCTTTTTGGCTGAGAAAAATTTGATTACAAAGATCTCAATCCAGGCTCATGAAGCTGTGGTTTTCCTTTCTTTGTTTTAAATCACAAAATTCTTAAGTTTTTCTACAGGAATTTCTAACCTGGAAATGTATTTTTCATGCCTTTCTATGCCCAATGTTTGTATTAGTCCATAAAAGTCCTGCAATGAAGGTTATACAATCAATCTACAAAAAAATCAGTAGCCTTTCTATATACCAATAACAAGCAATTGGAGAAAGAATACAGGGAAATGCTCCCATTCACAATAGCTGCAAAAAAATAAAATAGCTTGGAATAAATCTGACAAAAGACACCAAAGATCTCTACAATGAAAATGTTAAATCATTAAAGAGAGAGATTGAGGAAGATACCAGGAGATGGAAGGACCTCCAATGCTCATGGACTAGAAGAATCAATATTGTGAAAATGCCAATCCTACCAAAAGCAATATGTAGATTCCATGGAATCCCAATCAAAATCCCCATGACATACTTCACAGAATTAGAAAAAAAATCCTTGAATTCATATGCAATTAAAATAGACTCCAGATAGCCAAAGCAATCCTGAGCCCAAAGAGCAGCACTAGGGGAATTATCATACCAGATCTCAAACTATATTACAGAGCTATAGTCATAAAAGCAGCATGATACTGGTACAAAAATAGGCACACCGATCAATGGAACATAATTGAAGACCAAAACTTGAGTGCATGCTCTTTTAGCCTCCTGATGTTTGACAAAGGTGAGAAGAACACACAATGGAGGAAAAACAGCATCTTCAACAAACGGTGCTGGCAAAACTGGATCCCCATCTGTAGAAGAATTAAACTAAACTTCACCTTGCACAAATGTCAACTCCAAATGGATCAAAGACCTCAATGTGAAACCTGAAATTTTGAAACTGTTAGAAGAAAACATAGGCAGTACCTTACAAGATATAGGTGTAGGAAAGGGCTTCTTAAATTCGACATCAGTTGCTCAGAATGAAAGGACAACAATCAACAAATGGGACCTTGTTAAACTAAAAAACGCTATAGCAAAAGAAACAACCAAGGAAGTGAAGAGAAAATCCACAGAGTGGGAGATAGTCTTCACCAGTGACACATCTGACAGAGGTTAACATCCAGAATATATAAAGAACTCAAAAAACAAAGGATCAAGAAACCAAGTGATCCAATTAAAAACCAAGAAACATTTCAAAAAGTGTTCAACATCATTGGTAATTAGGGAAATGCAAATTAAAACCACCCTAAGGTATCACCTTACCCCAATCAGACTGGCTAGGATCAAGAGAACAAATGATACCAAAGGCTGGTGGGATGTGGAGAAAGGGGAATGCTCATTCACTGCTGGTAGGACTGCAAACTCATACAACCTCTATGGAAAACAGTGTGGAGAACTCTTAAAAAACTAAAAATGAACCTACCATATGACCCGGTTATACCACTCCTTGGCATGTACCCAAAGGACTCATCCTATTGCAGAGACACTTGTACAACCATGTTTGTCGCTGCTCTTTTCACAATAGCTAAGAGATGGAAGCAACCTAAGTGTCCCTCAACTGACAAATGGTTAACAAAAATGTGGTATATTTACACAATGGAGTTCTATTCAGCAGTAAAGAAAGATGAAATAATGAAATTTGCAGGTAAATGGATGGATCTAGAAACCGTTATACTAAGTGAAGTAACACAGACTCAGAAAAACAAACAATGTATGTTCTCCCTCATAGATGTATCCTAGCACCAAATCCTTTTAAATTCCAGGTCCTTTTAATAAGATGATGCTATACAACAGTCCCTTCTGCACAAAATTACTATCATCACGACTTCAGCTGAGACTGATCGCTAAACATCATCACAATTGGGCTTGTTGATGGTTGTGCTCATTCATTAAAGGGGGGCCAAGCAGGGTCATTGGACCTCACAGCATTATTCAGCCACTCTTCCCAGCCAACTGAATGTAATTTGACCCTAATTACACATGGCCTTCTGGATTTGGGGAGGGCTAAAGTATACAATCCGGGGAAGGCTAGGAAGAGAAGGCATGACCCATGCCGGGTAAAGGCTTTCCAGTGTGCATACCCTCAGGTCATACATACACCTCAGCAACCCCTCAGTTATCTCGAAGCCTTTGAGAGGGAATTGACACTGATTCTAACCACTCCAACAGCTATCAAAATACCTGAAAG
>NW_008345269.1:211739-215854 GCF_000622305.1 Nannospalax galili
GTGGTCTGCATCCCGATTCCCTATTGGCAATTTGGGTAACCTCTTCAGAGGATGGTGTGATAAGAATAGGAGGCAGGAATTGGCTAGGCAGTTAGGGTAAAAAGACCCCAAAGAAAAGTAGCCAGTTCCTTAGCTAAAACTCACAATGTCTTTGGGGCCTCTGAGCAACCTACTCTGTTCCAAAGACCAAAAATATTGAAAATATTTGGGAGCTTTTATCTAATCCTTAAAAGATTTTAGGGTTACCTCTTCAGAAGGGGGAATGTTAGAGTAGCCAAAAGCCCCATTAAAAAAATTAATTAATTAAAGAAGAAGAAAGAGTACATGAAGTTATGAGAAAAACAGTGATGGGGAGACATGGGAAGAGTTGGAGGGGAGGGAGTGGGCATGGATTTGATCAAAACACCTTATATGCATGTATAAAATTCTCAATAAATTATTTAAAACAAAAAGTCCTGCAATGAAATCCCCACTGTGAGTGGAAGTGTATTAGTTACTTTTCTGTTGCTGTGATAGAAACACTGACCAAAGCAATTTATGAAAGAAAGAATTTATTTGAGCTTATGGTTCCAGGGAAATTACAGTCCATCATGGCGGAGAGGCGTGGTGGCCGGAGGTGGCTGGAGCAGGAGCGGAAGCTACACTCTACATCTTCCAGCAGGCGCACGAAGCAAGAAAGGGGACTGGAGATCTGGCAAGGCTTAAGGACTCTCTAAGCCCACCCCAGTGACGTGCTTCCTCCAGGATAGCCATACCGTCTAAAACCTCCCAAAACAGCGCCACCATGTGGGGACAAAACGTCCAAATACTTGGAGCCTATGGAGGACATTGTCATTCAAACCACCACAAGAAGAATAACACAGAATATCCTTCTTTTGGAGTCTGATTTCCAGCATCTGCTGTTGAGGCTTTCCCTCCTTCTTAAGCGTAAGTGGCTGGTTGCAGACCTGTTAGACAGACTAATCCTCTAATCTTGTAGTAGCTGACAATAAGGGGAGGGAATCATTTCACATGACAAATGTAATTTCTTACCACGGAAAAAATATAGATCCTTAAATTTACAGACCAGTGTCCCAGTCACCACCCGGCATCTTCATTCTTACTGCCACATTCACTTCCAGGTGGGTGGTGTGGTGAAGGCTCTAGATCAGACAGCAGAGGTAAAATGCTAGTTCAAGTTCCACCACTCCCAGGGCCAACTTCACAGTCATGTTTGTTGTAATGGTCTGCTATGGTCAGATGTTACTGAATTTCCTAATGCTTTCTAAATTAGAGATCTGCTATGGTTTGGCTGTCCATTCAAAGCCCATGTTGAAGTCCAGTTTCCCTCTGATGTTATTGGGAGGTCTGGGTTTTGACGATGACAGGTTCATTCTCACAGGTGTGGCTTTGTTATGAAATCTGTTTGTCCCATTCTGGCCATTGCATTATGCTATGATACAGCATGATGGCCCTTGTCCCTTCCTGATGACATTCTCTTGGATTTCACAGTCTGCAGACCTGTGAGCAAAATAAACTCCATTGTTTACCATTTGGATCAGGTTTGATTCACTCTGCCTCTGTCTCTCTGATCTCAGCTGCCGTCACGTCATCAGCTTTGCTCTACCGTCTGTGATGTTTTCCCTGTATGACACAGGCCCAATAGCAATACTCAGCCAACCACAGACTAGACCCTCTCAAACCACCATCCAATTGAAATCCTTTCTACTTTTCAAATTGTTTCTCTTCTGTCACAGCAACACAAAGCTAACTGACACATTCACCATACTAAGTGACTACTATGATAGCTACGCCTGACAGTAAGAGTCAGAGGGCTTTGGAGTCATTTTTCAGGAAGAATTTGTCAAAGTTTGGAGGAGTCGCTTAGAGACAACCCAGAGTGCTATAAGCAGAGCTAAATTAATGAGCATTTCATCACAGCAACAAAGAGCTCACTGACACAAGGTAGCTGGACAAGGACTCAATCCCATTCTGTTTGGGTCTGAAGGCTGGGCTCTCCACTTTTCCATGAGTCAGTGTGACTCTAATGCTCGTCTAATCCACTGCATAGTTATGGTCTATTTGAGTACGAGATTCATATTCCAGTTCTCTATCACCAGAGCCTTTGAAATGACTTGGCCATAGTAGATAAGCCAGCTAGTGAAGATTTGTGTAATTAACATACTTAATAGAATGATTTGGTATCCTAATTTATATGAGGACTGGGTAGAGGGAACATCGCAGGGATGTAAATGAATTATATCTGACACCAAATCATCATTTGTAATTGTCCTTTATAACTAACTGCCATCCGCTAAGTATTAAGGGAGAAAGAAGGCTTATCTGTCTCTTCTGTATAATGGAGTGTAACCAAACTTGGCTGTAAGGTGTTCTCTGTATGCCGATCATCTGTGTCCCCTCACTTGGCTACGAGCTGTGAGGAGCTGGCTCTCCTCAGTCCTTCCTCCGAGACTCTACTTCTGAGTTGCCACGCCCCTTCCTAATGGCTCCTTTCTCTTCCCTGTTCCTTTAACTTGGCTTTTATGTGCCTGTCCATCACTGTCCCTCTAACTACTGGCTAGGCGGGCCTGGCTCTTCTTTGCTTTCAAAGGATGCTGCCTGCTCTGAATGTGTGATGCTTCAGAGTGGGTTTTGGTAAGTCTTTAAGAACTTGTTTATGTTCTTTCAAAGGTTGCCAAGTAATAAATAGTTACTTGAAAGTGAAGGGGAAAGTGGTATTTCATCACCCTGCTCTCTGCTGTTCCTTTGATGGCTCAAATCATAAAACATTGTGTTCTGACCTTCAGAGGGACTCTCACCAGCTTGGGGTTACTGAGTGGGCAGAGATGCTCTGTTTCCTACTTAGTACCCTGGGCACTACTCAATCCTAGCCTGGCTGGAAATTCACTGTTTGAACCTTTGAAACTCTGAAACTGACAAACTTCTGAGCTAACAAAAGAGGCAAAGGGCCTTTGTGCTTCAGCAAAGAACTGTTCCAGTTCTCTGCACTTTCCTAACAAGGCTGGCCCAGGAGCCCCAGAGTCTCTGCTGCACAGAGAGGGGTGGGAGGGAATAAAGCTTCCTGACTGCCTGGGTCACTCCCCTCTTCCCAGGGGCGTTTAGGGATGGTCTTCCAGCCCTTGAGTGGTTTGATACTCATTCAGTTTTTACAGTTTTTACTTCAATGGGGATAAAAAGTGCGAGGCTGTGTACAGCTGACTTGTACAGGTATTCCCAACTCCCAGGCACACTTGTCTCCTTTATCGGAACCCCATTCGGTGTCAGTTGTTTGGATATTTAATTGATCTAGAAGGAATTTCAGTTTGTCATCTTGAATTTAATTTGTAAGTTACATCAAGTTAAAGCACTTCATAGTATGGGTTTAGATACTAATTTTAGTTCCATATAATGCCTCAAGTAGGCTGAAGGAAGAGATGTGTCTTCTCTCCTGACACACGTTAGAAAATGTGAGATTTTTAAACTTGGGACTCAAATTCTGAAGTCCACTGTGATCTATTATGTTGTACATCTAGATGTGTTAAGTGGGTCTAGAAACAGTTCTGGGATTACTCTATAAACGTCTATTCTACAAACAAGCTCTCTGGGATCCAGGGTGACTACTGGACATGAGTTGTGTGTAAGAATATTGCAATGCCCCACTGTCATCAACTAGAAAGCTCCAAACTTGTAGAACCATGGAGACAATGATGGTACAGAATCTACAATGAAAGAATCAATATGAAGGTGGTTCTGACGGCTAATGAGCATCTGGCTCAAGTCAGACTCCCATTTTAGACCAGTCCTACCTCAAGTTCTCCATAATTTATTACACCAGAAAGCTCAAAGGGTTATTTTTATATTGAGAAAATCAGACTCAAGTAAGTTATTTTCATCACTTCGTCTAATTACAAAGCCGAGCAGAGACACACGTCAGATAAGACAGAGAGGGAACAGCAAGGGTGGATGGCCTGGACTGGCTGCCAAAAAAGTGTGTGTGGGGGTGATGCTGTGATCAGAGAGGAAAGCGCTCTCTCTCTCTCTCTCTCTCTCTCTCTCTCCCCCCCCCCGCCTCTGCTCAAACATCATTAGTGTGATTTGAGGGAGTGAAGGATTCTAGAGTAGAAGCTCACAGATTT
>NW_008345269.1:215939-222337 GCF_000622305.1 Nannospalax galili
ATAAGCATGCAGTACACACTTAGTCTGGTGCTGGATTCTGTTTACCCTCAGCATTGCTTCTTATCACTTACAGTTTATTCAGCCGTGGAGTGTTGTGTGCCCCAGTTGTTGATTCCAGCGGTTGTGTTTTATTGCAACTCACTTAAAAGATATGATTTTTCATTGAGGGAAAACAAAAACCATGCAATGAGAGAGAGAGAGAGAGAGAGAGAGAGAGAGAGAGAGAGATCAAGCAGGAGAGAAAGGGGAGAGAGAGGGAGAAAGAGAGAGAGGGAGGAGAGACACACACACAGAGAAGATTTAGACTTAAAGCTGGATTATTGAATTTGGACAGACATATATAATTTATATTTAGACTATAGCCTATGTGTAGGATGTTTTTTTGAGTGTTTTTTATTTTCCTTTGGATTAACATAAAAATTACATTAGCATTTAGGAAAAAATCATTAACTACGGAGAGGCAAAATTTAGGCAAAAAAAACCCCAATACTTTAAACCATGTTTAAAGTGAAGCAAACAGATTTATCATGGCTAGGGTGGGTTCATTAAGTCAGCCAACAAGCTTGAGTTCTTAAGCAAAGACCTCTTTGTTCCAAATTAAAAAGACATGAACTTCTCTCAAACACTCATGGAAAAAATTAAGTAGACATTATATATCTAGTTTCCTTCTTCATTGTTGCTAAGAATCAGTTTGCCTACAAGTCAGAAAAACCATGGATTAAATCCAAATCATGTACCTAACAGGTGTGCAACCAAAGTAAACCATAATCTCTCTAAACCTCCTTCATCTGTAAGCTGAGTAAATAATGGCTATTTTTAGACTTGATATAAAGCACAAAACAATAAAACCAACAGATAATGGGGAATTATAGCAAATTACTGTCTAAGACATACTGTTATGTTTTCACTGTCTCTGGAAGTGATTGTAAAGGAAGCTATTTTTGAGTTTTTTGGTTATTTTTACTGCAGAGACCAAATGACTTAGAAAAATGGTAGCTCTAGACCACAATGGTTTGCAAGAATCCAAAATATGAAATTTACCTCTCAGAAAATGGAAGAGATAGAAAGAAGATGAAACACATAATTTTCAGGCTTCCATTAGCTGGACCTTAGTTTCTTGAAGTCAGATTACTTAACTGAACGTGAGGGTCACAAAAAATTTGCCCAAAGTAATTGAAAAACAAATACATGATGAACCTGAGGTGTCCTGGTAGTGCCTCCCCATGTTTTAGCCCATGACTGCACTGCAGCCTTGCCTCTGCATATACAACACACACATTTTGCCCTGCACATGCCATCAAACCATGCTTTGCCAGTGAACACTGCTTGGAGCATGCTGGCTTAGATGGAGTGCTTATATGTCATGGACTGCAACATTTTTACAGAATATATGAAGTTTTCTATTCTTAGAGAAACATAATGGTCTAATTACAGAGAACCACATATTTTTTATTTAATTCTACTCTCACTTCTCAGCATGAGTGATAATTTAGTATACTCCTAGATTGTATTGCATCAAAATACGTGGTTTTTTTAAAATGCTGCTTGAATTCTCACTTGAATTTCATAAAATATCATCAAATGCATTTTGGTTGAGATGAGGACAGAATCTCTGACAATTTCTGAAATGACCCTAAACACACCTCATTTTGTATTATGTATTTATATGAAGTGGCATTCTCAGCATTGACAATTATAAAATCAAAATATTGTTGAACTCTGAAAAACACTGAATATGCTATGTCCTGCAGTATCAAATATTCATCCAAGATTTAATTCTTATGTAACAATAAACAAGCACATCTGTGTCATCAGTGTGCAAAGTTGAGTCAGTCTTTAATAAATGATAAAATTATATGTATAGCAAATAATTGTTTTTAAATGAGTTCTTGTAATTTATTACCAGTACATGTTTGATTTGTATACCAATTTATATCTCTATATTCCTGGGGTCATGTAAAAAGTTTTCAGGTGAAGAAGGGTTGAGAATGGAAAATGTTTTAGAAGCTCTGAGCTTGAACTTTATTGTACGTTAATTATGGAAAGTTTCTAAGATTTCAAGAAAGACACATAAATATTGTGCAAACATAAGGTCTTGATCATGCTTGTGTGTATGAGGGTGAGAGGCATCACCCCCTGAGTATAAGCATCTTCATTTGGATTAAACTTTACTATTGAACATCTATGAATTTAACAGTCGGGTGCTTTATGTACACCACTTCACTTTATTTGACCACCCTATGGAATAGACACCATCTTACCCTTTCAATTGAAGGAGCTGATAGCCAGAGACATCAACTCGGATTTGTGAGCAGTGCCTACATTGTAAAGTAGCATGAGAGCACAATAAGGCTTCTGGGTGGGTAGCTAGCTGGGAGGAGTTACTGGTCTGTGGGGCTAGAAGACGAATTCTCAAGGAGTATTCTATAATGCTGTTGTTTTTACCCCAAACAGCATATTATTGAAATCAACCAATTCAATTAAACAACTATATATGCAAACAGGTTCTTGTCTGATGACATCAGTAAGTTAATGAAGACACTATCTAAACTCTAGTGTGCATTATAAAGTTTTTTAGACAGAAAGGTTGAGAAATTGCCCTGTGACACGCAGGGCAACTCTGATTACCCACAATACTTTGGGGTATCTGTCAATTGAGTCTTTGGCTAATGTGGTGGTTTGAATGAAAATGTCCCCCATAGGCTCTAAGTATTTGAACTTTTTGTCCCCAGTTGGGGGCGCTGTTTTGGGAGGTCTTAGAAGGTGTGGCCATGCTGGAGGAAGCACGTCACTAGAGGTGGGCTTAGAGCCTTCTGAAGCCTTGCCAGATCTCGAGTCCTGCTCTGCTTCCTGTGCCTGCTTGTATATGTGAGTGCTTAGCTTCTGCTCCTACTCCAGCTACCTCTACCGCCATGCCTCCCCACCATGATGGACTCTTGCTCCTTTGCAACTGTAAGCTAAATAAACTCTTCCTTTTATAAATTCCCTTTGTCACAGTGTTTTAACACAGCAACAGAAAAGTAGCTAATACCTATAGTGAGCACTAAGTCAGCTCTGGAGGAACCACTATCATCTTAATGGTTCATTCTGATCTGAATCATTTCTACACAGTGAAAGCAGCCAGTTTTATATCTTCAAGATATGATTAACTATAGCTCTTTTTTGGTTTTTGTGTTTTGAGGCCCGACCTCACACTATAGTTCATATTGGCCTAGGAACTCACTAGATAACCTGATTTGACCTTAAACTCAAATCAATTTTTCTGCCTTGGCCTCCCCAACAACAAAGAGTCGCCTGGTTAAGAATAAATCTTGCAAGCTAATCAGGATGGCTCATCCCAGAATGAACAAGAAACTCTACTGAAATTGTTTCCTCCAGTGCCCTGAAGATAGTTTGAACCTTCCACACAGTGCTTCTCAGCCTCAGTACTGACCCTGGGCCAGGCTACTCTTTGTTGTTGGGGAGTTTTCCTGTACAGTAGAGGGTGTTCCTCAGTCCTTCTGGTGTCTGACAACTATATGCCCACCCCAAGTTATAGCCAACAAAATTGTCTCCAGACACTCACAACTGCCCCCTAGGAATGAAAGTGGCCTTCCTTTAGAGCCACAGCTCCAGAGGGCAGGGTTCCATTGCTTTGTTTCCAGCACTAGATGGTGATTTCCTTTTTCTGCATGGATAATAATTTAAAAGGAGGAACAAAGTTATTATCATCATTATTATTAAAACTAATTTCTCATTTAAAAAAGCCACTTATGGGTTTTGCAAAAAAAAATACCAAACAGATAAATACAACTATTACAAAAGAATACTTAATCCCATTCATTCCCATGTTCTAGGGACATTAGTATTCATATACCAATCTTGATCAGACTCTTCAAAATATTATACCACAAATGCTTCTTAGTAAACTGATTATATTTAAATTAATAGCACAGGAAAAATAACCATCCACATACAGTATGATTTTAGATAGAATAGCATTTCATTGTGTGGCCTTGTAATTACGAGTCAGCCATTTAATAAATATAGTAAACCTCTGTGTGTGAGGCTTGTGCAAGAGATAAAACAGTGAATGCAGTTGTAAAAAAAATCTGTCTTCAAATGTTGGAAAGACCAACAAAACAACTAGACAAAGTAACAGACACAGGAAGAAGCTTAATGCTCTTTAGAAGACAGTTCTTAAAGGCCAGTGAGGTAGATCAAAATGGGGGCAGACATTCAAAGAGCAGCGACGTAATCAACAACTCTCAAAAGAGGAAGCACAAATGGTCAATAAACATATGAAAATGCCCAACATCACTAGCCATTAGAGAAATGGAAATTAAAACTTTATTATAATTTTGTCTTACCCCAGTCAGAGTGGCAGCTGTTAAGAAAAGAAATAACAAAAGCTGGCAACGATGTGGACAGAGGGAGCTGTCATACACGGCTGGCAGGAATGTAAACAAGTCAAGCCACTATGAAAATCAAGATGGTGGTTCTCACAAACTTAAAAATGGATCTACCATAGGATCCAGCTATTTTATGCTTGGGTATGTATCCAAAGGACTCTAGGTCAACACATCGCAGATATACTTGTAGCATACTTGAATATTGCAGCATTTTTCACAATAGCTAAGTTATGGAAGCAAACTGGGCATCCATCAAAAGAGGAATGGATAAAGAAGAGGAGGGAGAAACACACTGGAATTTTTCTCAGCCATGAAGAACAGAGTTACGGTATTTTCAGGAAAATGGATACAACTGCAGATTATCATATTAACTGACTTAAGCCAGTCTCAGAAAGACAAATATCACCTTTGCCTCATTTTTGCATGAAGCATAGATTGTATATAGATATGTAAAATTACAGATGCATGTATGACATGAAAGCAGAAGGAAAGCTGTCCAGGGGGAATGAAGGGGACCAGGGGAGGAGACTGGAGTGAGGGAGGGAGGGAGGGAAGTATGGGAGGACTATGCTCAAGGTACATCAAATAATTGTGTGAAAATGTGTTTATGAAACTCAATACCATGTGCAATGAATGTATGCCAATTAAAATATTATTAAAAATAATAATTTAGAAGCATAAGAGAAAAAAAGAGTAGCTAGAACCAAAGACAAGCTGTTTTACCATTGATTTATGTTTACCTCGATGCATTTATCACTATCCTTTTTAGTAAATTACTAAAGACTTTAAGTTTTTGTATGAACTAGGACCCCAAGTCATCCCTGCACTGAGTCTGATAACCTTCCTCCTATTCTTCCTTCCATAGTTTCTCATATCTGTAGATACACATTTTATGTCATTCAGGGTCAGGATATATGCAGAATCCTTTCGTCCTGCATTTGGAAGCATCGAATATTGAATAACTGTGATTGAAAACATATTATAGCTTTAAAAAGAGGGAATCTGTCCCTGGCATTGGGCTTTTACTTTGCTAGCCTAAGATCTGGTAGGGGCACTGTTCCCCCATTATAAGGTTACTCCTTTCTGTCTTGTTTTATAATTTACATGCATATGTTTTAAGAAGTTTCTATATCTATACTGGTAGGTTTCCATTTGCCTTTTTCTAAAGACTTAGTGTTAGTTACCCTTCTCACACTCCCTGCTCTGCCCTGCCGTCTCATTCCCCACCCCATTTAATGCTTCCACTCCCTCACTCCCCTTCCCTTCTGTGTATCACAGCATTCTATCTCCCTTCCCATGAAGCCTCCCCACCCCACAGCTGTTTACTAGTTTCCTGATCTCTCTGAATTTTCCAATTGAAACATGCAAATCTAAGATTTCAAATCTGCATCTAGCTATGCGAAAGAACATGTGACATTTGTCTTTCTGGGTCTGGGTTACCTCACTCAGGCTCCAGCTCCATCCATTTATTTGTGGATTTCATAATTTCATTTAACAGGTGACTAATATTCCATTGTGTATATGTACCATACTTCCATTATCCATTCATCAGTTGATGGACATCTAGGTTGTTTCTAATTCCTGGCTATCATGAAAAGGGCAGCAACGAACATGAATGAACAGATATTTCTGCAGTAGGGTACAGAGCCTTTTGGGTATATGCCCAAGAGTGGTTTGGCTGGATCATATGGTAGATCTACTTTTAGATTTGTAGGACTCCATACTGATTTCCATAGTGGCTGCATCAGTTTGCACACCCACCAGCAGTGACTAAAAGTTCCCCTTTCCCCATATCCTTGCCAGCATTTGTTGTCATTTGTGTTTTGGATCTTAGCCATTCTGAGTAAGGTAAATTTTCCAAGTAGTTTTAATTTGCATTTCCCCATGACTAAAAATGTTAAACGTTTCCTTACGTATTTCTCAACCATGTGTGTTTCATCTTTAGAGGCCTACCTTTTCATCTCCTTGCCCCAATTTTAAATTATTTTTATGCTTAGTTTTTTTTGT
>NW_008345269.1:222534-247888 GCF_000622305.1 Nannospalax galili
TTGTATATTCTAGATACTAACCCTCTGTCAGAAGTATAGCTAGTAATGATTTTTTTTCCATTCTGTACATTGTTTCTCCACTTGAATGATGGTGTCCTTTGCTGTATAGAAGCATTTTAATTTTGTGGGGTCCCATTTGTCAATTATAGGATTTAATACCTGCACTATAGGAATCCTTTTTAGAAAGTCCTTTCCTGTCCCTATAAGCTCTGGTGTATTCCCTACTTTCTTCTCTATAAGATTCAGGATATCCAGTCTTATGTTGAAGTTCTTGATCAATTTGGAGTTGAGTTTTGTGTATGATGAGAGATAGGGATACTGTGAACCAGGGGTCTCATAGACCCTCAAACAATACTGGCCATTGGCCCTGTTCTTGGCTAGCCACATGAACTTGATGGTAAGACCCTATTGTTGAAGACACTACATACATGAGCTATAGAACAAACAAGTGGAAATCAAGCTGGTACTGACTTCAAAGTCCCATATCTACTGGCTAGCTTTCATAGTGCTGGAAGGTGCTATGCATGCTACTGGAAGAGAAAATTAATCAACTTACCCAGGTGTGAATTGTGAGAGCTATAACAACAACTGGTCTAGCAAGATGTGTCCACTGGTACAATAGTGACATGAAGACTATGAGAGTAGCCAGCCACTTTCTAATTGGACTTAAGGTCCACTTCATAAGATGGAGCCCATACCTAACATGGATATCATGTCTAGGAACCTGTGGCTAGACTGGTCACAGGCCACAGGGGATAGCCTAATACTATTATTCTGCTAAATAGACACTATTAAGCTGACACCTAATGACTTACTGCTATACCCATAGATTAATGCATCTCTCAACTGTCACCAAAAAAGTTTTCTTATGCAACAAATGGTGATTAAGAGAGACCCACAACTGGTCAATGTGCAAAGAATAAAAGGCTGCAGAGCTCTTATCCTTGAATAGGACACTTAGATCAGAACTTCTGATTGTCAAGACTCAGGGATCATTGCAGAAGAGGGTGTAGAAATATTGTAAGAGCCAGAGGCAGTGGATGAGCACAGGGAAACAGAGCTTTCCAGAGAGCTGGTCAGTTACTCATATGAACTCACAGCAATGGTGATAGCATGCACGTGTCCCAGGTAAGCTCAAGCCAGATAAAATCCCAGCATGGAGAGCATAGTCAGTCTCATTTAAGGGTGAGATACTTGGTAGGTTAACCAAGCTCCGGTGGATAGACCCACAACAAAGGCTATTTGTGGCCACAAACTTGACTCTATAAGGGTGTAGATAGGGGAGGGATCTAAATATGATCAAAATATATTGTATGAAATTTTAAAATTCAATTAAAAATGCTTATCAAACAACCACCAAAAATTGTAGGGACTGGAGTGTGGCTCAGTGGTTAAGAGCACTGGCTGGTTTTTCAGAGGCCCTGAGCTTGTTTCCCAGCACCAACATGGTGGCTCACAACCATCTGTAACTCCAGTTCCAGGAGATCCAATGCCCTCTTCTGGCCTTCGTGGGCACCTGCACTCATGTCATGCACATACCGACATGCAGACAAATATTCATACATGTAAAATGAAAATAAATAAATCTTTTAAAAATATTGTAACACAAATTAAGAGACAGTATCTCAGACTATCTTTTTTATAGTGTTTCTTCCAAGTGTAATAATAGTGATGTCTCCTCTAATGAATTTCTCTTCTTGCCAGCCAGACTACTGACAGAATAAGATATAGAGGAAAGAGGTCAGTTGCACTCTCTCCATTCCACCTACAAATATAACTTCAGAATTGTGAGAATAGTAAGCAAAACTTCCCTGAGTGGGTCACTAAAAGTGCTGTCAACCTGATAAAGTCTCTCCTATTTGTTTTCCTTGGTTTCTGAGCCCATATGTTCTACCAATTTTAGATACAACATTACACAACAGTAATTGATTTAGAGTGTAAATTGGATTCTCAGGGATGGCATATCATCACTATTGGGTATTGTTTCCAAGGTGGCACCTTAACAGATGGTTGTATTTCTCTTTCAGGCCTGCAGTTCCTTCCTGAGTGGTGCACTGTGAGAGAAGGCTGGTAGATCTCATTGTCATAGCCGCACTGTTATACCTTGTTTGCTTTAAAATCTGTGCCTTGATCTATGCAATTATACAGTCAGTGGATAGAATGCTCTGAAAGCTTGTAATGCTGGCTCAGGATGAACAAGCAAGGAAGGTCTATGAAGAAAAGTCAAGTCTCATCATAATGAAGTGCATCACTCCCATTCAGCATTGTACTGTGTGTCCTAGCCAACGTAATACATCAAGAAAAGTAATAAACACATTCAGATTGCAATGGAAAAAAAACAAAATTTTTGCAGGAAACATGTTTATCCATATAGTTAAGCCATAAGAAATTTTCTAAAATCTATGATAATCAAGGAGTGAATTTGAAAGGCCATAGAATATGAACATAAACCATTAGCTTATGCACTTATAATAATGGGATCAAACTACATTTACAAGTTAAATATAAACAAAAATTATAAAATTAGAAAATAATAACATGGATATGGCAGCTTCTTTTTTTCTTTACTTTTAACAGGAATATGAGCCCCACTATGAGCCTCCAATTGCCATTCTCCTCCCTGTGACACCCCATTCTTCCATTCACCTTCTATTTCAATTTTCCAGTCCGCCTTCTGCTATCAGTTTGCATTTTAACGGTCTTGAAGGTTCTGTTTACCTGTTAGTCATAGCAAGTACAAATAAAAGTAGCATGGATTGATTCCATATGGGCATAGCCAAAACTCCAAATGTAAATTTTGGCAGTGAAATGTCAAAGGAGGTAGCACTCAGATACATACATCACCAAGACAACCCAGCACATGTTTATAGCAGTTTAATGTATTAGTGACTTTTGTGTCCTTGAGACAGAAAACTCAAAGAGCAATTTAATGGAGGAGTTTATTCTGGACCATGATTTCTAAGGTTCTAGTTGAACTTCACAGGGATGTCACAGCATCTCAGTTCCTGATGGTGAATCAGTGACAATGTATGCTCACACAGATGCACCAGGATACAAAATGCAGGTAAGATCCAGGGACAGTATAATCTTCAAAGTCCCAAGATCAAGGGATAGTATAAGCTTCAACATCCCACCCCCTAGTAACCTGCTTTTTGTAGCCAGGCCCTACCTCCTAAATACTCTGCAGCCTTCAAAATAGCCAGGAGCCAGCACCCAGACCAGGAGGAGACTATGTGGGGTATTTCAGATTTCAGCCATAACCAATATTTTCATATTTTTCAACCACAGGGAAAACTCCCATAAAAGGATGTCTGTTGACTATACAATTTTATGGGTTCTAGTTTGGAGAAACAGTGGCAAATTCTTCTCATTTCACACACACACATAAAAAAATGTGTCAAGACTTACAGTATCTAATGAATTATGGCCTATACATTGGATAAGAACTGTGGTATGTATGCTCAGTGAAGGTCTGTTTCACATATCCTAAATATAGTGGTTGCTTATTTGATATTGATGGATAAAATGCTGCATTCCTCTGTAGTGCATAGAATGTCTTTGGCCCATACAGCACCAAGCTCAGGCTTAATTTTCTCTCTTATTATAAAAAGGAGGCTATTTCATATGTACAGCATAGTTTTGGGAAATGTAGGAGCTAGTGTTTCTTAGAAGTCCTAGGCATTACATGCCACATAGACGTAGAAGCTTTACCACATTTAGCCCCATAGTTTATGAAGATTAGGCTCCTGGCCTCATTTATTACTGTTGCACAGACATAGAAGCTTTATTACATTTAACCCCATAGCCTGTGAAAGTTAGGCTCTTGGCCTCATTTCAGGGCTCAGAGAAGCAGCAGCACACTGAGGCTCAGAGAGAGTCAGTCACTTGCCTAATGTAACGGAGCTACTAAGCAGCCAACTTGGAGTTTGAATAAGATCTGAATAAGAGCATTGGATCTCTTTGTCCCATGACCAAACAATCCTGAAAATATTTTGCATATCTTTGATATGTTTGCTTCCCAAATTCTCCAGCTTTTTCTCCAGCTGACTTGGAATGGCTGGTTTGTCCCATGACCAAACAATCCTGAAAATATTTTGCATATCTTTGATACGTTTGCTTCCCAAATTCTCCAGCTTTTTCTCCAGCTGACTTGGAATGGCTGTTACATAAACATAAACGAGGAACCGTCACCTTCAGTTCTTGAAAGTCCATAAGGAACTGTGCTTAATTGTGCTTTATGGGGTTGGTTTGTTCTCTTGAATTTTATGCCCTTTTTTTTTTTTTTCAAATGATTGGACTGGTGTAGCTGTGGCAGGCTACCCATGTGCTAGGAGCATTAATGTACTTATCTGAAGAGACTGTCTTTGCAGTAAAGGAAGATTTCCTTGGATAATCAAGACTTATCACTCTCCCTTACAACACCCAAGGACAGAAGCTGATTCTGTTTCATTTAGATGGAGCCAAAGGAGACTGGCAAGCCATCTGGATTTAAATGGCTGGCGCACTGATGGTAGCATTGCTGTACTAGAATTAGACTTCATGGAGAGAACCTTAGATTTGGAGTCAGGAGTTCTAGTTTCTCTCCAGCTTCTACCATTAACCTCTTTATATTCTGTTCTCTTCTATCTCACTGGGCTTCACTTAGGAGTCATACAAGAAGTAGTTTGACATGTTTCCAAAGCACAAACCACTCACTACAGAGCACCAACACACTGCCCTGTGGTTGCTGACTGCGGTAGCACTGCAAACTTAAACATACTACCCTGTGGTTGCAGATTTAAACCGCGACTTATTTTCCTTAACAATTTTCTCTGATTACACGCTGCTTAACCCCAGTTTCTCATTTGTGGCAAACTGATTGGACTGGAGGTGGAGAGCACGACCTTTGAAGTCCTGTCTGTGCAGCTCTATTCAGCTAAGCCTGTGTCGTGAGTCACGGTTTGCCTTTATTTGCACACTTCTTCTCCCTGTGCATTGTCTTGGGGTTAGAAAGTTGAAATAGCCAGGCTTGAGTCTGCAGAGTTTTCAAGAAGGTAAAGATGAATTAATTGATTTCATTTAGGGCTGAGAATTCTAGAACACTTCAAACAAGAGAAAAACAATATACATAGAGCTCATAATTAGCTCAGTGTGAGTAGGGAGAAACAGCTTCGATAAGAGGAAACGTCAGTGGATTCAACAATAGCACTGTGTGGTCTCTGATTGTGGCCTGTTAGGAAGATAAGCTGCAGGAGTTTATTCTTTTTTAAAAAATTAATTTATTATTTTAATTTTATGTGTATGAGTGTTTTGCCTGCATGTATGTAAGTGCACCTATGTCATGCAATGACTGTGGAGGTCAGAAGAGGGCATCAGATGCCCTGGAATTGTAGTTATGGACAGTTTTTAGCCACCATGTGTGTGCTGGGAATCAAACCCAGGTCTTCTGGAATATCAGTTAGTGCTTTTAACCACAGTGCCATCTCTCTAGTCCCCAAGGAGCTTATTCTTTAAAGATTTTTGTGGCCTGCCATCTCTCCATCTCTTCCTTCCTTCCTCTTTCTTTGAGCTAGGATCCTGTTATATAACTCAAACTAGCCTCAATCTCGTGGTTCTCCTGCCTCAGCCTTTCAAGTACTGATGTTAAAGTATTACCATGCCTAGCTGGTCACAATCACGGGCAAATATTTAGAATACTGGGACATGGAGTGCATTCCCACAAAATCCCAATTGTTCATTAGGTAGCACGTGGTGGGCTGAGTGAAGTGATTCCGCTCTCCCACTTCTTTGAGACTCAGCATCAGCCCTGCCCCTTAGAAAAGTCAAGGAAGTTAAATATGCAAAATCTAACCAAACAATAACAAAACTCCCAAACAGGAAAGCAGCGCGTACACCTTGTCGTATACTCTGCTCTGACAATGACTTGATGAAGAAGGGACAGTCATGTGGAAGTCTGACCAGACCAGGAGTGTAACCTAGACATAGTGAACTGATCAAGGCCTTTCTATGTAGCATTTCCTCCTGTGCAGGTGGAGTGCTACAGTTTCCTTCAGTTGGGATGCCAGTGGTATTTCCTACACTTTGTCATAGTGTGGTCTTAGTTTGAGAGTCAAAGTACTGACATGTTTTAATTTTCACTGGGAATTTTAAAATGCCACTAAGTTTGAATTCCTGCTGTTGAAGTCAAGAATTGTGTGATATAAGCCAGGATTGGTGGCACATGCACTTGGGGGGCAGATGGATCTCGTGAGTTCCAGGTCAGCCTGGTCTACACAGGGAGTTGCAGGTCAGCCAGGGCTACATAGTGGGATCTTACCTTTAAAAAAATGATTGTGTGATATAATCATATTTTGAAATCCATATACCAGTTATCTTTTGAAAACAGGAAAACACAGTCTAAAAGCTAGGAATTAATAAGGGCAATAGCATGTGTTCATTAATCCCTGTTTGAAAGCTGTTAAAACTGCTAAATAGATCTTATGAATATAAGTTCCACTTATTTATTTACTTATTCTTCATTTTCTGTGGTAAAAAATTAATAACCTTTGCCAGGCGTGGTGGCGCACGCCTTTAGTCCTAGCAATCAGGAGGCAGAGGCAGGTGGATCTCTGTGAGTTCAAGGCCAGTCTGGTCTACATCGTGAGTTCCAGGACAGCTGGGGCTACAGGGAGACCCTGTCTCAAAAAGACCAAAACAAACAAACAAACAAACAAACAAACAAACAAACAAAGTCTGCTTTTTCCAGGTATTTTTTGTTTAGTTTCTGCTCTCCTGGGGATTGAGCTTCATGCACACCAGGGCAAGCACTCAACCAATAACTATGCCCAGCTAAAGACCCTTTTCTAAAAGCACACCAACTGCAATGAAAACAGTTTATTCTCTTCATTTTCAGGACTCCTGACCAGTGGAGAGTCGTTGTTTAAAGTACACCCTTTTCAGGTTATTCTGTTCTTTGGGGACCATAAGCCTTTAACGTTGCCTTTGAATTCTTTTGTTATTTTATTTTAGATTACTAAAATGGATTTAGATTTGCATGCAGACAAAGACTGTCCAGTGGAGGATCAAAGACTTCCCTTTCCCTCTGTGGATGAAGCCATTTTTGTATCTGCAAATTCATTTCAACACTGCTTGTCTTTAGCCACGTCTGCTCTCTGGGGCTGGTTGTAACATCTTACCAGTTCTCTCCTTTGAGTTGAGTAAAATGTTTGTCTCGCGTCCATCTTATATTTATGGCTAGCTGTGAGTTTACAAAAGAAATAACCCAAAGTGATCCCTGATCCTGAGCATTAGCTCTAGTCCAGGCGTGGGTCCATTCTTAGTCTAGCTACTCATCAGCTTCGCGGCAGTCAAAACACTTACCCCTCTGCTAATATTACCTTCTAATTAGAGTATTGTCAGATTATGTGGCAAGTTGTTTATTTTCTGAGATTTAGAATACCTCAAGAACTTTTTGTCTTTATTATTTGTTTTGTTTGATTTTAAAAACCAATAAAGCTGGTATGCGGTGTGATAAAGTGGATCCATTCAATAAATGTCCAAAGAAATAGGAAAGACTTCTTCTGTATGTACCTGCAAAGTTCCTGTCTTCAATTCAGCTGCCTAAATAGGTCAAAGATGTTTTCCCAAGCTATATAAATAAAATAGGCTCATGACTTTCAAATTCCAGTTAGGCACATTTAATATGCAAAGGTTAATCAGCGAATAACCTTCACAATCATGTTTGTTCAGAAACACATGCTTAATAGTCAATTTCAGTTACTTGTCATTCAGACAGGTTTTGTGAAGTTTTTCCTAAATGTGATTCTCGGCTAGGGCCACCATCGTCCTTCTGCAGCAGAGCGGGAACAAGGCCGTTCTCAGGAGCAGTAATTCTCAGCCCTAATTCCAGCTGAAATCATGAATATAATTAATTCCTTCTGCATTTATACTTTCCCTTTTGCATTTAGAAATGTTGAAACAAGCCCCCTTTGTGGAAACTGGAATAAACAATTAAATGCTTTTCAAAAAGTCATTAAGAGTCAATTGGCAAAACTGAACATTTAGTGAATGGTATCATGAGCGATTTATAAACAGCCATTCACTCCAATTTGAAGTTCCTGTTAAGAGTCTTTAGAGATTAGGAAGATTTCTTTTAGAAGATGCATTTATTACCGATCTTCTTAAATTTTAGCTCCAAATTATTCCACTGCCCATCAACATTCCCCACCCATTCTGTACTTACATTACATATGTGCAAGTAGGACTCCTCAAAGGAGACATGTGACACTTGCATAACAGATACTAGTATAACGTTCCTCTTGGAGACTCACAACACATTGCAATACAGAAGAGTCTCAAAATGTCTGTAGTAAACAAACCTGTTTTACTTCTTAACTCCAGTGTTTGCAAACTGGGCTTCCTCTCACACAACACTCTTCTTTGCAGCCTTTTGCCTTCTTGGATTCACTTTTGTGTGAGCCCGTGTTTAGAGAAATGCTGTTTTCCTACTAGTTGTACAGTGGACCTCGCCTTTACACATCAGATTCACTTCCCCTGGTCTCAAGTGCATCAGAACGCCAGGATGTTTAGTTAAAGGGCCCAGGTGACTTGTCTTCAGCCACGGTCCTGAGCAGGGGCTGACTTTGTTCCTCATTACTGTTAATGTGGGAAACACTCAACAAAAACATCTGAAAGCAGCAGGAAGAATCAATGAATACATAACAAATAGTGTTTCTCAGGAAATCTTTTCCAAACAATCACAGCACCAAACACATTTTTTTCATGTGAGGAGGGGTAGTCCACTTCTGCATTTCATGAAGAATTTAATCCTTAGGTGCATCCTGTTGCATTCACGCTAGACTGAACTACCCACTCCAATGTTAGTGCAAAGCCTAAGACAAAACATGATCCTTGCAGTACTGTGGGACTGAGAGCTGCTGTCAGAACTGACCTTAGGTGTTTTCTGTGGGCAATTTGATCTAGTTTGTTTAAGGGCTTCTGAAGTGCTGAGATCGTGGATGTGATGCTCATTCCAGGACCCACTGAATCACGCCATCACTCTGAAGGCTGTCTCTGCTTATTATCCCTCACAGTATTATCTAGCTCCTCTGAGCAATCACTACGTTATTTGTTTATCAATACAGAAACTGGACCTGACACCTTTGGTACAGACTCTAGAGTCACATGGTCTGTTTTCAAATCTTTGAGACACAGCTAGGTTTCTCACACAAGGCAAGCTACTCAACCTTTACACATCTTAGTTCTCTCATCTGTGAAATGAGGAAAATATCAAATATGTCTGTGTCTAAGAGCCCTGATGGGGATGATGAGAATGAACATTGGGCAGCATGCTTTGCATGTGGTAAGAATACAATATTAGCAGCCATTAGTATCTATGTCTTTTAATAACCATGATGTTTTATCTTGTTTGCTAAGCTTTAGAGCTTTATTTTTTAATTCTTGGATCTTAAAGTCACTCAAAGCAGTGTCCTGTTATACACTGTACATAGATGCTTTGCAAAATATTGTCAGATTTTACAGATGGCTCCTGAACAGAGAACATATTTAGTGGAGGATTCTCTTTTGAATCTCATATGCCTAAATGGATAGAACTTCTGGCATGTGGAAAAGAGTAGCAGGCTTTAAAGTTGGCCTACATTCAAGGCAGGGACTCCCTGCTAGTGTCTGAATCCCTGGGCCAAGAGAAATATGCCTACCAAAGAGTACTTCTACCCAAGACTCGGGCTTTGGTATGTAAGATATGTACCCTCGAAGGCCTAGATTCCCTGAGTCGACACGGTAAGACTGCCAGCACCAAGAAGGCCTGTTAACTTCTGAATATTCCAGGTTTCCTTCTGGCCCATTGTGTTTCCTTCCCTATCCAGTATTACAGAACTTGCTCTAAACAGGGGCATTGAAGAAGGGTAGGTTACAGTCACATGGTGGATCAGAAACCATAAGCTGCAGACATTTAAAGGTGAGAAGTCAGGGAAAGGCAGAGGAGGGAAGTAACTAGAAAGAAAGAAAGGATGAAAGCAAAGGCTGTCTTGGCTATTTCACATTGATTTGGGGATGTTTTCAGGAATGTACAGGGCTGCTGAGATACTCACATGCTTGTGGCCTGAATACAATAAATTTCTGTGATGTTTCAATTCTCAGAACAGCTCTTGAAAGCAATGCTATTATTTGCAGTTTAAGAAACTGATACTTGGGAAACGTAAGTGGCCGCTTTAAAGAAGTGTGGTGTGTGTGTTGGAGACCGCTGGCTTTCGAGAACAAGCAGGAGACCTCTGAAGAAAAGACTTTTGGGACACTTGTTATGTCTCAGAAAACTCAGTGCTCCTCCCTTTCTGTCTTGTCTGAGGTCACACAGCCAGTGCAAACTTCTCCATACCAAGCTGGGCACCACTCCGGCAGCCTGATCCCCAGCCTAGCAGTTTCTTTTGAGCATGACATTGAACTTTGTCCTTGACAATGTAATGTTTGTGTTCCTCTTGGTAAGAACCCAGAACTTCATCTCTTGGCTTTTCTTGGTAAATTTTTATTTTTTATTTTAAAAAGGCATTGGAATTAATTTACATGTTGTCTTCTTCCAAGATTAGCTTTTTTTATGCACACAGTTTGAGACATCTAGACTTTCATTTCTGAGAATCATACCTTTATAGTACTTTGGTAAAAAGAAACTCATTAACTTTACTTAATGGAAAAGTTAGAAGCATCACATTTTATTGAAGCCAGAGTTTTATTTTAACATTATATACTGGTTGGCTTGAGGTTATTTTTCAGGGTACAGTATGTGACTGAACATTGACCCCCAATTACAGACATTTTTTCAATGCTTCAGTGCTGCTGTTTTGGAACAAAAAGCAGTATAACTAAACCCAGCAGAACGACTTTATAAACAGTCCAAGTGAGTCCACAGCTCATTTCTTTGTTTTTCATGGTCACTGAATTGATTTTTCTTGCTAATTATGCATAGTATTCAATGATAGAGAATTTCCAAGATTAGATGGCAATCAGCTATCAGAGAAATTATGGATCTTGAGGGGTAAATGGAAAGTCTGCATCCTGCTGCCAGCCTCTCCAACTCTCATCTGGAGAGCTAGTTACAATTTCTAAATTGCTTTATCAGGTTATTTATATTTTGCCATTTGTAGGAATGTATCAGTTGCCACCATTAACACTGATATATAAATTCTAAATTTTCTGCTTTGAATATCTATGAAACATAAACAGCATAATTTTTTCAGGGGATTTCTAGAGTTAAACTTAAAATCTTGCCATTAAAAATGATCTAGTCTTTACTCAAAAAAAAAAATGGACAAAGACAAAAATGAAGACCTAGGTCAGCTCCAGATCAGTCCAAGTTGAAGGTCCAAATATCATCTAGGAAAAAGGCCTTCAGGAACAATAGAAGTGCAAGATCATATCACAGGTTATATGTGTGGGTGAGTGTGTTGAAATGCTGGGTGTTAGAAGATGTATAAAGATGTACAAGTAAATGCAGAATAAAATGAGTCGATTCTTTAAAAAGATGTGATACTTAACTCTTGGAACAACAAAAAGTGTGCTCAGAAGAGGAAATAGAATTAGAGTATGTTATTTGGACCTGTAATGACTCATATTTACATAAAGTTAAGCCTAAAGCTAAATAGGAGGATGGAGAAAAACACTAGAAACAAACAGATATGACATTTGAAAGAAGCTCCCTGCGAGAAGAGGGACTGCTGCTGCTGAGAATGAGGGAGCAACTGCTCTTGTCTTGTAATAAGTTATTTAGCATTCTAGACGTCTAAAAATTCTTGATCTGCATGGTTTTGATTAAAAATAAGAATTAATCACAACTGGCCAATGACCAGAGAATAAGAGACCGCAGGGTACTTATCTCTGAATAGGATACCTAAATAAAACTTACGCCTCCTCAAACTCAGGAATATTGCGGAAGAGTGGGCAGAAAGAATGTCAGAGCCAGAGGTGGTAGAAGACACCAAGAAAACAGTTTTCCAGACAGCTGGGTAACTTCTCATATGAACTCAAAGCAATTGTGACAGCACACACAAGACCCATGTAAGCTCAAGCCAGACAAAATCCCGTTCTAAAAGTGAGAAGTGGGAAAGAAGCCCCAACTTTGGCTGAGGAACTACTGACAACTGACAACTGCAGGGAGAAGAGTCTGTTTCGTTTAAGGTGTGATGCTGCGTAGGTTAACCAGGCTCCGGTGGATGGACCCAAACAAAAGAGCATTTGGAGAAACAAATTTGCCTCAATAGACCTTTAGAAAAGAGTAAAAATGTGGTACATCTACACGATGGGAGTTCTACAGAGAGGCAAAGAAAAAATCGTGAAATCTGCAGGTAAATGGATGGAACTAGAAACTGTTATAGTAGGTGAAGCAACACAGACTCAGAAAAGCAAGTGATGTACATTCTCTCACATTTGTGGTTCCTAGCTCCAAATCCTTAGATGTGAGTATATATCCTGATACAACCATAGAAACCAAGAAAATGGAAGGGAACCATGGGGGTAAAGGGGAAGAAGGAGCTCCAGAGAAAGATATAGTAGGAGACAGGTATAAGAGGGACATGGGTAAAATGGGAGTGAAGGAAGGCTATACATGAGGAGATAGAGGAAAGAGAGAGATAAGTAATGTTTAGATAGTGTGAAAAACCAGAGGGAATTCTATCAGTTCAAAAGCCTACTGAAAAAATAGATATATGATATGTATGTGAGTGCATGTGTATGGCTAAAGGCTAATTAACAAAGATCACAGTGCCAGGCAAGGGAAATCTCCCTTTGAGTTGTTGGTCAGGGTGGTTCAAAAGACTCCTAAAACACTACAGTCTATTGCCACAGCCCTTGACTGCCTCCCACAACTTGAAGGTATGAACCTATTCCTGAAGGACATACTTCAGACATAGGACTTGTTACAGCAGTGGAGCTGGAACTGACCTGGAAGCCTCCTCCCCAAAGATTAGCTCTCATAGTATCAGAGGACACTATGCAAGCTGACAAGGGAGAAAACCACTCAATGATCCTACCCAGCTGCAAAGCCTATGAACCACAACAATGATTGGTCCAGCAAATAATCTCTATTGGAGCAGTAATGACATTTTTACCTTGGGGGTAATTAACATTTGTCTAATTGGACTTAAGGTTTACTCAATGGGAAGGAAATCATGTGTGGTACTATAAACACAGCCAAGTACCCATGGCTGGAGAAGTCACAGGCCCTAGAGAAAACCTACTTTTGTTACTTCCCTAAATCAATGTAATTTCTTACTGTAGTCTAAATATGGATCCTTATATTTACAGACAAGTGCACCTCTTACCATTCATCAAAGAAGCTTCTTTTTGCAACAGATGGAGAGTATTACAAAGTTCCATAGGTGGTTACAGAGAATAAGTGTTTGTGAGGTGTCTAGCCCTAAGAGATACATCTAGAATGTAACCGCTACACCTAAGGCTCAGGGAACATCCAGAAGAGGGGCAGAAAGAATTTAAGAGCCAGAGGAACAAGACATCTGCTGTTACTTAATGCATTCCTGACATGCTAGGGAAGCTATACAAGTGAGGTCTCCACAGTATGGTAGTCTAATGAGATTGGTATATGACAACAAAACCAGTTGACATACCAAGGTAGATGGGGGGAATTTCAGTGTTCCCCCAACACCTCAAGTTTAAGAGCTAAAGGCAATCAATGGATGCTGAGGGAAGGAGAATCAGTTTTCTCCAGGGACTAGCACCTGAGACATTATCTAACTACAAATAGGCAGACCTAAACACAGGTACACAGGAACAGCATTCAAGGGATGCTATATATATATCCTATATATATATACCATATATACATATATTTGTGTGTGTATATATATGTATACCTATGAATGTATATGTGACAATAATAATTAAAGAAAAGGATAAGAAATTGATAGGAAGTTGGGGGTATGGGAGGAGTTGCACAGTGACTGGGAGTGATGAAAATCATACAAAGACTATATTTATGTATGATATTCACAAAAATTTCAATGAAATACAATATATGTATATAGAATAGATGAAATCGGGGGGGGTAGTAAAGGTGATACAGATGGGGAGGTGGTCTAAATATAATTAAAATACATTATATGAAATTTGCAAAAACGCAATAAAAACAAATATTTTAAACTGTAAGCTTATATTTCTCTTTTCGTATAAGTTAATGTTTGGGTGCCTTCCCCAGTGTTTTGTGGCATCGTGCTAAGGGGGAGTTGGTATCTTTTTCTTAACTTATCAAATAGGATTCAAGGTAGGATTGTCAGAATGGATTCTGAATTATGCTTTTGTTTGTCTTTTTGAGACAGGGTCTCCCTGTAGCCCTGGCTGGCCTGGAACTCACCATGTAGATCAAGCTGGCTTCAATATCACAGACATCTGCCTGCTGCTGCCTCCCAAGTGCAGGGATTAAAGGCATGTGTCACCATGCCTGGCTTGAATTATGTTTTTACATAGGCTTTATGTAGGTCTTTAATTACATCTGCTGGATCTTGTTTAACGAATAATTACATGAATGCATCAGTGTTCCATCATGCCTCAGCCATTCAAAAGTCAAAAATATGTCTTGGACTGGCAAATTGTCTTTTGAGTTGAGATATGTGATTTTTTAAATAATCTTAAATATGTAGAAATATTTATACTCAGATTAGGAATTAAGGAACTGATACATTTTTGTTCAGGTTTAGATTAAGAGGAAACACAGGATTTGGGAAGAGAAACTACAGTTAGTTAAGTATCTACTCTGTACTGGGCACTTTACATATAGTATCTCATTAATTCACATAAAACTGTATTACTATGCTTATTTTAGATATGAGATAGAGATCATTTGACTGTTCTAACAGTCCCAAGTTAGTAAATAGAGGCACCAGAATTTTAATACTTTGTTAACTACAAAGTAAGAATATGTGCTGACCAAGTTTTGCCGACAGAAGTCCACATACAGGACTATCACTGGTGAAGTGTGGAAATGGACACTGTGGGCCTCAACCTTAGACCCATACTATCAGAATTTCTGAAAAAAAGGCAGGAGACCCTGTGATCCTTGTGCCCTCTAAAGTGGAGAACAAATACACAGCGTAATTCAAGCTGTGCTCTAATTATTTTGCTGAATTCATGATGTTATCAAGTGATGGATCTTGAGCTCTCCATGAAGCTCAGCCTTCTTTTATAACATATGACTTCTCACTCCTAAGATTCAGTGAGAATTTATGAAAACACTACATGAAGATTATATCAGGTCTGGTGTGGTGGCACACACCTGTAATCCTAACACTTGGAAAGTTGAGGGAGGAGAAAGTTTTAAGCCAGCCTGGGCTACAAAGTGAGGCCCTGTCTTAAAAAAAAACAAAAAAAACAAAAACAAAAACAAACAAACAAAAAAGAAAACAAAAGAAAAAAAACCCAAATTTGCTTTGTGATTAAATTCCAGAGAAGAGTTGGGTCACAAAGAAGGATGGAGTGGGAAGCGTGAGAACTGAGGAATACCCTGTGTGGGTTGTGACAAAACTCACACTTCTCTGTACTGCCTCTGTGTCTGTTACTATGGAGTTTTAATAGATACTAGTTTGCTAATACAATTCCTCCATCCATTATGTGCCATGTGCTAATGTTTTTTTCTCTCTCATGTCTCAACTCTCTCTCTCTCTCTCTCTCTTGCCTTTATGCATAGTTTATAACTCAAGTCACTTTGAGAAGATTAAAAGAATATTCTCAGAAACTCTAGAAAAGTTATAGCCAGCAATGTTACAAACAGATAAATATAGACAAGACCCAATATACTATCAAGAAAAGAGAGGAAACAGAGACAAGAACAAAATCTGTCCTGGCTCGTTGTTTTCATCAGCATGAATAAAGCAGTCATGCCCTGAATATAACACAGCAGAAACTTTTTCCTACTTCATCCCTTTGCAAAAGCAGAAACTTGTTAATATAGGAAGGCAGGAGATACTCAGGTTGGCGCCAGAATGCTTATTTCCATGATAAGAAGTCAGTGGGTTTCAAAATGGGAGGGTATCATGCCAGAAGATCAGTCTGGGACATTCATTCTGGGCTTAACAAATATTGGTTGAATGGCTTCTAATTGAAGTCCTTGAGATTCTGACATGCTGAACTCTCATTCATGTGTCAGGGAATGTGAGTTCTGGTTCCAGTTAGTTCCGTCACCAGAATCTGGTCACTCTTCTCCCCTCTCTCCATAAAAGACAGCAGCAAGCCAAATATTTCTCAGGTCATTTCACACTACGAGCATTTGCAAACATGCCACAAGGAAAGCCTGGATCTTTTTCTTCAATGGTTTGGGAGACTTTGAGTGAGGTTGTATGACTGAATTTATTAAGACTAAAATTTCACAGATAGATACTTAAAACTAACACAATAGTATGTTTAGCTAGTAGAGTCAGTTAAGCCAAGTCCAATAAGATTCTTCGTTAGCAAGCAACATATTTTCATTCTAATTGCCCTGAGGAATTATCTTCTATACATATCCTTATATTCCACTTATTGACAGTTTTACTGAGTTTTAGTTGATGAACAGTGAACTTCACACTTCAGAGTGTATAATTTTATGTCTTGGTATATGCCTGTGTCCTTATGTCCAATATGACCTCTGAATGCATCACACAGTTAGGATGGTGAACATGCATAACACTCCTCGAAGGTAAATTCTGCCTCTCAGTCATTACTTCCTTCCTCACTGACCCCCATCTGGTGGTTACCAGGCAACCACTGATCTGTTTTTTGTCACCGTGCATTAATTTACATTTCCTAGAATTTTATGCAAATAATATTATAAAGAATGTACTTCTTTTTCCCATTTATTCAAATGGTCAACTATTTTCAGGCTCATTCATGATATTGCATACATCAAGCTTATTTTGTTTATTACAAGAAAGCTTACTTATGCTTGAATGACATCCTTTGCTTTGAAGTTCACTTAGTGTGACAGTAATATGGTCGTCCAGCTGTTGTTTTCTATGCTTTTGCTTTCTAATTTATTTGTGACTTAAATTTCGAGTGGGTCTTTGTTATGTTTGTCTTTTCATTCAAAATATATTTGCCTTTTAATTGGGAGTGCTTAGTTCATTTGTACATCATGTGATTATTTTTACTATGTAGGACAGATCTCTTAGTCTTCTCTTCGCTCTCTAGCCCCCTTGTCCACTCTCTCCTCTCTTTCTGCCTTCTTTTGGATAACCTGTGTTGTTTATTATTTCTTCTATCTGTTTTGTTAGCTCATTAACTGCAGTTCTTTGCTTTCTTCTGTGGTGAATGTCTTCACGTTGTGAACTACTTCATTTCTCATGCAGTATAAAACCCCACAATCCCTCACTGCCATTCTCCTCTCCTGGTCTTTGTGCTATTGCCTACATTTTACTTCTACCTGTCTTATACTCCACATTCCACTATTATTTGGGTTTATACAGGGAAACTTTTGAAGATATCGGAATTTACATTGCCGTGCTGTAGATTTAGATTTCCAGCTGAATCTCGTTTTCTTTTTGTCTAAAGGATTTCTGTAACATTTCTTGGAGTGTAAGTCAATTGGTGTTGAACCCTTCCCACATTTTTATGTTAGAAAAAGGCCTTGCATCACATTCTTGTTGAAAGATGCTTTCATTGAGTACAGAATTCTAGATGGTCCTTTAGGAGGATGCTTTACTTTGTGTCTGCTGATATCGTTTCTGACAAGAAATCTGATACCATCTTCATCTTTGTTCGTCTGTATATACATGTTTTCTCTGACTACTTATAAAACTTTCTCATTCTTCTCAAGGTAGGCAAGTTCAGTTGTTCATGTTGCATGATGGTACAGAGTTCTTAGGGCCTTGGGTTTTTTGGTTTTTTTTAATCTTGCTGTTGTTTCCAGACTGGTTTTTGTTATGAAGTCCATCTGTTAGCCTAAAACTCATAGACCTCTTTTCTCAGCCACCCCAGTCCTTAGACTACAGTCACATGTGGACATATTCAGTTCTTAAGAATCAGCATTTTGTTTTTCATTGCTGAGAATCAAACCTAGAGCCTCAGATATGCTAGGCAAGTGGTCTAATCCCAAGCTCTGGAATTTATTGATGGATTAGTTTTTATAAATTAGAAAATTTCTGTCCATTATTTCTTCAACTATCATTTTCTGGGTCCTACTTTCCCTTAAACATTCTACACATACAGAGTCATTCGAAACCGCCATACTGATGATGATCTGTTCTTGTATGTCTTGGTATCTCTTCCTTTGTTTCACTTTGAACAGTATCTGTTGCAGTGTCTCCAAGTTCACTAAACTTCTGCAATGCTTAATCCGCTATTAATTACATCACTATTTTTTTGTTGTTTGTATTTTATGTGTGTGAATGTTTTGTATCTAAGTGTAGTATGTGAATGCAATGCCTGCAGAGGCCAGAAAAGGGTGTTGGATCCCCTGGAACTGGAGTTACCATGTGGGTGCTTGGAACCAAGTCCATGTCTGCAAGAGCAGCCAGGGCTCTTAGTTGCTGAGCCCTCTTTCCACCCCATCCACCAGTACTGTTTTATATCTAACTCCTAGGTTTTGCCTCTGGAAGTTTAGTTGGGTTACTTTTTGTTTGTATCTCTATTCAACATGTTCAATATTTCTTCTAGTTTTTGAAAATATGAAATACAGCCATAATTTGCTAATGTCCCTGGTAGCTAATGCTAACATATCTTTAGCTGTGGGTTAATTATCTCCTTCTCACAGCTGACATTTCCTTTCTGTTTGGATGTCTAGCGGTTTTAGACAGATGTTAGATAATATGTACTTTGTTTTGTCAGTGCTGTATACCTATCTTTGTATTTTCTTAAAATGCAAAAACTATTAGCTATTCTGGATTTTGGGGGGGGGAGACAGTTAAGTAATTTGAAAGCAATTAGATTCTTTTGGCTATTACTTTGTAAATTTATCAGGCAAGGCCTAGGCACTGTTTTTCTTTAGGTCTGATTCTTCTCCACTACCTAGGCAAGTGTCTTTTGAGTACTCTAACCAATAGTTCATGATAGGAAGATTTCCTCTCTGGCAGAAAACTGAGCATTCTTCCTAACCCTTTGTGGGATCAGAGTGTTACTGCTTCTAATGTTTTTGAGCGTCTCTCTCCAGTCTGAGGTAATCTCTATCAATGCACAACCTGAGCACTATGACAATCAAGAGGCCCCTCCCCTGACCTCCAGTTACTCTGCACCTCTCCTCTCAAAAAAAATCAATCTAACAATACTTAGGATAGAGGAAAAGAAAGAATAAATCATTCAAGGAAAAACTTCAGTGCATTTGGGGGACAGGAATAAGCCTAGGGAGTTTGAATGAATGTTTGAATGTACAAATGAAAAGCGTTATTATAGATCAGACTTTTAAAATCTATCTTGCAGGAAAGCTCAAGAATAGCTTCAAGAAATGTAATATTTATTAAGCATGCCTTGCACATTCCTTTATAGTGTCATTACTTTTACATATTCTCAGTACAAATTATTGAACAAAAGTATCATTCCAGTTCTAGATCGCTATTTAGTTTTAGAACATGTGACAACTTCCCCTGCCCTAATTTGGCTGTGCTGATCTGTTTACTATGCTTCAAGTAACTTGCATCTAAGAGGACTGTGGGTAGCAATAAGACTTTGAGTGCCTTTCTGTGAGACCCAAGTCCTGTTTTGTGGATGATGTAAGTCATCATTTCTGTTGTGAATTTTAAACAGAACAATCATTTTGACTGTTCTGCTCAAGTCTGACTCATTAAGATTGCAAAAGCAGTCTTCACCATAGAATCCTCAATGAATCTCAGGATTCTATCAGATATTTTCAGAAGAAAATCCAAAAAGGTTTCACGAGGTGTCACCAGGTCAGTCTGACTCTTTTCCCTTTTGCAATGAGAGGATTTAATGGACTAATGGAACATTGTGTTAGATCAGAATCGAATCTTGGGTTTCCAGTTGACTTTCATTTTATACTCTTTCCCCTTCTCCTTTGTGAAACTCTCTTTTGGACTTTTTACAAATAATTTATGGTACTTCAAGTTCCTTTGGAAAAGATTAGATAGTAGTACATTCATTCCATGTGAACAGCAATCTGTTTGGCTGCTGCAGATGGCTGAGCCGCTTGGAGGGCAGACACTTCACATCCACAGCAAGCAGAGCATTAGTACCGCCTGGTGAGCTGCTAACATGGGAAGGGCTTTAGAGACTGCTAAATCAGGGGAGACAGGCATCAAGCAGAGGGGCCTAGTTCTTATACCTTGTTCTTATGGGTAATTTATCACAAAACATTCCCCTATCACAAAAAGATTCATTTCAGCTGTCTCAGATCAGGACCTCAGAGAGTCACTGACAGTCTCTCAAAGTATGACTAGAAAATCCTAGCTCATGCCTGTCTATAATCCTAGCTACCCAAGAAACTGAGGCAGGAGGATTGCAAAGTTTGAGGCTGGCCTGGGAAACTGAGAAATACCTTATCTCAAAAAAAATTTTTTTAAAGAAGTCTGGGCAGTGCCCTACAAGATAAGTATATGAAAGGACTTTGTAAGTTGGACTTTGTTTGCTCAGTAATTAATGTCCACAATTGATAAGTGGGACTGCATTAAAATTAAAAGCTTCTGCACAGCAAAAGAAACAGAGTGGGAAAGAAACTTTGCCAGCTATGCATCTGATCAAAGGATTAAGTTACAGGATACATAAAGAACTCAAAAAATAAAGAATCAAGAAAGCAAAAATTGGGCTACAGATCTGAACATAGAGTTCTCAAAAGAAGAAATAAAAATGGCTAAGAAATGCCTTAAGACTATTCAACATCCTTGAAAAAGGAAAGTAAAACTACTTTAAGATTTCATCTTACCACAGTCAGAATAATAAAATCAAGAAAACAAATGGCAACAAATGTTGGCGAGGCTGTGGGGAAAAGGAAAGCTTCACTCACTGCTAATGGCATTGCAATCTGGTGCAATCACTATGGAAATCAGTGTGTAGAACTCTTAAAAACCTAAAAATCGATCTAACATATGATCTAGCTATACCGCTTCTTGGCATACACACAAAGGACTCAAAATCCTATCACAGAGATACTTGCTCAGCCATGTTTGCTGCTGCTCTTTGCACAATAGCTAGGAAATAGAAGCAACCTAAATCTCCCTCAGCCAGTGAATGGATAATGAAAATGTGGTTCATTTACACAATGGAGCTGTACTCAGTGGTAAAGGAAGATGAACTCATGAGAGTATCTCCCTCATCCTTTCCACGTCCCTTTTCCGGCAGCCCCTCCCATTATTCCCCTTTGTCTCCCTACACTGTCTCACTTCATTTTCATGCCATATTTTTTATGTATCCATATAAAATCCAGGAACCACAGATGTGGCTATTTGTCTGTCTGAGATTGGTTGAATTTGCCTAATATGATTATCAGCGCTATTTTCAAGAAAAATACTTTAAACTGATTTAGAGAGCAATTCCAGGTGATAAAACCCATTGGCGTTCAATGAGTTTTCTTTGTCATTTTCTGGTTTTTCCATATCTAGCTTCACACAGGACCAAGAGGAAGGATCAACTTATAAAAATATTTCAGAATCATTGGAAGTCTCCCACACCTGGGGATTCCCTTTTCTTAGCTCTTGACACCTATATCTCCTTCAGTAGATATACCCTGTCAATATCTACTGATTGACTAAAATGAAAAACAAATTCCTCTTGGGAGAAGGAACCACTGCCAAGCATGTGAACAAATCTTAACAGATTATTTTCTAGAGAAGTTTGTGATAGAAAGTAACTTGAAAGCAAGTGCATAGAAAAGAAGGAGATGTTAAAAATAAGTCTGAGGCAGCACATTTTAAAAAATACCATTGAAGGCGAGAATTAAGTGATCTGTACAAGTTCGTTCAAGTGAAATAGAATTCTGAACCCCAAATAATCCCTTGACTCATTCAAGCTACATTCTACTACTTTTTACCCAGCTCTAGCATCCCCTAGAAATCTTTCCACTACCAAAAATTACCACCAAAGTTAAAAATAACAATGTGTGGTGTGAACATTTACACGTGAGAAGCTACGTGCTTGCTGCTTTTTACGCACATTACCTCACTCAGTGTGCGAAGAAATCTTAGGCTGTGTACTGTTGGCTTCACTTCATGAGGAGTAAAACTGAACCTCAGAGAAGCTGGGTAATTATCTAGGGACTACTGGCTAGAAAATGACAGAGCAGAGATTTGAATTACAACCTTAGAGCCAATTTTCAATCACTGTGCTAACCCATGTCCAGGCCTTTCATAACCAAATAGAAGAATCTTAATCTTGTTTTCTTTCTTATATAAAACAGTACAGTATTTACATATAACCTACATATACCTTAACTTGTACTTCAAATGATAGTTAATACTATGCAAATGCTATGCAAATAGTTGCTAAACTGTACTATTTAGGAAATGGCCATAAAAAGTCGTATATCTTCAACACAGATTTTTGACTCACTGTTGGTTAAATCTAGGGTTGTAAAATCTGGGAATGAAAGCCAAATGTGTGTGTGTGTGTGTGTGTGTGTGTGTGTGTGTGTGTCCCAAATATAAAATGGTATAAGTGATCAAAGATTAATATTTTCCAAGCACAAAATATCTGAACCAACTAATGGTCACTCATTATTTCAGAAAGAATCAGAGAGTGAGACTGAGTCAAAGAATGTTTGTGTGCAAGTGCATGCATGAGTGTGCATGCATGCGTGTGTGTGGCCAGATGACACCTCAGGTCATTCTTCAGGAGCTATCTTGTTCTTGAAACAGGGTCACTCGTGGCTTGGAACTCACTGATTGGGCTGCCAGGCTGCCCAGGGACCCTCCTGGCTCTAACCCCCCACAGCTGGAATTACAAACATACTCCACCGCACTTGACTTTTTTAGATAGGTTCTAGAGATCAAAATCAGGGCCTTGTGCTTTTCAGTAAGTACTTGGCAACTGAGGTCTCTCCTTAGTGCATACGCCATCATTTTCTCTGACAAGAATAAGGCTGGGAACTTGCTTGCCTAAAGCTTAAACAACTATAGTAGTTCATTTCTTAGCCCCAGTCCCCTGAATCCTTCACTGAAAACATTCACTACTGTAGTGGACTGTTAGGAAAGAACCCAAAACATAGAGGATTAAGCTGATCCTTGTAGGGAGAGGAGAGCACTTTAGTGGCTGTTCTCATTTTTCTTTACTTACATGAAGGTATACTTAAATCTGCATACTATGTTGAATCAATATCTTCAATGGTTGACTGCAAAGGAAGGTATGACTGGTATTTGATATGTAAAAAATTCAGAAGACATTTATTTGGATATCTACTCTATCCTAAAAACTGTAAAATTTTTGAAGATTCAAAGGTACAATGATGTGATCAATGAATTCAAGAAGTTCAGAGTTTCTAGAAGCAACAAAGTACACCACACATAGAAATTACAATGCAAAAGGTAACTGCTGCCATGGAGACAGATGCACACACAGAGCAGCATCTGCAGAGACATTCTTAGCCAGCATTGTCTGAAAAGGTGAGGGCATTCTCAGGGGTTAGGTAGGGGCCCGTCTCTGCTTTTCTGTTTGACAGATGCTTATAGAGCCAGCCTGCTCACCGCTCACTTCTGACTTCTATGCCCTGTCACTGCTTTTTAAATTTTAAGTACTCTCTCTCTCTCTGACTCTATCATCTACATGTTTATCTATCTATCTATCTATCTATCTATCTATCTATCTATCTATCTATCTATCTATCTATTTATCTTCTTATCTATCTATCATCTGTCTGTCTGTCTCTCTATTGATCTATCATTCTATCAATCTATCGATCTATCGATCAATCATCTATCTATCTATCTAAAAAAAAATGTGTGAAGTACCTTTCAGGATTATTCTTAACAACAAAAAAAATGCAAACATTTTTTTCTTCTTTTTTTTTTTTTCTATCTTTTTTTTTTTTTTTTTTATTTTTTTTTTTTTTTTTTTTTCTTTTTTTTTATCTTCTATCATCTCCCTATCTATCATCTATCTCTCATCTGTCTATTTCAAATAAGAAACATGCAAAGAGAAATGCCACTGAAAATCCTATTGGGGACTCAGAATCAAAGAATATGAAAATTTTTCCATATTATTGTTATTTTCACCTCAGATTGTCTTTATAAATTAGTTGAAGTCTTCATCCCTTCCTCCTATCTCTCCAAAGACAGCCAGTCCCATGAAAGTGTTATGCTTCCTTTCTGAAATTAAAAACAAGTGCCATCTGTATTAGTATTTTTCTCATTACTGTGACGAAATACCTGACCCCCCAAAAGAAAACAACACAACAACTTCAGAGAGGAAACCTCTGCTTTGTAGTGGTTTGAAGGCATGGTCCATCACGGTGTGGAGGCATGGTAGGAGGAGCACCTCAGGGGTTCGTGCAGTAGTATGAGGTTTGCCCACACTGGAGTAGATCAAGATGCTGAGAATGAAGAAGGCTGGCACTCAGCTGCCTTTCTCCTTTCTCCCTTCCCATTCGGTCCCCAGCCAGGAACAAATGTTCCCCCTCAAGTATTCCTTTCCAGGAATGCCATCACGGACATGCCTCACTAATGCCTTAGGCATTTCTTAATCCAGTAAGCTGACAATCAGAACGCATCATCACAGCATCCAGATATTTTTCTTAAATTCTGTGCATTATTTCATGAGTTTAAATTTGCTTTAAAATGGTGCTTTATAATATATTTAGTGACTCATTGTCTGTAGTTCCATTTGAAGCAGGAGGATGAAAAGTTCCAGGCCAGACTGGGCTACATAGGAAGACCCTGTGTTAATAAATAATAGTGTCTTACTACACATTAATCGGTATTTCAGATTACCAATGAAATGTGTAAATGCATTTTAATTCATTATAACTACTGTGTGCTATTTCATTATATGTACGATTATTTGTGCATCCTTTATTGATGGACTTTTTGAACATTTAAGTTATTTACAAATATTTGCTATTGTGAACAAGGCAGCATGGTTGTCTTTAGGCATGTCAGTGTCAAACTCCTCTCCAAAGAACATTCCTTTTTTCACATCTTATTGTATATATACAATATTCACATTCTTCAAAATTTCCTCTCCTCATAGATGAGAATTTGCATGTTAATATTCATATTTCATTAATTATTGTAGGGTTGACCATCTTTTTAAAACAATTTTTTGGTCATGTGTTTCTTCATCTGATCATTATCAATTCATATATTTTGGTAGTTTTATGTTTGTGAAATTTGCTTGTATATTTATATACTCTGAGTACTGATCCCTATTGGTCACACAGCTCTAACCCTGAAACTTGTCTGTTAACATCCAAAACATGTAATGAAATTTATCACTCTCTTTTTAGGGCTTGCATGTTGTAAAATATTTCTTG
>NW_008345269.1:247927-311473 GCF_000622305.1 Nannospalax galili
AGTCTCCTATATTTAAGAGTTGTGCCTTACAGAAGTTTTTAGCAATAGACACAATTTCTCATGTCCCATGTTTTATTTCTATCCCTTTCCACATCTCTTCATTGATCCCAGAATCACCACACTACCTTAAATACTATAGCTTGGAAACAGATCTTGACCTCTGATAGGGAAAGTCTTCCATCACAGCTCATATCCCTGAGAAGGAAATTAGTGTGTAGCTGGGGAACTTGGGAATTCTCCTTGGATTTAAAACCTGCAGAAGAGAAGGGAGGGAGGGAGCTGGGTAAAAGAAGATGAAGTGCCAATGAGGACTTCTGCCCATCACAGCAGCTCGACAGCAGAACACCTTTCCTGGGCCTGTCCCAAGCATCCACCAGGACATAGCCCTAGAAAGACAGCATGAACTTGGGCTAGATGGCTTTTTACAGCTAAGACTGAGTATTCAAAGACTGTTGAACCAAGGAAAGCCTGTTGGCAACCCTGCACAGAGCCCTTAGTTTCAAAGAGGGGTCTGTACTGTGCCTCATGTCCCTGCTTTTCCTCATTCAGAATTTTTCAACTATTTCTTATTCTTCACTGCCGATATACTTCAATTCTCTTGTAAAATTCCACCAAAAACACCAAAACAAAACAAAACAAAACAAAACAAAACAAAACAAAAAATACCTGTTGGGGTCATGATTAGAATTTAATTCAATGCATAAGTTTGGAAGAAAATGATATTTATAATAGTGAATGTCACTATTCATTGAGCATGGTCTATTAAGTCCTCTTTAATGTCTTGAAGTGATATTTATAATATTTTGCACATTTTCTTGAACATCACACCTTTCTGAGGCATTCAATTGTCATTTCAAGGCAGAATGTTTAAACCTTCATAAGGTGTGGAAATGCACATTAAATGAGCTAGTTGGTGTGGAGTCACTTCTATTTACTTGGTAAATAAATGTCAATATTTAATATTTACTATTGGCACACATTCATACTATCTATTTTTAAGGATTCCACAGCTCTGTGAGTTTTAAGACAAGCCTGCATTCATCTCTTCCTGCTCACATCCTCACCAGCACTGGCCCTTGTTTGCTTCAGGTTTTAGCTAGTCTAAGTGGGGTACGAAATCTCAAAGTAATTTTAATTTGCATTTCCCTGATTACTAAAGATGTTGAATATTTTCTTAAGTATTTCTCAACCATTTGAGTTTCATCTTCTAAGAACTCCCTCTTCAGCTACCTGCCTCATTTTTTAATTGGGTTAGATTTTTAAATATCTTTAGTTCTTTGTTTATTTTAGATGCCAGCACTCTATTGAGCTATAGCTGGCAAAGATTTTCCCCATTCTACAGGTTGCCTCTTCGCTTGAATGATGATGTTCTCTGCTTTTCAGTTTCATGAAGTCCCATTAGTCAACAGTGAGACTTAAAGCCTGTGCTCAGAAAGCCCTTTCCTGTGTCTACAAGTTCCAGTGAATTCTCTATGCTCTCCTCTATCAGATCCAGGGTAACGGGTCTTATGTTGAGATTCTTGATTCATTTGAAATTGAATTTTGTGCATGGTGAGAGATAGCTATCCAGTTTTGTTCTTCTACATGTGGCTATACAGTTTGACCAGCACCATTTATTGAACATGCTGTCTTTTCTCCAGAGTGTATTTTTGGTCCCTTTGTAAAAAAAAAAAAACAAACAAACAAACAAAAAAAACCTGGTGATGTGTGGTCTTAAATCTGGGTCCTCAATTCTGTTCCAGAGATGAATGTGTCTGTTTTTAGGCCAGTACTATGCTATTGGGGGGGGGGGCGTTCTTTTTGAGACAGGTTCTCCCTGTAGCCCTAGCTGGCCTGGATTTGCTATGGAGACCAGCCTGGCCTCGAACTCACAGTGATCTGCCTGCCTCTGCCTCCCAAGTGCTGGGATTAAAGGTGTGTGCCACCATGCCTGGCTGTACTTTTATTACTATAGCTCTGTATTATAATTTGAGATCAGGAATGGTAATATAAGCTTCCAGAAGTTCTTTTATCATTCAGAATTATTTTGGCTATTCTGGGATTATTGTGTTTCCGTATGAAATTTAGGATTACTTTTTCAATTTCTGTGAAGAATTGTGTTGGAATTTGATGGGTATTGAATTTGTAGATTGCTTTTGGTAGGATGGCCATTTTCACAGTGTGAATGGTAGTACTGAGTCATGAGCGTGGGATGTCTTTCCATCATCTGGCACCTTTTTCAATTTCTTTCTTCGGTATCTGAAAGTTCTTATTATACAAGGCCTTCATTTCTTTGGTGGCAGAAAGAATGTAAGAGCCAGAGGTGGTGGACGACCACAAGGAAACAGAGTTTTCCAGACAGCTGGTCAGTTACTCATATGAACTCACAGCAATGGTGACAGCATGCACAAGACTTACATAAGCTTAAGCCAGACAAAATCCCAACATAGATGTGGGTAAGAAACCTGATGAACTATTGGAAACTGATGTCTGCTGGGAAGGGGAGAGTCAGTCTCTTTTAAGGATGTGACTCTTGATAGGATCACCGGGTTCCAGTGGATGGATCCACACTGAAGGACATTTGGGGGCACAAATTTGACTGTATAGGCTTTTTAGACGAAGTTACTTTACTTACCAAAATGCATTTGAAATTCATCCATGCCTTTGCACGTGTCAATCGTCTGTTCCTGTTGACTGCTGATATTCACTGTCTGAAATTAAGTACTTTGCGTAGCCACTGACTCGTTGAAAATTTGGGTTGTCTCCAATCGTGGATATGCTGCTTAAGTATTCTGAATGTTTCTAATGTGTATGCAAGTTTTCATGTCTCCAAGAAAAATACTTAAGAATGGTGTTGTTGGGTCATGCGGTAGGTAGATACAGATATACCTTCCTAAGACACTATCCAGATCGTTTCATAACTGCACAGTATTATGCATCTCAACAAGCTTCCATGCTGTCATTGAAACTTGGTGGCCACAGGGCTGGAGACATGGCTCACTGCAGGAGTGCTTGCTGCTCTTCCAGAGGACCAGAGCCCAGCTCCCAGCACCTGCGTCAGGTTGCTCACAGTCAACTGTATCTCTAGCTCCAGGGGGCCCAATATCCTTAATCTGGCCTTTGAACCTTTGAAACTATACACATGTGGCAGAGAGAGAGAGAGAGAGAGAGAGAGAGAGAGAGAGAGAGGCAAATTTAAATAAAGATAAATATGGGAAAATAATCTTGATTATTTGGGGGTACCATTTTGGGGTGGGTCTTGGTTTTAGGCTTACACATCTGTAACTGGTACACAGCAGCATGAACAGCATGTGAAAACACAAGAAGATGAGCCCTGGGAAAAGATAGATAACCCTCCTTTGCAACTTACGAAAATGGTGGCCCATTGTAGGCTAAGAAAGGGACATCTCTCTGGGAGGTGCAGGGGCAGCAGCACTGGGAGGGCCTACGCTGGATTGGAGCATACGTGGGGAGAGATAATGGAGCTGCAGTCTGGAAGAACGCCGGTCTACAAATAAGAAAGCACTTTCCACATGTCCCGAATCACTTGCTGAGTCTGTCTAATCTGTTATAAGAAATCAGGTGTAGAATTGATTTTCCAATAATGGATTTTTGACAGACAGTGAGTTAAAAAAAGATATTTGCAGCTGGAAAGTTTAATTTGTCTGTGTTAGAAAATTCAATGGTCCTTCTCTATGGGAAACAATGTGTTACACACAGGTAAGTGGAGAGAATGTGAGCCATGGGGCATCAGTGCCACCAGATGTTTCCAGAAAATCACTTCAGTGGTTTGTGTGACAGAAATAGGACGTGTAATTATGCCATAGACTTACGATCTGCCCCATGTGTGCACCCCCACTGGGCAATGTCGTTGCACCCCAGGCTGTTTGCAACTATGAGCTTCTCCTTCCCATTTACTTCTGATAGACTCCCAAGTCCCAGGCTCTCAGTCTTGGGTGTGTTTGTCTCCCTCTGACTCTCCCCAAACCTAAGCCTCAGACTTCTAGGCAGAAACACTTCCCACTGTGTGAGACAGGCAGGTTTCCTGGAGCTGAGAGACTTTTTCTCCTGTGGCCTCTGAGGAGCTACTGCTGCCCTCCTCTTGCAATGGTCTCGCTCTGTTAGCCTGGGGTACATGTCCGCTGCTTTGAGGTTGGCCAGCACTGTTAGTGAAATTCTGCAGCACCCATTCAAGGTAGGCATAAGTTACTTTCCCATCTGCCTGCAGAAACCTTCCAGTTTCTTTCTAACTTATTTCATACCTTCTCAGCTTTCTTTGACCACATCTGTACTGAACCTCACGGCAGATTATTTATTAAAAGCCATTTAAATCCAATGCCAAGATAAGTGTCCTACCATTCAGCGAATGATTTAGCACATAAGAATGCTCATGTTTTCTGCCTGCTTCATTACAAGGCTGTTTCTATGGTGCACTGCATCAGGAAAGCACTATGGAGCCAATTATTTTGATCTATTCATTCTGGAAATAGATAATATTCTCTGAGAGAAGAATGGCCTGAGAGAAGTTATGATAAAAGCTCGGCGCACAGGCACACAGAGATTCGAGTCCTTGTTCTGTTGCTGACTCATAGATGGGACCTCAGAAAAGCCATTCAGAAGAGTGCTCTCTGTTAGGTAAGTAAGAGCAGCCTCTTAGGTTTCAGGTGATGAAGAAACTCTTAAGTCTCCTTCCTAATTCTCTGAGCTCTGTAGTTCATCCACCATCAGAGATCTGAGCCAAAAAGTAGGAAGATGGTTGCCTGGATATTATCATATAACCCTCATAGTTAATTCTTATAAGCAATAAAACACACAGAATCCCAGAAAAATATAGATTCAGTTAGAGACTTTTTAAAAGTAGTGAAACTTATAAATGAAAGTTTGAAAAGAATGAACAAAAAGCTTTAATTTCAGTTTAGCATACTTTGCAATTTTGCAGTTATATTAATCTGGCCCGGAGGCCACAAGGTCAAAGAACTCAAGGATATTCCTTTGACCACTGGGGGGCAGTATAATTAATGAGTCTATGAGTCTAACCCTAACCCACCTTACTTACACTTTAAGCTCCTATCAGAGCAGAGATTGTGTCTTACTACATTTTATACATGTTAAATGAATAAGTTAATTTATAAAGAAACATTTAAAACCTGATTAAACATGAACCTGATGTTAGAATGGGCTGCGGCTGGTATTCCAAGTTCCATGAGAATTAGTGATCAGCTCTACTTGTCATATGCCGTTAAGACAAAGAATGACTATTATTTGGTGTGTGCAGGCAATTATAAATCTCTCGTGTGTGTGTGTGTGTGTGTGTGTGTGTGTGTGTGTGTGTGTGTGTATGTGCTTCTGGAGGCCAAAGATCAACACTGGATATCTTTCTCAATCATTGTTCACCATATTTTCTGAGGCAGGGTCTCTCACAGGCCAGCTCCAGGGGTCTTCCTGGCTCTGCCTCCCCACTGCTGGGTTATAGGACCACACTACTGCACCTGGCTTTTACTTGGGTGCTGGGGATCAAATCCAGAGCCTTGTGTTTGTATGGCAGATGCTTTACCCACTAAGCCATCTCCTCAGTCCCAGTTACAAATCTTCAGGGATATTTTTCCTCTCTTTTTTAATGATACTGAAAGTTCATATTTTTGTCCAACATATGTTGTTCCTGAGGCATAACATTATGAAGTATTTTATTTACACAGGCAAATGTAAAGGTGGAAATAAGAAAAGATTTACTGAATTTAATCATCAATAAAATAAGTCATTCACCTGATTCCTATTAAATATTGGTCACTGGGGCTGGAGAGATCGCTCAGCAGTTAAGAGCACTGACTGCTCTTGCAGAGGACCTGGGTTTGATTCAAAGCACCCATATGGTAGCTAACAACCGTCCATAACCCCAGTTCCAGTTCTGATGTCTTCCTCTGACCTTCATGAGCATTGCACAGCACGGGTGCACTTACACTCATGCAGACAACACACTCACACACATAAAATAATAAAATATTAAAAAATATATTGGTCATCTAATGTGTCCTCCTGATAGAATGATCCAGTTTTTTTCCTGACAGGTTTTATTTATTTATTTTTTTAGCATTTCATTCACTTATTTTGTGTGTGTGTGTGTGTGTGTGTGTGTGTGTGTGTGTGTGTGTGTGAATGCATGCACACACCACGGTATGCATGTAGAGGCCAGAAAACAACTTGTATAACTTGTAAGAATCAGTTTTCTTCTTTTCATCATGTGTTTTCTGGGAACTGAACTCAGGTTCTCAGGTTTGGTAGCAAGATCTTTTATCTAATGAGGCCTCAAAGCTCCTACTTTTTAAGAATATATATATTTAAGTATATGTATTTTATTTAGAATCTAGTGGTTTTTTAATATGTGTACTCCAGAGTACACAACAACAATAGTCTGACTACCTCCAAAACTTCAGTTTTGTGTTACCGGAACTATGTCAGACTCCAGCTGTGGCTGCTGAGCTCCCTCTGGACATAGCTGGGCCCTGTTGGGGTGGAACATGAGGCACAAAGGTCAGAGCCAGAGTGAAGGAAAGTTACTGTAATAGCAGTCAGTGACTCAGCAGTTCAGAGAATTATTCTTTCCCTGGTAATCTGTAATGTTAATCCCAGATCAAAGCAGACCCCTCACTTTGTTGTGTATTGATATCTGAGATATTTTCTCAACTTGCTCAAATACCTTTAGCAGGTGGCTGTGCTCCCCTCTGTCAGCCTTTCATCTTTGTAGTAAGTCTGATTACTGTTCTATTTCTCCAGTCTGGGCCATCTATATCATCACCCCTGCAATTTAGAGATCAAAACTCCTTAAAATTGCTTCAGATTCAGAACGTCAAACTCTAGTACCTAAGGAAGTATGCTCACGCTAAGATGGAAAGAAGGAAGGAAAGCATAAAAAAAGAATAGGGAAAGTGAGGACAAACTACTCTTTTGATTACTGAAAGGAATCAGCATGTCTAAGGACCAACAGTGAATGAAAGCACTCAGGAGACAAGAAACACGGTGGGAAGAGGCGGAAATCCTTGAGGAGTTAAGGGTTAAGACGTGGGCAGTATAGGACATTAGGAATCTTGGAAGCCACACAAGGGAGTTTTGGCTTTATCTTCAAATACTGAAGGCTTTCAGCACAGATGTAACATGATGAAGTCGTCCTACACCATGGAACCATATGGGAATATTTTGCCTGAATACGAATGGGTGAGCAGCAAGTTGTAGTCTTCCTCCTGCAGCCTCCATCCTCCTTTCAAAGACTGTGTAAAGTTTCCCTTCACAAATAAAGGCAGAGTATTTTCTTTATGTTCAAATTCCATTCCATGCTACAAATCTCTAACTCCAGCAGAGACACAGACTGTTTTCTGTTAAGAAGACCCACAAAAGGAGCAGGCTCATCTTTTTTTCTAGACTTCAGTTTTTGGTATGCAGTTGGCACTGCCAGTCCCTATGGTTACACACTCCGTTAGCCAGAGCACTTCCTTCAAGTAAGCAGAAACGCAGGGACCAGAAAGGAGAACGCAAGAGGAAAATGCCCAGCAAGCAGTCTTGTTGGGAAAAGTAATGGAGTTCAGAATGACGGGTGGAAGAACGCCTTTGTGAAACAGAAGCAAGCTGAGGCAGGGGGATAAAGATGCTGAGCAGCACACTTCCTGTGAGGAAAGGAAGAGAAATTATCCAAAAGGAGCACAGAGGTACAAACAAAACAACTAAAGCAAAACATCCCAATGAACCTTGAGTTCCCAAACTATTATGTGGGCTTTTTGAATGTGCGCATTTCAGTTTTAATACTCTAAATATTTTTGCAGTAAATTTGGATGTCAAGTCTGCCCGATAGTATGAGTTTCTCTCTATTTGTAACCTTGAGAAAAAAAATCAAGTTTCATCTTATATTTCAAATGATTAGGTGAAGAACTGTGGAACGCAATGTATGAGGGAAAAGAGAGACCTAAAATATTCCATGTGTAATTTTAAGTCCTTATGCATGGGCTCCAATATTCTCTGATAAAAAGGCTTCAAATAACTTCTTTGCCCTCATTTAACTGATGAGTCAGCTACAAACAGCATTATTTTTCAGAACTGAATTGTGACCACCTTAAATGGTAAGCAGTGGAAAGGAACGTTTCTACTTAATCCCAAACTCTGAGAAATTATTAAAACCTCCACTCTGTTTATGTTCCAATACAAATTAAATCTAACATTCTCAGGTCTGTCAGAACAACTTGACAACCTCTGTTTATGTGTTTTCTCTAGGGGTCTGAATTATGTAAGGGAAAGTAAAAACTATGCAGTTAAACTGCTCCAGTTTATGAAATCCTGGAGAGGCAAGGTGTCTTCAAAAAGAACATGGCACAGAGGGTACAGGCAAGAAGAAACAAAGTCTAGAAGAAAAGGAGACCAGAGAGAAACATGGAAATTAGAGACTTAGACTCTTGAAGATTTAGACCTCCCAGCACATGATGAATAATAATGAACACGGGCAGTACAGATGTGAAAAATCAGGAAATAGCCAAAAACATAACTGATATATTATAAGGACTCTGCACAGTATAATTAGTAAGACAAGACTTAGAGGGAAAATTTGAATAAGTACAAATTGTTAGACTGGATTCTAGAATAGAAAAGTTCCTCAGTGGAAAACCTGGGGAAATTTGAAACAATGCTATGGTTCAGTGAATACTATTGAATCAGCAAGAATTTCTCAGTTCTTATACACGTACCGTAACTATACAAGATGTCACTATTGGGGAAGGTTGGGTGAAAGGAGTACATGTATCATCTTTGTACCACTTCTGTAAATCTAAAATCACTGCAAAGTAAAGAATTATTTTTTAAAAGAATCCTGAATAGAGGGACTAAAATAGAACTTAAAAAATACAATATCAAGTTTGATTCCAGAGAGCCAAGTGCCAGTCCACCCCACTTTGGGAGATCCCTGGGTCCCTGCTGCCAGGCCTCTCTTCTGTTTCCACGGGCTACTTAACATCGAACCCAGTTCCTTTTATCAAGCCTTGGTTCACTCATCAAAAAAAGTAAAAGCCTGGTTGAGCATACTTAGCCTTTATAGTCCTGATTTGGTGGTTCTAGTTCCTGAAGTGGAAAGATATGCCTTTAATCTTTTCATCAATAAAATTAGTTGTGTCTGTTCTCTACAACCTTGCTTCAAATATCTTAGCTCCCCCAAGCATCCTATCTGTGCACACCAGCGTAACTGGGTGGAACAATATTTAATGAGTACTATTAAGCGGAATGTCTTGGTATGTAAGCAGTAAGGGGTGGAAACGCTGCTTTCCCAATGTTTGAGGAATTACATGGGCTGACTTTAAAAAAAAATAAAATAAGAAAAGATTGCTGCCGGGCATGGTGGTGCCCGCCTTTGATCCCAGCACTCATGAGGCAGAGGCAGGTGGATCTCTGTGAGTTCAATGCCAGCCTGGTCTACATAGTGAGTTCCAGCACAGCTGGGGCTACAGGGAGACCCTGTCTCAAAAAGACCAAAAAAAAAAAAATGATTGCTGAGCATTTTAACGTGATTCAGTATAGCAAATGTGTATTGGAAGTTATGAGTCATGTGATAGGAGAACAACGCTAAATGAAGGCCCCGACTTCGAAGACGTTCCACTGCAGAATGCTATGAGGTAGATGTGTTAGTGCATTCGGTGCTACCTGAGAAGCACACACAGGCTGTAAAGGGGTTGTACAAGAAAGGCTGTAGAACTCCTGCCAGACGCACACCGCTCATTCTTTCTGCTCTCTGTAAACACCTACAAACCAGACAGAAGTGCTGTTTTCCCACAGCTTTGCCCTGCAGCAGATGCTTTTTCCACACACACAAAGGGTCTTTACATTGTGCCGCCCTAGACACCAGGATGCTGTGACATCCATTTTCTGTGAACACATTGTTGCACTTTTTCCAACATTCTGTTTTCCCAATGACTATTTATCATCTGCTCTGTGTTTGTCTAATGAACAAAGGGTCCAAGACAAGGAAGTGAACCAGAGAAAACCGATGAGAAGACAACCATGCATCACTGATTTAGCAGGAGAGAAAAGGAAAGAGCCTCGGTTACCTCCAACACCAGGAAACAGCATCTGTTTCTCAACAAGTTAATAGCAACCGCTGAGCCAAGTGGAGACCAGTGAGAAGGGGAAAGCCAGCTTGACTACGAGAAAGAAAAGCTTCTCAGATTCCACGTGTGACTTCACACACTAGTTTCCCTTACAGATGCCATGAATGAAATCAAGAAACTATTTTAACACCTAGAAGTTCTCCTGCTGATCAGCTCAGGCTTCCCATTACAAAATGTCATAGATTGGGGGCTTCAACAACAGAGATTCATTTGTGTCAGTCTGCTGAGGGTATGAAGACAGCAGTAGTAAACAATCTAAAACCACGGTTGAAAAGTTAATTCCTGGATGTACATCTTCTCAAAGCAGATGACTGCAGCGGCTTCTAGAGCTGCTGGTACCTGAGGCACACCTTCATGACATCAAAATGAATAGCTCTTCTGGAAGAGCAGTGCATTATACATGCTGGGAAATCATGTAGTGGACAGGGGTTAGAAAGCCGGTGGATGCAAAGATGGTGGCAGATGAGCAGGATTCTCCAAGAGAGGTGCTTAGCAATTGGAAATAGTAACTTTCTTCTCTAATTTCTGAATTATAGTACATTAATGAGTTTCTGAATATTGCTTTAGAAGCATTTAAAAATATATTAAGAGAAAATACAAGACTGGTGTGTGTGCATGTGTGTGCATGTGTGTGTCTGTGTGTGTACGTGCATGTGCATGCATGTGTGCGTGTGTCTGTGTCTGTGTATCTGTGTTTCCTGGTTCTACTACAATGTATAGAGTGATTTAAGAGTAAACTCTTTTAAATCTCCCATGCGTCCATGTTCTTTATGAAGAATGTTATTGATAAGTATTATTTATCAAAATGAGATCAGGTACTACACGTACTCCTCCAGTGAAGCTTGTTTTGTTTGGAAAGCTACTGCAGCACACGTATAGATAGTTCATCCATTTGGACAGCTGACTTACTCTTACTGGTCATTGGCGTCCTCAGTTGTAAAATGAAGCTGCTTAACTGAACTCTGACCACCAAGATGCCTTAGAATGTTGAGATTCCATGATTGTTATGTGATAAAACTTCTGGTCAAGACTGCAGACATCTTAATATTAGTTAGAATTTCTTATTTTTAAGAAATAATACTTCCTTGACATTACTTGGAGTTTACCTTCCAGATATATTTTGACTTAAAGATGTGGAAAGAGGTAAATGAAACGCTTTGGTTGTTAGCCTTAACCTTTAATGGCTGTGCTATCCCTCCAGCCCAGGAAGTAAATTTAAAAGTGGGAAGTAGAATATTAGATTACTAGTTTTCTGTGTGTGGCTTGTTGGTCCTATTACATCGGAAAAGGATGCTTTACAAAGCCTGTCATAGGATAATATGGTTCACTAAAGAATAACTTTTAATTTTCATGCAAAGCAATGTAGCAAAAAGTCTTGCTTTCATGAACAGCTACCCAAATAAGAACTCTAATGATGGTGGGCATAAGTTCTGATGAAATATAGCAATTTCATAAACAAGAATAGCACACTGTTAGTCAGCTTTCTGTTACTATAACAAATACCTAGAATAGTCAACTTATAAAGAAAAGGTGTTTACATTAGAGTTATGGTGATTTTAGTCCATTATTGACAGCCCTCTTTAATCTTTAGGTCTGTAGGTCATGGTGGGAGCGTAAAGCAGAGTAAAACTACTCACTGCACGAATGGCAAGTAGAAAAAGAGCCCGAGCCACAGTCCAACTGTCTTCTTTGAGGACATGCTCCAATGACATGAAGGCCTCCCAGTAGGCTTTACCTCCTACTGCTTCCACCACCTCTAGCAGTGCCATGAGCATGTGAGAATTTAGGATTCAAGCATCAGCACTCACTGAAGGGATTCCCTAGCACTGTGATATTTCAGTGTGATAGGAAGGTCACCCAATCTTTGCATGTTGCAGCACCAGGAGTCTATTTACTATGCAGCACTTCTACAGTTGGAGCTATCAAGAGCTGGGAAAGAGTCAAGCAGGACAGATCCTAACTGGTTTCTCTTTAATACTAATACATAATTGAAAATACAGAGAACTGAACAAGGAGTATTGCTTGGTAGTTAAGAATACTAGCTGAGGAGACATAATAGTTAAAATAATGGGCTCAGAAGGGAGCTGAATTTGGAAGTGAAGGACCAAATTCTAGAGTTAAAATTAATAAGCAGATAGGAGAGAACTCTCCTTAAGGACTGGACTAGACAACCACTTAAGAGTAGAGAGACAGGGAGGCTGGAGAGACGGCTCATAGGTTAAGAACACTGGCTGCTCTTGCAGAGGACCTAGGTACAGTTCCCAGCACCCACATGGCAGTTAGCTGTCCATAACTCTAGTCCAGGGATCTAACACCCTCCTTTGACTTCCACGGGCATTGCATGACACAGGTACAGTTACATACATGCAGTCAATACGCTCATACATGTAAAATAAAAGTAATAAATAAAATATTTTTAAAAAATAGAGTTGAGAGAAAGAAACAACCAAGCCTTGAGCTGGAGTAGCCAATGAAGCTATGGAATTGGGAACTTTCATACTTTCTCATTAATTGTCAGTTAGAACACATTGAGAATAACCACATTCAGTTCAATATCCCCACACACCAAGCTTCTTAGCAGTTTTTATCTCCAAGCCCTTTAGGGAAGGCAATTACATTCCTGCTTATATTAATTTGGCAACTAAAGTCTGAGTATAGCTCCTCGGGAGTCTTGGGGTCAGAGAACGTCGCTAATATTTTTGGCCCAAAGGATCCCTTGTATTTAAATGAATTACTTCATTTCATTTTTAGGGAAAAATTACATTGTTCATTGTTGAAAATATGTTGAGAAGACTTTTGTGTTAATTCTTAGGCATGAGGGAAAATGCAGGAGAGAGTTTTGATTAAAAGGTAAAGGTTACTTTAATACCCATCTTGTGATTACTGACTGGTTCATGGAAACACTGGGGAAAAAATGAATCAAGGCAAAAGAAAGTGCTAGTATTTTGCTTGTTTTATGTTTTGACAACACTATGTACTAGCTGCATATTCTTAGTTGTGCTTACATAATGTCATGTTTTATATATACAAGGTAGCTCTTGCATGATTATTGTACAGTCTTGTGTTTACCTTGGACCAAGGTAGGTTCTGCTCCTATGACTATGAAATACTATTCTACACCTTGAAAGACCAAATTAATGAACAGACTAGAAATAAATTTTCTTTTTCTCCATGACTAACACTGATGATCTGTTGTATGTCCTCACACTCCTTTCATACCAGAAGCAATCTGTTCATAAAAGACATATGCTTCCCTCAAAAGTATAAACACTTCAGTTTTGTTGTTTTAAATACAGATGTGGTGTGCTAATTTCAGCCCATGTGTTTAGCGTACTACTTTGTTTATTGGAATTATCAGAGCATTGAGATTTTTTAAGATTAGTTGACTATTTGTATTATACCTGAAAATACTATATGATTTTGATTTTGCCTTTTATTTTGGGATATATATATATATATATATATATATAAGCTTAGTGAAAGTGATACCAATGTTTAAGCTGTTCAGAAAATTTTTGAATAGCATTCTCTGGAGATAATCAATTAGATCATTAAAAAGTCTAACCATATGTAATAATCCAAAATTGTGACTATGAACTGTAACAATAGCTTGGTACAACTCCATCTCTATAGAAATGCTAATTTTCATTTTAGAATACTATTGTTTTTCAGACATGAAAAACCATTAGCAAAAGCTGAAAGTCCTACCACCCTTTTCCCCTTCAATTAATAGATTGTATGGTCTTCAGGACTAAAGATGAGCAGGTCTCAGGCAAAGCAGGATGAGCTGGTCATTGCCCAATCGCCATTGCTCCTCCTGCCCATCAGGAACATGAAGGTAATGCACCTGGATGTAGGTGCCATACACAGTCACAGGATAAAAGCTTTATGCAATGACTGAAACTCAAAAGAGAAAATCCCTGATTTCTCATATGAAAAACCACAGGTCAAAGCACAGGAAAAAACACAACAATGTAAGCACATGTGTGAGTGGGATGTAAGATTATTCCAGAAAGGAAGAATTCCAAAAATATTGAAAATAGCCAAAGGAAAACAATCCGTAAGCAGGAGAAGCCATGGTCCAAATGACTGCTCGTTTCTCTTTAGAAACAAGAGAGGACAGAGACGACGGAAGCCAGCGAAAGAAAACTGTCAAAACGGCAAAAGGAAAAAGTTGTCAACCCAGAAGGTGAAACAATTTTCAGATAAGAGAATTTATTGTCAGTTGTCAGCTGCCCTTCAGTGCACTGAATGGTCAAGGACGTTCTCAGAGCAGTGAGAGATAGATGGAAGCCCAAGACTGGAGGAAGAAATGACTCCAAAGTGCTAAATACAAATGACTATCTCCTGTTATTTTTTAAACATCTACGAATTTGAAGAATTATAACAGGGCTGTGGATATAGCTCAGTGGTATTGTGCTGGGTTCAGTCCCCAGTGTACTAGGATGCTGAGTTAAGTATCTAGACATAACTCATATGATAATTATATTATAAATGATGGAGAGTTGCAGTAAATGAGCTTACATAATTTTTCATTTTATATTAAGTGAATCCAAAGCAGATAAAATAATTTACTATGTATTGAAAAGTACAGCTAAACTGCCAAAAAATTAAAATATCTTATTTATTATTTTTATTTTATGTGTATGAGTGTTTTGCCTACATGTATGTAACTGTGGGCCATGTGTGTCATCCCACAGGGGTGTCAGTTACCCCGGAACTGGAGTTATAGACAGTTGTTAGCCACCAGGTGAGTGCTAGGAATCAAGCCTGGGTCCTCTGGAAGAACAGCAAGTGTTCTTAACCACTAAGCCATCTCTCCAGCCCCAACTGCCAAAAAATTTATTATATAGATTAAAATGAAATTCTCAAGAAAATTCAAGTCGTTTCCCAAAGAAACTAAAAAGGAAGAAAAAAAGGGAAACAAAATAGACAGGACAAATAAAATCCAAATAATTAAAACGTAAGATTAAGTCTAGCTACATCAACAGTTATGATATTAATGAGATTAATGCTCACATTAACAATTACAAATATCACAAAGAAATAATTAAAAACCTCTATGCCATCTATAATGCATTTCAATAGGCACAGACAAGTTGATAGTAAGTAGATGGGAAAGACATTATGTGAAGAGAAAGCACAGGAAAGTGGGGGCTCAATAACAAAACAAGACTTTAAGACAAAACAGAATCGGAGGTCAGAGGATCATTTCATAATGGTAAAAGTTCCATTAGTAAGTAAGATATAATACTCATAAATGTATAATAGATATCTAAAATACATTAAAAAAATTAACAAAATAAAAAAGGAACATGTGTGAGTCCATAAAGATTCATAAAGATTTCAACACTCACCAGGTGTTGGTGGCGCACACCTTTGATTCCAGAACTCTGGAGGCAGAGGAAGGCAGATCTCTGTGAGATGGAAACCAGCCTGGTCTACACAGTGAGTTCTAGGCCAACTTGTGGTGACTGGGAGTCTCTCTCTCTCTCTCTCTCTCTCTCTCTCTCTCTCTCTCTCTCTTCAACACTCTTCTCTCAGTAAAGACATATGTAACTAGAATGACACTCCAACTACAATATACTCATTATTTTCAAGTGCACATGGTACAGTCCCAGAAAGGACGTGAGGCACGCAGAATACACTTCTGACCGCAATGGAATGAAACGCCAAATGAGCAGCAATGACATGTCTAAGAATTTACGGGAGATCAGTAGACTATGAAAGACAAACTTACTCAGGGCCAACTGGAAAGACAGTAGTGTTTACATTTACGTCTAGATATCGCTGCACAGAAAATACTCATCAGAATAATATAAAACAAAAGAGCTATTATGAAATGTCCAAACACAAGTTCTGAGCAATAATCAAAGCTTGCAAAGGAAAACTTAAGTGTGAAGATTTCCAAATAAAATATCAAATGTAGAGAAACAAACTATTAAATACTTAACACTTAAGGCAAAAGCATCCACATATCCAGGAAAGGCAAACACCCACTTCCTTCACAGGCTCTGGAGTCTCCACTGACAAAAAGAACATCATGGATCTTTCCTCTTCAACACAGGCAACCTGAATCCATCAACTCAATCCTTTGTATTGTAGCTTTCTGTTTATTCTTACCAACCCTGGCCATTGGCTCTTAGGAGCACTCAGGAATCAACAATCTGAAACCTTCCGTAGATGTCAGACGATGGTGTTTATGTAGCTTTCTGCCCTCAGAGGACTTCTAGATATTCAGTGGTTAGATTCTGAGCTTTTTCTCTAGGAGTAGGATGAAGTGTGTGAGGTCAAATCCTGTCTGATCAAAGCCTCTTCTATCTGCTGGTGAATAACACTAAAATGTACTGAGAAGTCTGGGAAAAGGGAAACCCTAGGGGCTATAAGCAGTGACTTTAACCATCTCTTGTCTGACAGGCTGCGAGCGATACTTTCTAAGGTGGTGGTTAAACTCTGTGTAGAATGTTTCTCTCTGCTCCTGCCCCCAAGTGACCTTGTTAGCCAGTTCTTAACTAAATGTTACAGCACACAGAAGCCCGATATGATGGTAACACTGACAGTAGTTATGCCCCAAAATGGAAGGTTACCATTTTTACCTTGGAAAAGTTATTTAACTTAAAATTGCAAAATTGGCTTGAAAACACAGATTCTCTAATGTGGAATCATATTTGGATGAAATATGTTCATAAAACAGATTCAAACAAGGCAGCTTGCCAATGTGTTTGTCAAAAAATGTAGTCAAAATAATCTAACTGCATAAATCATTTTCTTCTGTTTTATAGTACCATGCAGTACTATATTGAACTCGTTAAATTTTTCAGCCATTTTTATGTTTTGGAATAGCAGTGCTTTCCTACTATGTAAGTTATAAAGGCAAATACCATGTTTGCTTTGCCAACAATATTGTTAGCTCTGAGCTGTGCTGAAGAGGGCATGGCAGGAAGTGAGCTTCAGGAAACATTTAATAGAAAAACTACCAAGCTGTATTCTTTCAGCTTCATCCTTACTTCCTTGCTGATATAATGTGGCTAAGAAAACACTGCTAGATCTATAAAGATTAGAATATATAATATGGATAGAGTTCATCATAAACAAATTGCTTTGAGAAAACCATCTATCACCACGCTGCTGTCTTGCCTCTCCACCCCCTGACCTCCCTGTTACTCTGCAGGCCTCCTTCTTCCCCCTCTTCTTCCCCCTCGTCTTCCCCCTCTTCCACCTCCTTCTTCCCCCTCTTCTTCCCCCTCTTCCACCTCCTTCTTCCCCCTCTTCTTCCCCCTCTTCTTCCACTTCTTCCACCTCCTTCCACCCCTGTCTCCTCTTCCTTGCCCCTTCCTTTGCTGTGTCCCTTCCTCTATCTTTTCACCCCACCCCACCCCCTTTCAGGTCACTGCTTCTCACTTGGGCTTCCTTTCTGGAAGGGTAGAGGTGATGCAGGTGATGATGATAGCCACCATATGTGAGAATGTGGGCTAACAGGGATGAGACATCAAAATGCTCACAGACACTGTTCTCCAGATCTGTGGAACTATTTCCCATTCTTGATAGTTTCTCTGTATTTTGTCATATTATTTAACATCCTTATCTTTCTCTTAGAAAAAAGGAAGGAAGGAAACTAATAATGCTGATGTCCCCACCATTTCAGCATTTCAGAAAGAGAAGTCAATTTTATGTCCTTGACTCTCTTCTCAATTCTGTGCTGTTGTGTACATCTTGAGTTTAACCCACCTAATGGTCAGTCTCATCCAGTCAAAGCCAACCAGTAAATCCTTGCAGACTGTCTTTGTGTTCAGTTTTATGGCTCTTTCTCTGATTTTCACACATTGCCATAGATGGATGGTGGAGCACACTCTTACTGCTCCAGCACACACACTGTGTCTGCTGACTGAAGTGTGAAGACAGGCAGAGATCAACAGCACATTTGGGTTTAGTCCAGTATACACTGCTATCTACTGCTGAATGACAAACTGCCCCAAGTTAGTGAATCATATTTGTTCATGAATACATGGAGTTTAGCTGAGTGAATCATCTTCTCCATGTGGCTTTAGCTGTGGTCACTCCATGGTTGTATCCAGATGACAGGTCAGTCAAATCCTGGGCTCACATTTAACCCTGGTTCAGCTAGGCCTGAATGTCTAAATGATTCTGTAATCTGGCAGCTTGGTTGTAATGAAGGGAACAAGTACCAGCTGGGTGGGCATCCCTCTCTTTGTGTGGGCTCTATAGAAAGGTAACTAGATCTCTGATCCAGATTCTAGGCTCTATTAGGAGAAAGTGGAAGCTCTCATCTTGCCTAACATGTTAAGTCAGTAACATCATTTTGGCTACATTCTGTTCATCAAATCTAGTCACAGGACATCCTAGATTTAAGCAGTTCATGCAGCAAAGATTTCACGTCTTGTGTAGCTTTGAAAACCTCCTTGCAGAAAAACACATGGACGGTAAGATGTAGACATGACTATCTCTAAAAACAAAATCTACCTTACTTGTGTCTATTTCTTATTGGGCAGTTACAGTAAACTTGAAATAAGCATCTTTAAGAAGAATCGTAGAAGTTGCCTAATCTAACATCTCAAGCAATCCACAGTGTTACATAGAATATCTTGACAAACTAATGACCTCTCAGTGCACAAACATGTACTGTGACAAAGTTCACAGCACTTCAGGAAGCAATACACTTGTGGACCGCACTAGTTTCCTGGAGCACTCTTCATCAAGAATTACCTGCACTGAGCTGAAAAGTGTCCCACAACCTTTCAGTCACAGAATCCATCTTACCCTCCTTATCACTTCCATTTATTTGCCAAAGAAAGCAGCAGATTTGAGTTTCCCTCATTCTGAACTTAGTTCATTGTATCCTTGGGATAGTCTTTAGTATGTCCCTCCACACTGTATTTGCTGAAGAATGATAATTCATTAATTCGAATTTAATTTCATTGGCATGAATACATTACAGGTGGCACTGTCTACTTCTGACTACATCCCATCAGGAAGACACAAAATGCCTGCTTGTTTCTTGTTGCAACTTGAAATGCATCAGTGGGTTCAGATCTGTCAGAATAATCTCCCCAGTGTGGCATTCTCCAGGTATCTTCCTCTGCATTGTTTCATTACATGTTGCAACTTCATTATTTCCTGAGTCTGTCCTTCTAAGTTCACTAGCTGGAATTATTATAAGAGCTTTTTATTCTTTAATACCACCCATTTTTGCAGTATACAGAAAATTAATGTTTGGTTTTTATTTCTTAGTTTTCAGAATAATGTCTCTATGTGAGCATGTGCATGTTGAGTGCATGTGCCTGGGGAGGCAGAGGTGTTGGATACCCCTGGAACTGGAGTTACAGGTGATTGTGAGCCACCTGCCATGGATGCTGAAAATCAAACTCAGGTCCTTTGCAAGAATAGTATGCTTTTAGCTGCTGAGTGTCTATCTAGTTCCTCAAATTTTGCTTTGGCCTCTTAAATTTTAACCAGCTTGCTTCAGTCCCTTGGAATCATTATTCTCTTCATGCAAACAAGCCCATCTTTGTTCTATAATGTCCCCAGCAGTGTTGTCTCCTGAGTCGTCCTAACATAGCCATAGTGGTCTTTGATCACTTCGCTTTCCAGCATGTTGAGCCATGCCATTCCATGCTAACCTGGTGCACTGTTTGTCAGGGGGTGGCATCACTAATCTCTCTGAGGATCTCTGGTTCCTTTTAATAAGAAAGAGTATTTGGAAAACTTGGTCAGGGCTCAGTGATATTGTCTATTCTGCTGAAATTGCTTCCAGGAATTTTTTAGTAGGTAAATCTAGGACCTTTTTATATTTTTTAAAAGAAAAATATATTTTGAGTTTATACTGGTCTAAGAAATTCAAATTTTAGATTAGGAACTTTCCCTAACTCATTTGATAACACTTGCATCTCATTTTACTCATTTGGCAACAAGATTTCCTACAGATATTGACATAATCATTTATAGGTACACTGAACAAGCGAGTTAATGACCTCTGAGTACCTAATACATGCACAAATCAATCATAAAATAGTAACACTCTCATGTTAACTTTTCCTGGGGAGACATGAACAAACTCCTACTCACCTCAGGGCACCAAAGACAGATCAAAGTAATGATTCCATCCAAGTCCACCTCGATGAACCAACGATCTCGTTGGGCTTTCTTACAGGAGCAAAAGTCAGGGTTTATTTAGATGAGAGTAGGTGACCCCAAAATAGCTGTATCACCAAACACTTAGTCCAATACAGATGAGAACTTCCCATGGCCGCAGAGTGGAGTCCTCTTTTGTTAACCTTCCACCTCCTCTCTACTCTGGCACCTCCAGAGACTATGTGAAGCTGCAGCAAAGTTATAGTGTTGACACAGGAAGAGGGTGCAAGAGGAAGGGTACAGCAGGAAGGGTACAGGATGGAGGGTACAGGATGGAGGGTACAGGATGAAGGGTACAGGATGGAGGGTACAGGATGGAGGGTACAGCAGGAAGGGTACAGGATGGAGGGTACAGGATGGAGGGTACAGGATGAAGGGTACAGGATGGAGGGTACAGGATAGAGGGTACAGCAGGAAGGGTACAAGATGGAGGGTACAGGATGGAGGGTACAGCAGGAAGGGTACAGGACGGAGGGTACAGGATGGAGGGTGGAGCTAGAATCACAAGTGAGGGTCTAATGTCACTTCCTTATAGGAGGGAACTCAACAGTCCAACCAACCTTGTAGAACGTGACAACATCCCACAGCAAACACCAACATGATTACTAAGTATCTTTTAAACTTTATATTTTATTTTCTCTTTTCTTTTGTCTTAAAGATCTAACTCCTAGAAATGTAAACTCAAATTCTTAAGCTACTTGAAAGATTTCCTCTCTGTGCAACTAAGGCTTTAAATGACACATAAATTGATGGATATCTTAGTTGTTTCTGTTTCTAGTACATGTCAATATCTGAATAATTGCTTGGAGCATTAGTGAAGCACATCTCTGGGTACATCTGTGACACTTTTCCAGAGAGGACTGACTGAGAGGACATGACCCTGCAGGAATGCGGGTGGCATCATCCCACAGGGTGGTAACTGGGTCCTGACTGAATAAAAAGGGAGGAAGTAGGAAGTCAGGGAGTATCAGCCTTTATTGCTATTTGCTGGTCCATCAGGATGTGACGTCCTAGCTACGTGTTCCCACTAGTATGGCTTCCACTGTGCCTTTGCTGCCAGCATGGCCTGCATCCCTCCAGCTGTGAGCTGAAATAAACCCTTCTTCCCTTCAGGTGCTTCTGTCAGGTTTTGGTCACAATGATGTCTTTGTGTAGATATGCTTCCATTTTCCTTTGGTGTCTACTTGGCTCTGTTCTTTACTAATAAAAACAGTAATTGGGACTGGAGAGATGGCTGTTCTTCCAGAGGACCCAGGTTTTGTTCCCAGCATACACATGGCAGCAACCAACCTTCTATAACTCCAGTTCCAGGGGCTCAGACACACTTTTTCTGGCCTCCGTGAGTATTGCACAACATGGGTGCACTGACATCCCTGTAAGCAAAATACTCATGCACATAAAAAATTTTAAAACAATCAAATATAGTACTAACCACTTAATATGTATCATTTCATTTAATAATAAAATGCCTTAGAGATATTTTTTGGTCTTTTATTTCTCTCAAAGAGGAGAAAGGAAAGGAGGTATCTCACCCTGCCTCTGGTAGATTCCTCTCAACAGTTTACACCTACCTCAGCTGACACTGTGGATGTGGTTGTAACTTTCTACACACAACTCAAAAATATATTGGATGAATTTTCCTTTGTATATTTCTTCCTGATCAAGGCAAACTTATCAGAAAATACCAACTACGACACAGGAAATGGAGCACGTAGAAAAGCACATGGCTGAGCAAATTTCTTCTCTGCTCCGTCCCTGGTGCTTCTCCCTCAAATGAAGAAAAATGGGCAAAACAGACCCTGTTGATCTTGTGAGGGTTAAAGTTAAAGGACATCAAGTACATCTTGGGTGTCTGTCATGTTCTATGTATCTGATAAATACTGGAAATACTCATTTTAATAACATGGTTTTTAAAATTCAGTGGAAAGAGTGTAGTACCATCGTTGAGTTCTCATTCTCTAGGCTGTATTTTTTTTTACTGCTAACTCTACAGACCTTTGGAACTGGCCTGTTAGCAGGCTGTACATTGAGTTGCCCTGACAAATCAGGTGGTAAATTTATATGCTTTTAGCAATTAGTTTTTCTTCCTTTCTTTCACATATCATAATGAAGACATTGAATTCTTAAAGAGAAGAAGGTACCCTTAACTGACTACAGGTAAGTCTCAGGCAGCTTGGCCCTGCCCAGGGTTTCCTCAGATTAGTTAAAGGTAAATATTCATTTACGTTTCTCTGCTGGACTTAAGCCTCTAATAATAAGAAAGTAAAATTAGTTTCTCTAGATTGAGTTCCTAATAATATTGTAATAGGTTCCTGTGTTCAGTGATTGAATCAAAGTTAGTTGGTCACAATCCAGTCTCTTTTGTTATAAATTATAATTGTTTGCCCAGTTAAGTTTATTCTGTTGCCCAAAGGTCTGCATTATGCTTACAAATTTTTCCAAAACTGGAATGCAAATTTAAGCTTAACATCTCTTTAATAATGTTTCATCCCATTTAACACTGCCCTGCAAGTTTGGCAATAAGACAAAATGTCTTCATCATTCTGAAACCCTTTTGCTTTACCAGTTACTCTGTAGCCCAGGTTACAAAACATATTTTTGATTCAAGAATTTCATAGCATGTATTTGGATCACATTCAGACCTCATCTCTACCTCTATCTTATTCCCCTCATGGGACTTCATGTCCTCTATTATTACTTTTCTCTTTTTAAAGGCCTATCAAGTCTAACCTCTGTTATGCAAACGCTCTTAGGTATAGTTGATCCCTTGGAGTCTGGTCAACTTACTAGGCATCCTATCAGTACAGAGAACTGCCTCTCCCTCTCCCAGAAGCTAACACATTTTCATTAAATTAAAATTCTTCTACTGTAATGGACTTTATAAGAGTCCTTACTTATCGTGACTATTTTTTCAAAATTATATGTGTAACAAATTAAAGATGCCCAATAAACTGGTTTTCCTTTTATTACATGTTTTTAAATTTGTGTGTGTGCATGTGTGTTTGTGTGTGTGTGTGTGTGTGTGTGTGTGTGTGTGTGTACAGGATAGGCATGTGGAGCACTCATGCCACACATATGGAGGTCAGAGGATAAGTTTGTGGGGTTGGTTCTCTCCTTTCACCTTTACATAAATTATGTGAAACTCAGATTGCCAGGTTTGTGTGGCAAGCATGGGTTTTTGGCTTGGTTTACAGTACCAACCATGGGTTTCCTCTATGGAATGGGCTTCAAATTCAATTAAGAGAGTGGTTGCTTACCCCTATTAACTGTCATGCTACTGCATGCATGAGCACATCCTGCCTAGCAGGTTGTGAACTAGGGCTCATCATGGGGTAAGACTAGTGACATCTTTTATTCTGTGCCCTTCTGGCACTATGAAAGCCAGCAGCTGAGAGGGAGCTTCCAGCTCAGTTCCAGCTTGATTTTTCTACATCATTTAATTAAGGCACATGGCATCTAGGGCAGTAGGGTCTTTATCATCTAGTTCTGGTGGCCAAACAAGAAGAATGGCAAGAACCTGTATTGGTTTGGGGGCCTCCAGGGCCTCCCTGCCCAATCCCACCTCATAAAGAGGTAGCCCACACCTGACACCGGGACTTTAGTTTACTAACTCATGGCCTTTAGTATCCACTTTTCCCATCCATGTTGGGTATCTCCCTTTAAACTCTTAAAAAATAGACTTTTAAAATTCAGTTATAAGACAGTAGATTTCCATATGGACTTTCAGTTTGGCTGATGCCCACTCCACCCCCTTGTCTCTTCTAGCCCCTCGCCTGCTCTTTTCTTCAGCCTTCCCACGCCAGTGCTCCCCATCTCTGCTGTCATATTATCGGCTACTATCACCCCTCCCTTAAGGCATCCTTCTCCCAATGGCTTTTTCCTAGATGCTTGGTTTCCATAGGAACTCCAAGTTGAACACACACAACTGGGGATTTGAAGCTAAGATCCATATATGAGGACAAACATGTGGTGTTTGTTTTTCTGTGCCTGGGTTACCTCAAACAGTATTTTTCCAGTTCTAACCATTTATGTGAATATTTCATTTTTATTTACAGAAGAATAAAATTCCATCGTGTATATGTACCACATTTTCATTATCCATTCATCAGTCCTGGCTGTTATGAATGGTGTGGCAATGAACACAGATGAACAAGTATCTGTGGTAGAAAACAGAATCTCTGGTACAAACTCAGGAGTGGAATATCAGGGTCATCTAGTCACTTTATTTCTAGCCTTTTGAGGACCCTCTACACTGATTTCCATAGTGGCTGAATCTCTGCACTGCCACCAACAATGAATAGTTTCCTCTTTCCTCACAATCTTGACAGCATCTGTTTTCATTAGGATAGAATTTCAAAGTAGTTTAATTTGCATTTAGCTTGTGGCTAATGATGTTAAACATTTTAAAAATATTTTATTTATCAATGTGCTTTTGCCCACAGAGGTCAGAAGAGGTATTGGATCCCCTGGAAATAGAGTTATGGTCAGTTGTTAGCCACCATGAGGGGGAAGGGAACCAACCCTGGGTCCTCGGTAAGAGCAGCTGAGTGCTCTTAACCACTGAGCAATTTTTCCAGTCCAATTTTTAACATTTTGAAAGTGTTTTTCTTTGGTTTTTTTTTTTTTTTTTTTTTTACAGTTTCTTTTAACTGACCCGGAGGACTCCCTTGCCCATTAGCATATTAAAGTTGGGCTGTACTGGGCTACAGCAGCTTTAACTCTTTCATCAGATCCGCCTGCCTCTGCCTCCCGAGTGCTGGGGTTAAAGGCGTGCACCACCACACTCAGGTTTTCAAAGTGTTTTTTATTAGTCATTTGTATTTCTTCTCTTGAGAGCCCTCTATTCATATCAATAGTCCATTTTAATTGGGTTGTACTATTTACCGATGCTTTGGGTTTTGTGTTGCATATTCTAGATACTAGTCCTTTGTTAGATGTATAGTTGGCAAAGATTTTCTCTCATTCTGTAGCTGCTTCTTTGCTGACTGCTTCCTTTGCCCTACCAAAGATTTTTAATTTCATGAGGTCCCACTTGTTAGTTGTTGGCCTTATTTCCTGAGCAACCAGAATCCTGTTTAGAAAGTTCTTTCCTAAGCTCACACATTGTAGGAAATTCCCTACTCTTCTAGACGTTTCAGAGTTTCCGGTTCTATGCTGTGATCTTTCATCCATTTGGAGTTGATTTGTATGCAGGATGATGTTTGAATGCCTAAAATGGTCCCAAATTTGTCTTAAAATGAGAACCGCTTCTAGTCATTCAGTGCCTGTCTTGAGATGTTTACCACGTTATTTCAGCTGCTGTTCCTAGTCACAGTGATGTGATGGTTGTTGGTCCTGGTCAGGAGCTGGGGAAACAAGAAGCAGCAATCCATTCACTATGAATCTTAATTTTGTTCTCTCTTGGTATTTTGTGTTACAGTTTTTTGTGTTTATCAATGTATTTGGTGATTGTTACCTCTATTTATGATGGTGATAACCAGGGTATGGGGTTGCTCATTCAATGTCACTGAGACAAAACGAGGCTTCCAAGGTCCTCTGTGCACAGATGACAGCTCTTCAGAAAAACCCAGGCATACACAGAAGGGCACACACCTTGGAAACCTCTTTATTATGTATCTATTGTGCCTGCTCCAGCCATTTCAGAAATCCCGTATGGTTATGAAAGGACAGAGTGTGCAGACACAGAAACAAGAAGGAGGACAGAGATTTAGGGCAGGAGGTACAGGTGAGGGGGAGGTGGGGCTGCACCTCTGCCTGCCCTGCAGTGTCTTCCTGGGAAGCCAGAGATCTCTGATACTGTGCATTTCCTCAGCCCTTTACAGAAGAATGGAAGGATTCCGGAACACAGGATACCTAGCACACATGAGCATACACACCACACACACACACACACACACCACACCACACACACACACCACACACACACACACACACACCACACACCCACACACCACACACACACACACACACCACACACCACACACACACATACCACACACCCACACACAACACACACATACCACACACACACATACCACACACACACACACCACACACATACCACACACACACACCACACACATACATACCACACACACACACACCACACACCACACACACCACACACACCACACACACCCCCCCCACCCCCCCCCCCCCCCCCCCCCCCCCCCCCCCCCCCCCCCCCCCCCCCCCCCCCCCCCCCCCCCCCCCCCCCCCCCCCCCCCCCCCCCCCCCCCCCCCCCCCCCCCCCCCCCCCCCCCCCCCCCCCCCCCCCCCCCCCCCCCCCCCCCCCCCCCCCCCCCCCCCCCCCCCCCCCCCCCCCCCCCCCACCCCACACACACACCACACACACATACCACACACCCACACACACACACACCACACACCCACACCACACACCCACACACACACACCACACACCACACACACACATACCACACACCCACACACAACACACACATACCACACACACACATACCACACACACACACACCACACACTGCACACAAGTTTGCTGGTTAATTCTTTCATGCTGGGGCAGAAAACATAAATTTTAAAAAATTGGATGTCTTCAGATGACTTCCATCACTATCTCCTTTTGAAATATAACTATCTTTTCTTTACTGGGCAAATCTAGGGGTATCAATATTGCTTATAAAACACACACACACACACCACACACACACACACCACACACACATACCACACACCCACACACACACACACCACACACACACACCACACACCCACACACACACACCACACACACACACATACCACACACACACACCACACACACACACACACAAAATGAGGACATATCAGACTGAATTTCAGGGAAAAAAATCTATTCAATTGCCTAGAAGAAACAAATTCTACAAATAACACTGAACTGATAGATGACTCTGGATTTTCAGGATTTTTCTCACATTCTTATAATTCATTCATCTATAAAAGACTTTTTTTTTCTCCATACACTCAAATGATTATTTGAGCGGGGAACAGGGAAAGAGAAAGACAATTCAATAGGTGAAACAAATATTTTATTCTTTTTAAATATGTCCACTAGTTGCCTGGCACAGAGAAGGGGCTCCATATAAATGATGCTCCAAGTGTATGTTTGGCTGTATTTGCAGATCCAGCTCCAGACTGACCAAGTGTGACTTTTCTTATCTATGGTTTTCATTATCCAAGGGACTTCTGCACCTAAGCACAAAAGTTGAATGTACATCAGAATAAAAAGCTCTGGAATTGAGTTAGGGAGAAGATTCAGTGAGTAAATAGCTTGCTACATAACCATGAGGCTTGAGTTTGGATCCCCAGAATTCACATAAAAGCCAGGCATGACATTATACATCTGTAACCCTAGTGCTAGGAGAAGACAGGTGGAGCATGGGGCTTGCTGGACAGCCAGTCTAGATGAAGCGTCATGCTCCAGGTTCACTGAAAGACCCAGCCCCAAAATAAGATGGCGAACAGTTGAGGAAGACATCTTGAACATCCTGATGTCAGTCTCTGCCCTCCACGCATGTGGTTACATATGCACACCACACCACCACCACCCCATACACAACTGGGCACTATCAACATAAATCAGTAATGATAATGAATTGCTTCAGTATTTTCAAATCTACACTTTATTAAGTGGCAATAATATAACTGGAATTACAGCATAAGATTTATGACTAACAATTCAATGAACACATAACCACAATTTTGTTTGTAGGAGAGTATACCAGCTAGAAAGCGACGTACATCCAAAACACACTAATTACAATCTCTAAATCAGAAGAGACTCTAAACAGATTAAAGTAGTGGTCAATGAGTTTCTTAACAGTCCAGAACAAAGGTAACTGGTGTTCTTGCAATGTTGTGTTTCATAAACTGCCACGAAGCCTAGCTTTGCTTTACACTTCTTCATGGTCCAATGCTTTAGTTACAACTAGTCCTTCAATTAAATCTCACTCAAAATTAATTTCATAATTACTCCTGAGTCGTTAGGTAACAGAGCAATGTTTAAAAATTAGGGCCATCTCCACTGGGATCACCACTATTAAGTATTCACAACTCCATAGTCACCGTTTAAAATATTATTACTGCCAAAAGCATCCTTTATTCCAAGTAGGATATCCCAGGTTCTGTCTACAAGTGGCCAGTGGTCACGCGATCTCACAGGACATCAGTTACTTCTCCTGCTAATTCAAGTAGGTCACCACACAGGTGATTTGTACATAGTACCTTTTGATAGGGTAAGTTTCTCTGTTCTATCATGTCTCCCTAGTTTTTAACTATAATGATCCATGTAATGTGCACAAGATTAAAATTTGACAAGTAGTATTTGGAACACTTTTGACCCAAAGTTGAAATTTTTCAATATAAAATAAATATATGAACTGCTTCAGATACTCTTTTCTCTTTTTTACTTATTTGTGTGTGCACGCGCGTGTGACTGTACCTGTATGCACACATGCAGAGGCCAGAGGAGGATGCTGAGTGTCCTGCTCAATCCTTCCCCACCTTATTCCCTGTAGACATGCTCTCACTGATCTGGAGCTTGCTGTCTTTTGGTTAGGCTGGCCAGTGAGCACCCGAAATCTTCCTATCTCCACTGGCCCTCCCTCAGCACTGGACTTTCAGAGCACATGTGGCCACACCTGGCTTTTTACCTGGGTGCTAGAGATCGGAACTCATGTCCTCATAATTTCACAGCAAGCATTTCACTAACTGAGCCATCTATCTCCTCAGCCTAAAAAAATGAGTTTCATGAGGAGCTAGTAAGAAGTGAAATTTCTAAGGCTAGGTATGGCAAATGTTTAAGGAAGTCAAAAATAGAAGTTTGAGAATTAATTTCTCTAAATTGAGGGAAACTGTATCTCTTTGAATATGATAGAAGTAAAATAATCAGTTTAATGATCTTTCTGAGATGTTTGAATCACCTTAGAAAACAATGTGTATCTCTGGTAATACTGGTCATTGTGAAGTTGTGTTATGTGTACATACAGGACAGGTGATAGTGCTAGTGTCCAGGATTTACAGAGAGGCAAGCTGTGTTCTCTCAGCTTTGCAGTGGTGTGCTGATAAAGGTCTGACAACTGGCTATACGGCAGGGGATCTTGAGCTTGTAGCATTAGCCAGACAGTTTCCCACCACAGCCATTTTAGGTCACTAACCTAACATCACTATGCACAGAGCTTAAAAGAGTGAGTAGCAGCACTCTGTTGAACAGTGTTTCTGTATACAGGAAAAACAAGTGTAGAGAACCCCAAGAACATGCAAAAAATCAATCAGGAGATGATGTGCTTTAAGTATAATCTTAATGCACATACAATTTAGTTATGTGCTACATAATCTAATTTTTAGTAATGTTTGTATGTACCAACTAGCTTGCACAGATGCCTAAAAATTTAACATTTGGATTTTTGTGAGCCAGCCTGAGCTAACTGCACTCCACTAATATTACTAATGTTTAGATGATTGCAGGCCATAAGATCAAAGAACAAAAAGCCCACCAAATTCTTCAGGTTTGATATAAATTAATCATAGGTAGTACACATCTCCCACTAAGAGTGCTGACCTGCCTGCAGACCTCTGTGATGGCCAGGGTGCCCTCCATGCCCTCTTGGGCTGTGCAAGCACACTGAGCTGCATACGGAACACTGAGCTGCACACAGAACACTGAGCTGCACACGGAACACTGAGCTGCACACGGAACACTGAGCTGCATACGGAACACTGAGCTGCACACGGAACACTGAGCTGCACACGGAACACTGAGCTGCATACGGAACACTGAGCTGCACACGGAACACTGAGCTGCACACGGAACACTGAGCTGCACACGGAACACTGAGCTGCATACGGAACACTGAGCTGCACACGGAACACTGAGCTGCATACGGAACACTGAGCTGCACACGGAACACTGAGCTGCATACGGAACACTGAGCTGCACACGGAACACTGAGCTGCATACGGAACACTGAGCTGCACATGGAACACTGAGCTGCACACGGAACACTGAGCTGCATACGGAACACTGAGCTGCACACGGAACACTGAGCTGCACTGCATATAGAACACTGAGCTGCACATGGAACACTGAGCTGCACATGGAACACTGAGCTGCACACGGAACACTGAGCTGCACACGGAACACTGAGCTGCACACGGAACACTGAGCTGCACACGAAACACTGAGCTGCACACAGAACCCCCAGATTCACGAAGACCTGCACTAAACTTCTGTTCCTCCTTCTATGTAGGAGGTTCTGGCCCATGCTAAAATTTTGGCATTGGTTTTGATTTGTCTTTTATTTCCTTAAACCTATTTTTCCTGAGTTTCTTTAAGATTTTTTTTTCATTATTATCCAAGCAACCTTTATCTTGACACATAAGCCAGAACACTGACAGATACCCCCAATTTCTCCAGTTTATCCTGCAGCAGAACGGCTCACTTGCATGAATATTCTGGACAGAAAAGCAAGAACAACATATTCCCAATAGCAATTTAAATAGAGCTCTCAAACTTACACTAATTGAGCTCAAGTTTAAATTAAGGTTCTTGGAACCTGTTTAGATATGTTTTGAAGAACTCATTTTCTAGAGATTAAATGAACTCCTACAAACCCTGCTGTAACCTTTCCTAGCCACTCTGTTCCTCTCCCAATCTCCACTAGCTTTAAACAATAACCAATTAGTGCAGGTAATTTTAATAGAACATCAAGTATGCTTTTCCTTAGTAAACAGCTATGTTGCCCAACACCTCCCATTTAATGAATTCCTACTCTGGGCCTGGTACTCTACTTATCACCTTCTATTATAAATATCTCTTACAATGTATGCTAAAAAAGATAATAAAAATAATTGTGAATACTTTCAAATAATAAAATGACCCAGCTAGGAATCAACTCTGGCTAGTCTAATTCCAGATCTATATTCTCAATCAATGACACAAATATATACTTAAATTTTTTCGTAACCCTGAAAGGCCAGTTAACTACAATTTTGGAAAAAAATAGAGACACATAATAATTACACAGCTTCCTTAAGGCCATCCACCTTAGATTTGAATCCAGGCTTGAAAGAATCTAAAGCAATCTCTCTCCTTACAAACCACACTACCTTTGATATAAATTCTCTCCATACTAATCAAAACAAATCAAAATAATAACATTACTGACAAAAGAATTCGTTCTTCCACAATGAATTGTGTTTACATCATGTCTGTGTAGCTTGCCCGACCTGGGCAGGGCTTAGCTGACTGTAGCTTGGTTTGCTGTCAACTGTGCTCAGCAGTAGGTCAGGCAGACAGATGTGCTGAGGCTGGCTACACTCTTTTGGATGGTATTAACTGTAATGACAGGAGCAATTTGGCTTTGCTTTTGGGGTCATGTTCTCATAGCAATGGCAAAAGTTCAAGAGAAAGAGTAAAAATACAGATGATCTGTTTCAACCTTCCATTTGGGCTGTATCTGATAATACCTCATTGGTCAAAGAAAATCACTTGGCTGGGTCCAGAAAATCAGTGGGAAGACATTACATGGTGCTTGGCACAGTATGTAAATAGGAGGCATGAAAAATTGGGGCCATTGATGTAATTAATCTACTTCATTTATCATCATCATTTATCAGGATGAAATAACTAAATCATAGAATCATGCATTCAGTGTGTTAAGAAATCTGATTACCAAATTTTCAAGACTTTTAGCCAATGTTAAATCATTACTGGTTTGAAATCAAGTCTACATGAGAATCTGTGGAATAAAAGCTTGCAAATACTACAAGCCATGACTGTGTAGTGAGTTTACCAGCACACTACTAAATGAGTTTCAAAAGCTTCAATCTCATACTTCTCCTATGTATAGAAATTCCACATCATTATGTGGTCTTTACTTTTCCTTTAAAAAAAATTACTGAATTTTTGTGATTTTCATTCAATACAGTTTGAGGGTATTTAGATCCCCTATGTTATCTGTGCCTCTCCCCACTGCCTGCCATCCAATTTAATGTAATATATAATGTAATGTAATATATATATATAATACGGTCTATAGAGTCGGATTTGTGTCCCCACATGTCCTTCAGTGTGGGTCCATCCACTGGGCCCACCAAGAGACCCATCCCTTAAGACACTATTCTCCCCCTCCCAACAGCCATCAATTGCCAAAGTTCCTACCTATGGAACATCACTTTTCCTTTTTACATTAAAGAAAATGACACAGACATAATGATCGGTTTGCAGATTTTCTTTTTCTTAGTTACCCATTACATATGCAAATCGCCTAAATTAATTGTTCTAAAGATAGATGGTTCATCATTTCTTGAACACTCACTGTAAAATAGTAATTAGGCAAATATCATCAAAGAAATTACTTGAGTATAAAGTTTCTAATTTGCTATTTTAAGTATATTTTAATTCTCATTCATTCTGTATTCTTTTCATAAATTCACTTTAGGTAACTCCAGGGACAGTATCAAATACAGTAACTATGAACTTTTGTCCACAGAGTCAGAGTTCTAGGTCATATTAGATTAGACTATCACTCAAAAAAATTGAACACAGGTTTGTCATATGTTATAAACAAGAGTAGAAACTCATCCTACTTCTTCCCCAAAAAGCAAGGAAAGTGTAAGTGATTTTTATTTGTGAATTTTAAACTTTTTGAGACTGGGTCTCACTATGTAGCCCTGGCTGGCTTAGAGCTCACTAGGTAGACCAAGCTGGCCTTGAACTCACAGAAATCTGCCTGCCTCTGCCTCTGCCTCTGCATCTAAGTGCTGGGATTAAAGGCATGCACCACTACACCCAGCTAATTTAAATTTTTTAATTTACATTACCTCACAGAATAGTAAGTTCCAATTTGAGGTTTTCTACATATTCCATTTTGGTTGAGTCCCCCCCTTCACTGCCTGCCCACCTTTCCCTACTACAGAGACAGCTGCACATCCATGTTTATTGCTACCCCTTGGACAATAAGAAGGAAATGGAACGGACCTAGATGTCAGTCAACAGATAAATCAATAATGAAATGTGGTAAATGTATCCACATTTCTTCCATATTGAAGGAAAACACTGGGTATGAGTATATACATGATGCTGCTTTCTTTCTCAGATCTACATGAGATCTGATATGTATAAATTTTGTGTACACGGCATGTACACATGTGAAATGTATATAAAATATACATTTATATATATGATTATACACACATATAGCTACATTTATAGTTATATCTATCCCAAGCTACTCAGGAGGCAGGAAGATCACAAGTTGAAAGACTGCCTGGACCACAGAGTGAATATAAGGCCAGTATAGGCAGCTCAGTGAAATCCTGTCTCAAAAAACAACTTAAAAAGGATTGTAGCTATATCTCAGTGGGAGAGCATATGCCTGACACATGAAGCCCTAGGTTCAGTCCCTCATCCTGGAAAAAAAAATCCACGTTCAGGTATTTTTTTAATGGTGAAAAACTACTGTATTAGAAATATTTCCATCAATTTTTATCTTTAAAACGCTGTAACACTGCAGCAGAGCTAACGCGATCTGAGTGCGGCCTGACGGCATACACTGAGCAGAAGTCCAGAAGGGGGAGCGGTCCTGGTAATGACTATGAATTACTAGAAAAATTACTTCACGATTTTATAATGTACTAAAAAATATAAAAGTTTTATATTTATATTTTGTTTTATATTTTGTAAGCATGGAGTTTATACACAATAGGTTATTGCAAATCTCATATAGACAAATACATAGATGTCTAAAAATGAAAAACCCATTAAAGTAAAAGTAAAAACTCACTGTTGAATACTTAGCTGGCTTATTACACAATGCTTATAGATAAAGCAAATAATAAAGATAACTATGTTAACTGCAACTCTGTTTGAAAATCATATTTTATGGCAATGTTAGACACATCTATAAAATAAGTCCAGTTTGTTTCTACAGGCTTTATTTGAAGGCATGGGTAGAGAAGAAAATTCTTGAAGTTACAAATGTAGAAACTACTATTATTTTAATGAATAGAAACAATTCTTATAGCTATAAGAGACCAAATAGCCTTAGAAACACTTTCAATATAATAGTCACAAAGTATATTATAAAAAAATCGCATTATGGGGCTGGAGAGATGGCTCAGTGGTTAGAGGCTACTCTTGTAGAGGGCCTAGGTTCAGTTCCCAACACCCACATGGCAGCTAACAATCATTAGAGCACGAGTTCAGGGCATCCAACACCCACTTCTGGCCTCCTCAGGCATTGCATACATGGGTGCACTTTCATACATGCAGGCAAAATACTCATATATATAAAATAAAAAAAAATAAAAGTTTGCAAAAAGAAACCCTATTATATAACGTTATATATATTTATTTTTATTATATTTGTATTTTTTGTAGTTTTGGGAATTGAACTCAGGATGAATGCATACAAGCTGTCTGTCACTGAGCTATATCCTCAGTTTTAGTCATAATTATTTAAAAATTTTGAAAAATGATATGGTACGTACTCATTCTAAATCAACTGGAATTAAAGCAATATCCAGAAGCCCAGATTTCAAGCAACAGCATTGTTAGACCAATCTGACGAATTCTTATAGTTCAGTAACACAGCAAAGCAAAGCAGACTTCATCTGGGACATAATCTGAAGGCGTTTTGGAATATACACAAGTTCTCTCATACGTGTGAAGTATCTACATACCTTGTCTCACATCCATCTTTGCTAAAGGGCCACTGCATGCACAGCACTCGTGCCCTGATGGTTAAAAGAATCCCATATGTTTCTGATATATCTGCAAAGAGAAAAGAACAGTTTCAAAGGTACAAAAACTGATTTTGTGTATCCCTTACACGTTACCATGACTCAGCAGCACTCTAAGTGTCATGTGGAGCTGGGAAAAGCAACCTGACTGCACCTGACTTTACTGGACGCATGATACTCCGGACAAGGGTTTTATTTGCACAGACTTCCCCACCTGAACTTGGTTTCTGTCACTTCTGTGCTGGCACAGTACATGGTTTCCTCCTCTGCTGCAGCACTTCCTACACTTTGCCGTATCCTGAGCTCCACTGCTTGTGTAAAAGTATGAAGCATCAGTATTTACAAATACCCTGTGACAATTTTAGCATTGCTCTATTTCTTCCTCCCTCCCTCCCTGTTTACACTTCTCTAAATCAGTACCCCAAAGCACATGCTTACTACAGAGAAAGGCAAGGTGGTGGGAAAGGGAAAAAAAGTGAGCTAAAGGCACACGGCCATGTTTGTACACTTTCAGTTCAGGTCCTAGTATCCCAGAAAACCAAGGTCTCTCTAACAATAAGAAAAGTTTGTAGAATGTACCGAATTACGAAAAGCCGACCATGTGAGGCAGTCCTCCCTCTCACAAGTTGACTCTCTCAGAATGAAGCCTCATTTCTCAGTGCCTTAGCACTTCCTGCCTTGCAACAGGAGGCAGCAAAGCCCTCTGTTAAATCTCATTAATCACCACTAGTTTACATTTGTTGGTTCCAGTCATTAAGCTAAGGCCATGTGACAGACCCCCTAAAATACCAGCTAGCCATGACAGAGGTAGGGAAGGAAGAGAGACAAATAGGTCTTAACTAAGTCAATTTTTGAAGTCTGTGAATTGAGGGGATTCTAGAGTGGAAATGAAAGCTTTAAATTACCTTAAAACTCGAGTATATGAATTTGGGTGTGGTGGTGCACATCTTTAAACCCCAGTACTTGGGAGGCAGAGGCGCTCGGGTATTGGAGCGTTTGCTGGGCTGGTCTACATAGTGAGTTCCAAGCCAGCTGGGGCTACAGGAAGACCCTGTCTCAAAAACAAACCAAAACAACAAAACTTGAGTATATAAGTTTGCCTTCTCCCTTCATATAGAAGTCATTGTCTTGACAAAGTCATCAAGGCTTAAGACTGAGAAAGACAAAAACTAGAGCCTTGAAACAAAGTTCATACATTCAAATTAACTCTATCCATGAGGCATCAGGGGAAAAATCAATCATAGCTTTTGCCCTACAGGGACATGGCTGCTCCTCCAGAAGGTAAGATCAGCAAGTATCATTTGTACCATCTACTGTTGTACATGAAGGCACGAAGCAAAGTCATGTACAGTGCTTTAGAAAGCTTTAGCATGGTTTCAACAGACACAGAAAAACTATTATATCACTATAAAGAAGTTAGATGTTGGGTTTTTCCCCATGACACTAGGCAAATAGGTCTGACTGAAATATACTGATATACAGAAGTAACACTTGTTTGCCTTCACATGTATGAAGTCACCCTTAATAGAAAAACAGATAAACTGACTACTGAGAGCTTATAACAGATCAATGAGTACTAAATCTTTTTGGCTTTTTTCTCTTTTCCTGCCTCCATATATCAACATGGATATTATCAAACAAGAAATAAAAAAGAAAATGATCTAGAAAGAATGACTGATCCATACAAGTAAGAATTAAGTGGCTATAGAACAGAACCAGGGTGACAGAATCAGCAATGCTGCATTTGGCAGGAATGAACTAAATGTGTCCAGTCTGCTCTGGGGCTCCATGTTACAAGCTGCTATAATAAAACAACTTTGTATTTGTGTCAGTCCGATTCCTCTTCTATAGTCTTAGTGAACGTGTAGTGCTTCTGAAGAACTTGTCTTTCTGATGCTACATAAAGTTAAGGGCTATTTAATTCCTCCATTTTGTGATATCTTAAGCAGATAAATCACTATTTTAGTTCCACAGGAATTTTGTGGAGGAAAATTAAACACAATATGGGACTGCATTATCATAAATATATATATCATATGAGAGACCCTAGAAATACCTTCCTTTATCACTCTGAAGTACTGACTAAATCCACAGAAGGTTGCCGATTTGCTCTACGACTATCTGAAGTAAGACTTCTTTGCTGCATTTCATGGACTGTCAGCACCTTCCACACCAAGAAAAATTAGCTCATGATCCGTCACACAAAATGTGTGAATTCACAGATACTTTGTCATATACAGAAAATCTTATTATCAAGCTTCGTGTCTTGACATAATGACTTAAGAGATCATACAGCAACCAAGAGACCTCACAAAAAGTAACGAGATTGTAGCATTTATATCATTTTGTATGTTAGGCATAATTAGCTTTAATATAACCCATGATCTGTAACAATTGGATATGTTAGCATTTTCAGCTTAGAAATATAAAACTTCCAGGATGCTGTTAAGTGACATAATAAAGCTGTTGTAATGGACTATGAACATGAACAGTCACACAGTGATACATGAAAAGAGCATTCTAATATGAAAAACTGACAACTAATTGAAAAGTATTTGTGATCAACAGTTCAGCTGCTGCAGAGCTGCTCCACAGGAACAAGAGCATCTCCACTCTAAGGTGTTTCCATATAAACATCGCATCTTCAATATAAATGTTGAATTTTTGTGTGTATGAGTATTTTCCATGTACGAAAATCCACCCATGTTGTGCAATGCGTGTGGAGGCCAGAAGAGGGCATCAGATCCCCTGGAACTGGAGTTACTGATGGTTGCTGTTATGTGGGAGCTGGGAACCAAACTCAGGTCCTCTGAAGATCAGCCAGTGCTCTTAACTGCTGAGCCATCTCTCCAGCCCCTCAGACATCACGTTTTTTAATATGAAATTTTAGAGCACATTCAGAGGGCAACAAGGACACAATCTTGAGACATAGCTCTAGGATTTCCAAAGATTTGACCTGCAGAAAATAGTAAGAGATGTTTTGAAATACACACACACACACACACACACACACACACACACACACACGAGGCAGGGAGGGGGAAAGTGAAGAAGATTTAAGTGTTATCTGTGCCTTGGAGATAAGCAAGAAAACATGAAGGGAATTTTGATTCAATGTAGGAAGAGCAGATTGCTCTTCAGATAAAACCAGCTCAAAAGGTAACAGTTCTCCTGATGTTAGGCATGTTCACAACTTGACTTAGTTATTGTGGACAAGTTTCATGTAGAGAAAAGGCAAAAGAAATCTCCAATTTGAAAGCAACTGATGTCTTTAGGAATGTTATATATGGTATGTTATATAGCATACATAAAGTTTCATGTATGTGTCCCCAATGGAGTGTCCTAGTAGCAGGTGACAGCAGCCTGCCTGCATGACCTTTGCTGTTTCTACTTTCTTGAAGTCCGTCCTGTGAATCACTCCCATGCTAAAATTCATGATACCATCTGTACTTGATAAGTATAGTTAGCCAAAGAAACTCCCTTTATCTGCATTCTAGGACAACAGTGATAATTTGGAGTAGAAAGAAATCCTGACAATGGGAGCATCTTCGTATCTTCAGAGAAAACCCAACAGCCAGTTGAATGTGGATTTACTTCACATATACACAGACACACACAGACACACATACCATATATGTATATGTTTTGAATACACATAACCTGAAAATTTTCTCATTATGAATGTTGGAGGAGGCCTAGTCTGGATGGGGTCTGGAACATGAACTCTGAGTACAGTATGATAGCTTTGTTTGCATAAATATCACGGGGAAAGTCTCAAGGCAAGAGGAGACTGTTAAATTAGCCATTCTTATACTGATGCATGCATGGCAGATACAGCTAGATTTCACTGGTGTTAACAGTACAATTCGGGAGGGATCTGTGGAATGCTTAAAACGGGAAGGCATTTTGGGCATTTCTTTCAACTTAGAAAGAGCTCTGAGAAAGTAAGACATTGCAACAGCTACACCTCTCATTCCATGAGGATCAAATGTTATCAGGACAATTCCATGCTATATTTAAAAAACAATTTTTTTAACAATTAAAAAAATATTTTATTTTACTATTTTTATGTGTCTGCATGTATTGCCTGCATGGAGGTAAGTGCACCTGTGTCATCCAGTGCCTATGGAGGACAGAAGAGGCTGTCAGATCCCCTGAACTGGAGCTATGGACAGTTGTTAGCTGCCATTTGGGTACTGGGATTTGAACCTGGGTCTTCTGCAAGAACAACCAGCGTTCTTAAGCACTGAGCAATCTCTCTAGCCCCGCCATGCTATATTTAAAGAGACACTAAATCAGTGATTCAGGGGAGCAGTCTTTAGCTGTGTTCAGGGGAATAGACCAAAAGTCCTATTTTTCAGTAAAGAGCAAAAGAATATTGGGTGTGGTGGTGCATACCTAATTAGAACTTGGTAGTCAGCCATATACATAGTGAGCTTAAGGAAAGGCCCCATCTCACCACCCCCTTCACTCCCCTAAACAAAAGAAATGAGCTCTTAGCCTAATAAAAAGGCACAAAACCATGCCTGGAAAGGTGCCTCAGAGGTTAAGAGCGCTGACTGCTCTTGTAGAGGACCTGGGTTCATTTCCCTGGACCCAGATGAAGGCTTATAACCATTTGTAACTCCAGTTCCAAGGGATCTTACACCTTATTCTGGCCTCCATGTGCACCTGGCACACACCCAGTGTACTTATATACATGTAGACAATCAAACACATAAATAAAAATAAATGAATTTTTTTTCAAAAGCACAAAACTAGAGAAATATACTGATGAAGACAAGAAATGGTAATCTGTGGCACAGTGATGGTAATTACATACTCACCCTTCAGGTTCACCATGGAGACTTTATTTTCAAGATTTCTTACAAGGTACTTAGTCAAGTATATGCCCTAAAACACAATGCTCTTCTGCAGTAGACACTGACTAGAAATGGCAGGACCACAGAAGAAAGGAGGAAACAGAGTGGTTTTGTCCATGGAGGTTGGTTTGCTTTTTGTTTTGTTTTGTTTCTTTTTTTTTCATTTTCCTCCTCCGTTTCTCCCAAGATTTCTTCCACCAACACAAACACCTTTAAATTTTGACTAGTAACGGAAGACATTTCAAGACAGCCCACTCTGAGAGCCATTTTTTTGTTTAGCTTTATTTATTCAGAAATATAGAATAGCAACAACTAAAGATTTTGGTTTATCTTTTAAGAATGGTCTATTTATGGGCTGGAGAGTTGGTTCAGCAGTAAAGAGCACTGGTTGCTCTTACAGGGGACAAGGGTTTCGTTTCCAGCACCCATATGGTGGCTAACAACCATCCATAACTCTAGGTCTAGGGGATCTGATGCCCTCTTCTGGCTCCTGTGGGCACTGCATGCACAGGTGTACTTACGATCATGCAGGCAAAACACTCATACATACAAATTATAAATAAATCAACCAGGTAAAAATTAAAAAGAATGGTTTTCTTATATATCACTGAAAAATAATTATTGAGTTTTGAATAACAGGGAAACATACAATTAAAAGTGGGAACTAAGCAATGGTGGCATCGAGCACAGGACCCATGCCAGCTCAATCAGACAAGAGCCCAGAGTGGAGTGAGGGAAATGGGTGGTGGGTTGGCCACAGTCTGAGAACTAATGGAGACTGATCACTACTAGGTGAGGGAGAGTAGGCCTCACCAATGATCTCTAGACAGGCTGACTAGACTCCAGTGAATGAATTTGCACCAAAGGACATGTGGGTACAAATGCTTGACTGAATAGGACTTAACATGTATGGCAGAATATATGAGGTCCAGTGTGTATGGCAGGGGATATGAATGAGGAAGTGGGGTCTAAATGTGATTAAGAACTGTTGTATGAAATGTACAAAAGCTCAATAAAGTTTTTAAAATGGGCAATAGACATTGATTCCCCCCAAAAAGATACGCAAAAGCCTACAGATAGAAGAAAAGGGAAGATGTTTCCTAAGATGAACAGAGTGGAGAGAGTCTAGAGAGTAGAAGATCACTATAGTTCAGGCAAGAAATTATGAGGCATTATTGACTAGGCCAGAATAATTAGGGATGAAAAACAGGACAATGAATTTATACTATTAGGTTTCTGAACTGTAAAGAAAAGTGTTCCTTCAATATTTTCTATTATAAAATATTCAATTATTCAACACTCTTATAATACCTATATACTATATGTAATAGTACCATAAGGCACAGCATCATAAGGTAGCTGGTACAGACTAAAAAAGGGGCATAGGAGGACTATATTCAATGGCAATTTCAACAATGTGGTGAAATGATGAGAACTTAATATGACAGAATTAGGATTCAAGAAAACCTATACTTCTGAGAAATACTGCAAAATTTGATGTGTTTGTTGATGCTTTGATTTAAAGAGATAAAGAGAAAATTTTAATTGTTGATAAGTAATTAATTAATAGAATGCTATCATGGGAGAAATTAGAAAAGTGAATCAATTAGAGAAGAAATTAGTTAATTAGAAATTATGTCAAAATGTACATAAACATGTTCATCAAACAGTTGGAAATGGGGCTTGTTTAGATTTGGAACTTAAAACAAGAATGTGAAAATAAGGTGAGAGTTTAAGCATTAAGAAGAGATTACAATTCATGCATAAATTCCCAAAGGAAATGGCTTTAAAATCACAAGAACATAATGTCAAAGGTGGAACTTTAAAGAACACCTTCCCTCAAGAGGGGAGCCTAGGTGAGAAGAATTAAGTACACATGAAAGAAGAGATCTAATAGATCAACACTACAGAAGTTCTGAAAAAAATAAATCCTGAAATATCAGAGGATGCGACTGACAAAAGGCCGTGACAGTTGGTGATATGAAGGGCACACCAAACTGAATTTCTTCTGAAGAGTAAGAATCAGAGTGCTATAGACTGGTGATAAATTGTGTAGGGATTAGCAGTAAATGCAGGCAGTAAATAGTTTCATAGTATTTCCCAATTTATGATGAGTTCCCTGAATATACTGGGACAATTATTAAGAAACTAGATAGTAACTTGTTCAAGTAGGGCAATTTTTAAAATCAAGGAACCGTGATGATGTGCAAAGACATAGAAGAGAACCAAAGAAATAGTGAAGAAGCTAGAGGTGGGCAAAGGAGGAAAGACTGGGGGCACACGGATACCATGAGCACAGACAGGAAGCAAAACAGCAAGGCTAACAGAACCTGTATTTACCAGGGCCTGAAGACCAGACCAGATGATGTGAAGCTGCAGTCTTCGTTTTCCGCCCTGAAGTGAAAGACGGTGAGAGCACTTCTTCGTTATTTTTTCTAGCTCTATTGAACTACGACTGACAAATAATATCTTAGATCTAGACTGTACATTGTTTTTATATGTATATATGATGATCATATGGTTATTTTTCATTATGTTAATGTAGTGCATCACATTGATTTGCATATGTTGACCATCATCTGGTTTTGAAAGCCATATGACACTAAATTATATATTTACTCTAAATACAGAAGTTCTGTTTAAAAATAATTATTGAAATATTTCAAAATATTGTACTCTAAAAATAGGATTTCTTTTCTTTTCTTTTTTTTTTTTTTTTTTTTTTTTTTGAGACAGGGTCTCCCTGTAGCCCCAGCTGTCCCAGAACTCACTATGTAGACGAGGCTGGCCTTGAACTTACAGAGATCTGCCTGCCTCTGCCTCCCGAGTGCTGGGATTAAAGGCATGCGCCACCACGCCCGGATTTCTTTTTTAATGGGATTCTTACTGTCACGTATATCTTAACTTTGTGTTCATGGTTCATATAATACTTTTATATGCATTTTCTCATTTTGTCTTCACAAGTCCAGATATTACTTGAATCAAGACAGATAATTTAGAATATTTCAGTTGCTTTACACTTTCTCCCACTCTTGAGTTTTCTTTTGCCCAGCTGTTCACAATAAAGGCTTAGGAAAGGTTACAGTAGTGTTAGGAGTTTAAAAACCACTGCCTTCATTTATTATGTATTTGTGGAGTTAATTTCTATCTATGGTTTCGTTCTCTTTTTGTCTTTTACCTAGGCATTAAAACTAGGTTATGCTTGAGGCATATAACATAGACCTAATCTATCCAAAGAATTCTGTTGTCTACTTTTCTTTGGCTTTGATAAAATTCCTAAGCAGGTTGGAGCAATATAACTAAGCACATTCAAAGTACTGCAATTCAATCTAATGATTCTGCAAACTGTACAGAGTATAGCATTTGTGAAACTATAATAATACACATTTAAAAGTACACCACAGGGGAAATTAAAATATTATGGAATGGGTATAGGTTTGTCTGCACTTACAAGGTGAAGTTGTACAAGCAAAGCATTATCACTGACAGAAAAGTCAGTGTGTCCCAAGTTGCATAAGATGTCCAGCATAGAGCAAAGATAGGTCAGGACAGTTTATAGTGTTTTCCTTTATATTCTTATTGTAATTCCAAACCTAGTGTGTTTGTCTATGGAGTCATCAAAACTGCAGCTATCCAAAAGAGAGTTCCCATAGTAATAGGGCTCAAAACAATGTGATACCAGAAGCTTCTGAAAGAATCGTTTCTCAGTCTTTCAGCTAAACTCAAGTGTAAAAATGTTTCAAAGAAGTAGGAACATTTAGCTACAGGTTTGACTATATATATTAACAAAAAGAAGTATCGTGTAATACCAAAAGAGGAAAAAAATTAAAGCCCTTGTAGAATGCATATTTGGGCTCAAAATAAAAAAAAATACTTTATATTAGTTCATGTGGACTTTTATTTACCACTATGAGAAAATAGCTTTTGTTAAGTGTTCCAGTGTTGGATAAGGTACAGTTTAGTGTATGTCTGAGGTCTTTCTCAAATTCAATTCTTCATGGACATTAACTTATAAATCATAATGTGGTTATAGCCATAAGAGAAGTATAAGAAAAACCTGTGCGGTGGACCAAAAGGGTATTGGCAGAGGGAACAGTTTTTACAGAGAATGGATGTGAGTCAGGGCTGGAAAGGTAGGAGTTTTGACTAATAGTCAATAGTTCAAGCAAGTAACTGATTAAAGTGTATGAGGATTGCTTTTGGACTGCAATTTAAGTATGAAAAGAAACAGTAAAGCTTTCATTTTATCTACAAGTTGATCTGGAAGAAATGTCCTCATAGTCTCACCAGGAACCTGGGATGACTGTGTTTTAATCCATGCCTTTGGAAAAGCTCAGCTTTGCTAGGTTAAAGATAATCAGTCCTGAGATTCCCACCCCACATCCTATTTTAGAAGGTATCTGGGACCATCAGAGAAAGGAAGATTCATTCCATCAAACCTGCTTCCTCCTATGTCTAGGACACTCATTTATACGCCTAGGTGTTTCTGGTGATCCACATTAAGTGGCAGCTACAAAAATGCAGACTGTTCAGTCTGGTGGCTCTTTCTGACTGCTGAGTTGTATCTTTGGTAGTTTAGATATGCCTGGCGTAGAAAGTCCACTCCACAATTTTTACTAAAGACACCTTGCTCTTTTAATGTGATGGTTCATGACATTTCTATCAGATCTCAACTCACCTGCTTTCTGAGCACAGAAGAATTTTCACAGCTATGGGACGTATAACCTGCCTTCCCTGTTATAGTCTGAATCTGAAGTATTTCCCACAGGTTCAGGGTCTCTAGCTAGTGGTGCTATTTGGGGAGTTGGGGAGAACTTGAGAAGCCTGGCTGAAGGGGACAGGTCCTTGGGGATACATTCCATTTGGCTGCTTCCTGACACTCTGCTTCTTCATCTGCCACAGTGTGAACAGAGCCACTCTACCATGCTTTCCCACCATAATGCACTGAGCATGCTGAAACTGAGCCAAGTAAGCCTTTTCTCTTTCAAGCCATCTATGTTAGATATTTGGTCACAGCAATGGAAAAGTAACTAATACACCCTCTGCCTATGATGCCCTATTCAAGGTTGCCTGAATGTAGTCCCTGATCAGGTTAACTAGGAGATATATTCTCCAGGCTCTGAGAACTGAGAGAGGGTTTCATTGTCCATGAGTTTCCCCACAGCAACAAACCCTGGTGACACACCCCGTGGTGGGAGGATGTCTTGGCTTCCTTCCTCTTCTACTCCATAATCTCCAGGGCCAAAGAGAATATAACTTTCTTCTCCTTTAATGCATAACCATCACATGCCATTCATCAATCTCTGGCATAAACTGAGATATCATCATGTCTTTACTATGAGAGAAACTATCATCTGTTCTAGCCTTGGTGTTTAGCCATAAACAAATACATCTCAACAGTGCTTAATTTGATGCCTAAAAACTTGTTTAAAATCCTATATTGATCATCAAAAGCCAAATATTAAATCTTTCTTTTGTACTTCTTTGGTAATTCAAATCTTCAGAACAAAGTACAGTGGATTAAGTAGATTTTATACTCAGAAAGTCACAATAGAATTTCTTTAAATGGCATGCATCCCTTTCCTGATTATACAGACATCCTATCCTACAAATGATTGTTAATCTCCTACTTAAAGCCTTTCCATAACTTCTCATTCCCTCAAGACAATCATTCTAGAGATACCCTTGAGGACCCAGACTGCTATAACCCTACATGCTTTTCTTCTTAACATCCATCATACTCTTACCTTCTTTTTGTTGTTGTTGTCTTTTAGAGACAGGGTCTCCCTGTAGCCCCAACTGGCCTGGAGCTTGCTATGTAGACCTGGCTGGCCTGGAGCAAACAGGGATCCACCTACCTCTGCCTCTGGAGTGCTGGGACTAAAGGTGTGTGGCACTACACCTGGCTATTTTTGTCTTCATCTTTAATACTCCTGGTAGAATTGAAGTTCAAATTTCCAGAACTAGTACATTGTCCTGAATATGAGATAATATTTGTAAGAAGTATAGTTTTAGTTATATGTATATTTCTCAGTCTTAGTAAATGGTTATCATAGTTTACACAATTCCTCTTGTGATCTGTAAATTTGTGAACTCTGAAAGATGAACCCACTGTGCTTGTGCTGACAGTAGCCAGGTCCACAGATCGAGGCTTCTGAACATGGCTCCTGACAACGTCGCGGTTCCCTGTCCTTAGGGGATACTGCTACCTTAACATGGGGGTTTTCTCAAACGCCAAAACAAAGATCCATCTTTCTTTAAAAAAAAAAAAAAAGACACTTTTTTATGTGTATGAGTGCATCGCCGGCATGTCTGTAAGTGAACCAGCGTCATGCAATGCCTGTGGAGTCAGAAGAAGGCATCAGATCCCCTGGAACTGGAGTTACAGACGGTTGTTAGACGCCATGAGATCCATCTTTCTTAACGCCTAAGTTCAAAGGCGGACATTTCCTTTAACGCCACCCAATTCTCTTTCCCAGCTTTTTCTCGGCTCCCAGCTGTGCCGTTTCCTCCCGGCTTGTTCTACCCAGAGTGGGCCCTTGGGGTTTAGGAGTTAGCGGGGTTTGGCTGTTCGGGGCTAACTTGGCCGGGACCCGACAGGACAGCAGGTCAGATTACACATCATCTCTCTCTTTATTGGTTACATCTATGCCTGGAACGGGAAACTCAATACAGGAACTTGAATAATGACCAGTAACCATACCCGATACGGGGGAGCGAGGCTTGAGCCTGCACCAGCACGGGGCCGCCCAGGCCGAGTCCGCGCGGACAGCCGGGCGCGAGCAGCAGACCCCGTGCCCGGCCTGTTCCCCCACACGGGCTCCACCACCAACCTGCGCGCCCCCGCCTGCCCGTGCCGGCGCTCCGCGGCACTTCCGGCTCTGTCCGGCAGTGTGAACAGAAAGGCCAAGCCACCAGCAGGCCGGCGCCGCGGTCCCCACACCCCTCGCCGCTTCTTCACTCACCTCACCCGGAGGTGCGCGGGCTGCGACGCCAGGGCAGCGGCGCCAGGGCAGCGGAGGCGCGTGCGCGCGGCAGGCGGGGGGCGGGGCCTACGCGCAGGCAGGTGGAGACGCGTGCGCGCGCCGGGCAGGGGGCGGGGCCTACGCGCAGGCAGGTGGGGGCGGAGTGTGTGAGGGGGAGGCCGCGGGCGCGCGGTCTACAGGCGGGGGCGGGGCCTGCACGCCAGCAGGTGGGCGCGTCCCCGTGCGCGTGCGCGTCTCTCCCTCCCTCCTACCGAGAACGCGCTCCTCCCGCGCTCTCCTCGCGCCGGGTGGTGTTCGGTGTCGGAGCGGCGCACTCAGCGGAGCTCCTGCCGCCAGCGGCTCTTCAGCGCCGCGACTCCTTGGCGCGGCATCGGCTCCTCGGCGGGTCCTCGGCGGCCCCGGCCCTCGCCCTCAGCGCACCGCACCTCACCGCTTCTCCCGCCCGCCCTCGCCGCTTCTCCCGCCCTTCGCCCGCCGGCGGCCGCCTGGCTTGGACGGGGTGGGAAGATGGAGGCGCCGCGTCTGGACCGCGCGCTCAGCAGCCCCAGCAGCCCGTGCGAGGAGGTGATCAAGAACCTCAGCCTGGAGGCCATCCAGCTGTGCGACCGCGACGGTGAGCGGACAAAAGGGCGGCGGGGAGGGCGCCGCGGGGTCCGCGGATGGCGGTGGCGGGTAGGCGGACGGGGAGCCGCTGGGTCTACAGGAGGCTCATCTCGGGTCCGCGGAGGGCGCCCCTGGTCTCCACGCTGCCTGCCCTGCCAGGCGGGTCCTGGGTCTCCCGGCCGGTAGTGGCCGCCCCAGCGGTTAGGCGTCTCTGCCCGGGTCCCTGCCCAATCCTCCTGCCCCGGCCCCGTCCTCCCCGGCCCCGTCCTCCCCGGCCCCGTCCTCCATGGCCCCGTCCTCCACGGCCCCGTCCTCCACGGCCCCGTCCTCTCCGGCCTCGTCCTTCTGCCTCGTCCTCCCCAGCCTCGTCCTCCATGGCCCCGTCCTCCCTGGCTCCGTCCTCTACAGCCCCGTCCTCCACGGCCCCGTCCTGCCCCGGCCCCTCCTTCTGCCCCGTCCTCCCCGGCTCCGTCCTCCCCGCCCCGTCCTTCTGCCCCATACTCCTGCCCAGTCCTCCCCGGCCCTATCCTCGTCCTCCCGCCCTGTCCTCTTGCCCCGGCCCAGTCCTTCTGCCGCGGCCTCCTGCCCCAGCCTCATCCTCCCCGGCCCCGTCCTCCCTTGGTCTCGTCCTCCCTTGGCCCCGTCCTTCTGCCTTCGTCCTCCCCGGCTCCGTCCTCCTGCTCCGTCCTTCTGCCCCGTCCTCCCGGGCCCCGTCCTCGTTCTCCTGCCCTGTCCTCCTGCCCCAGCCCGGTCCTTCTGCCCCGGCCTCCTGCCCCAGCCTCATCCTCCCCGGCATCGTCCTCCCTTGGCTCCGTCCTCCCCTGAACCGTCCTCCCCGGCCTCGTCCTCGTCCCCCTGCCCCGTCCTCCTGCCTCGTCCTCCTGCCCCGCGCCCCCCCCCCCCCCCGCCTCGAGAGCCCCGCAGACCCGTTTCAGCACCAAGGACAGGGCCCAGGCTCGGGCTGCTGGCTCCGGAGCCGGATCCGCTCTATTGTTGAAGTTGGCGGTCTGTGGGAACCTGGTCTGCGGGAACCTGTGTGCAGGGCGGCACCGCGCTGTCAGGAGACCTAGCCGAGTTCCACCACCGAGCAGTAAAGCTGCGTCTGACCGGCGGCTTGGCTGAATGACTTAAAATTCCATACAGGACAAAGGAGAGCCATGGGCACCTGACGAGTGTGGCTTTTCTGTACAGAAATAAGTGGCTGTAAAACATTTTAAAGCAAAGTTATGTAGCGATATTAATACGTGCACAGTAAGGTCATAAGATTTGTCAGTGTGATGGGAGGCAGAGCTCTTGTCTCCAAGTCACTTAAATAGTAGTAACTGTTTTAGGCATTGCAATTTCATGCATTTAGGCCAATTGAGCACCAAAGTCTTGTTTATTAATAACTTTACTATTAGTGTTAGTATGAACTTATATTTAATAATTTTGAACCCACAGTTCAAACTCTTTGAACCCAACAAACCATGATTTCTGAAGCAGATGGACGAGTAAATACTCTTTGCAAAGCTGCTTGTCCTTCCTAGCTTCATACATATCAGTTGTTGCAGTGTTACCACTGTAAACTGCAGTGATTTTTCTCTTCTTAACTTGGTTTCAGAAAAAACTAAGAATCTAATGAAAGCAAATTTGATTTTTATTTAGCCCAAGGATTTATCAAAGGCTCTTTTGAACAGTAATTGGAACTGGAGAGCTCACTGATGTCCCTCAGAATGTAGTAATTTCAGTATTTAAAATTGCATTCACTGTGTTTCATAGAAATTGGGCAAATTGTTTAATGAAGTTCAGAGTTACTGATGTAGAGTGTAAAATTAATCCTGCACTCAGCGTAGTCTGTTCTGTGGGACTAGTAGCTCTTCTGATAGTAGTTTTAGTTGTTTCTGTTCACATTATGAATTCTGCTAAATGAGCAAATTATATAACATTTGATTGGGGGGATGCTAGTATCAGGCAATGTCTATGAGAATTATATTTCCAGCCCTCTGGTGGATTTAAAAGAAATAAATTGGGTTTCATTTTGTAAAACAGCTTAAACCAAGGAACACAAAGAACCAAGTCTTAGAAAATGTGTAAAAACTGGAGCCCTGGTATAGAGAGGTTGTTAAATGCTAGCCTTTATTGTCCCCTTCTGATCTTACCATATGTGGCAGTTACTGATCATTAAGTTGGCTTCATGAGAATAATTTAGGGAGGATAATCCAGTTTTTATAGATCAACGTGTAATGTGTTGTTAAACGTGTCAACCAGACCTTGGTTAGCTTGCTTTCATATTGAGAACACTCAGCTGTAGGTGTTTGGCTCTTGACTCTCACTTTCCTCCCTCTCAGCTCCTTGCTTTACGTCTAACGATATGTAGAACAGAAAGAAAAATATGGCAGGGCATGTAGAAGACACATCTGTTTCAAATGCATAGGAATTAGAGCTTCATTTTATGATCATAGGAATAGATTATCTTGTTTGCCATTTACCGTTCATCATTTTATTTTACTGTACCATTACTTTGGTAATGAATGAACGAGAGGAATATTATTTCCTTAGAAATGGACGGAGTAGGGAAAGTGTAGTATGGTTGTTAAATGTACTTTCCACTTGCAGATGCTTTGCGTTGTATCCTGTTTACATGTTGCATGAACCAAAAGCTGTGACTCCGGGTGAACATAGTCGTCTCTCTCTTCTCTTTCTGGTTTCTCTCTCCTCCTCTGATGCTCTGTCTGTTGCCAGTGTTCCTAAAACTTGATGCTTACATTAACATCATTGCACAGTGTTTCCGTTTCTGTGTTTCTCAAAATATTTAGTAGTCTTGGAAGAATATCACTTAGAGTTCAACTAGTCATGTAATTAGATTTTTAATTAATCAAGAGGGTTCTAAACATACATGCATATTACCTCATGAGTGACTTGCCTAGACATGTCTGCCTTGCTGCTAGTATGTGGCCCTTGCCCAGACATAACTTGTAGTTCAAAACGAGGATTCTAGATAGCTTTCTATTAGGAGACCTTTGGAAGGTATGCTGTGACTCCAGGGTTTCTACTGCTCCCTATTGCAAGTAGTGAGTACTTGTTTCCTCCATCCTTGGAGCCCTCAAGTATACTGAACATGTGATGTACCCTTAAAATGGCTTTTCAAAAAATTGAAAGGAAAAATTCCAATTTTCACCTAGAAATATTCATAATATTCCCTTGGTGGTGCTATGGGACACTTACTGATCTGTGACAAGATAAAAATAGGTTTCTACAGCCCTTCCCCAGACCACAACATTCTCCTCCTCCTCCTTTTCCTCCTCTCTCTCTCTCTCCCCCTGTAATAGAGTTCTATACAGATACATATTTTTTTTATGTATCTGTGTCTCTATCTATATGCTTTTCTTGCTGAAAAGGGGAGTTTTATCTACATGTCACCATATATAGAGATGTCTATAGATACAGCTATATGTTTATATGTATATATTGTTATATGAGAGGGAGAGAGGGAGTTACAGACTCCCTATACTCTTGCTATAGTAAGGTATAAAAGACTAATTTGTTTTATAACTTTGCTACTGCCCCAAAGCTTCTTCACTTTAGTAGTTATCATGTATATGATCCGGGCATTTTGTGACTGCCTAGATATGGTGTGTGAAGTTTATAATGCTTCTTAGCAAGTGAATAAAACTTAAATTGCAGAAAACTGGACAGATTTCCCTGTCTCTGTCTCTTAATAGTAGTTCTGTGGAGAAAATGGAAAGGGGAAGTTTCTCAGATATGTTCAAAAAGTAAGTACCTTTAAGGGATTTTATCCATTTAAATTATAAAAGGAGCTGAAACTTCCCTGTTTATGCTTCCTGATGTGTGAATTGAGCAAATTTTAACTTTGGGGACAGAAAGTAGCGCCAATGCTTACCAGCTCAGTCCACACTGGGTAATCTGCGGAACTTCTGAAGCAAGCGAGCATCTGGGAAGAAGACCCTGAACTCTTGCCTGTAGTGTCTTCATCACAAGAATGTGAGGTAATGCTTACTCGGTCTCTCTGACATGCAGTGTAGCATAGTAATGATGCCATTTCAGATCAGGTGGCCTGCGGTAGAATATGGACTCTTGGTATCTGTGTGACCCTGGGCGAGTCACTCAACCTGTCTTAGCCCGAGTCTTCTTGTATAAAATGGGCAGAGTGATGTCAATGTAGGAGTGCTGAGATGTAAAATGAAATATTACATGGTGTGGATCACAACTCCGTGCAAAGTGAAGAACAAGGATTATTGTGAGTGGGATATTCACACACTTTCTTGAGGCAAATTATTTGTTTACCTCTCTTTTTGTCAGTATTTGCATGTCAGTTGTTTTTAATAGTTTAGTTGTGTGTTGTTTAGGAAGGAACTTTGTGAGCATTTACGGGAAGCGGTAAATTCTAAGGTTTTTTTAAAATTTTTATTATTTTTATTTTATGTGTATGCGTGTATTGCCTGCATGTAGGTAAGTGCACCTGTGTCATGCCAAGCCCCCGGAGGACAGAAGAGTCTGTCGGGTCCCCTGGAACTGGAGTTACGGACAGTTGTTAGCTGCCATGTGGGTGCTGAGAGTCAAACCCGGGTCTTCTGCAAGGACAGTCAGTGTTCCTAACCGCTGAGCCATCTCTGCAGCCCCAATTCTAAGTTTTAAGAGTAAATTGCAAAGTCCCAGTTGCAGTGCTCTCTTCCCTTACTAATTACCCTCCCTTAAAGCTGTTAGCAGTTTTCAGTTCAAATCTGTGCTGCTGGTTTTCCTGGGCCTTGTGACCTTGACACTTTGAATCAGTGTTTGCCTTGGAGCTCTCCTTGATTCTTGTGTTGCAATAGTTTTTTCAAATTTTTTCTATCAGTCCATCTGCACTAGCTCATAAGACATCTGTATTCATTTCTTTACCTCAGGTATCACTGTGAGAAGGCTGTAAATTTTCATAAAGAGTACAGAACCAAATAGATAAATAAAAGCTAGAAGACACAAAGTAAAACTTGAAAACCATCAGATTATGTTAAACCAGTTCTTGTTTTTCGTAGAGGTTCTCTGTGATTTCCAGGGAAGATGAAGAAGTTATGGGGAAAGTCACACCAAAGGGTCTGTGGCCAGACTCCCCCCAGTGGTGTGTGTAGGCGTTACCACGGAGGCTGTTTGGACGACTTTCAAGTCACTTGGTTTTGTCTTCACCAATATCTCCTTCTCCTTTTAACCTAGTCTTGCTTTTTCTCTAACTGGAGTGAGTTGACATCTCTACTTGTGTTTGTGTCCCAACAAAAGCGTGGACTGCACTCACTGTCCAAGCCTCGCCCAGCCTCACTTCACTTCTCTGCCTTCTGTAAAAAATGCGTCATTTTAGTTTTGCCTTGTTGATGTGCCTCTTTCTTGGGTTTGTTTTCCATTTCTGTTAAATTTCTAAGAGTCTCTTTATTCTTCTTTATTTTAATTCTGTTGTTACTACTCTAAAACACAGACCTCACTCTATTTGAAGTATATTACTGCCAGACTGTAATTACTAAGGAGTCTTATGAGCAGACTATGATCGTACATAGCATTTGAGGAGAAAAGTCAGTGTCTGTGAAAACTTTTGGCAGTAGTGTATAGCAAAGCAGGGACCTCTAGGCAGAAAGCTTCCGCACATTGTGCTCTCTGTGTGGGAATACTGTCAATGGGATCGAAGGCAGGCATGAGAGGAACTCATGAATGGACTTCAGGCAAAGCCAAATGTGATCAGGATTTTAAGTCTGGAAAGTTTTGAAAATCAGAATCCTTAACAGAAAATCAAGGAAAAGGCACTATTTAGACATCTTGATGACATCCGTTTTTTACACTTCAGATTTTAGGTCCCAGTGCACATCCAGGTAAGGCCTGGGTTCTTCTCCATGAGTGCTTCCTGCCTCACAGACATGCTGCCGCTGGGACAGTGTGGCAGACTGCTTTGCTGTTGTTCCAATGCGAATCTGTACAAGGGAACGCATGCTCTTTCTAGGGCATTTGTCGGCTTCATAATACTTAAATATTTTATTACTATCATCAGATTTCGTTACTGAACTCCCCTCCAGAGCTTATGTTTTATACACGCACAGTTGAGAAGAAAGCACTGAGTGTTTGGACGGCTTCCGGCAGCAATGTAGAAAGCTGTACGAACAGCGTCATCTGATGATAGCGCTCTCCAGAAGACGTACCACGTGAAAACTAATTCTTGAGCGTCGGAATTTGGGGAGACCTTTTTGGGAGATTTCTGTAAAGGAGAAAGAGCATGAGTTAGAACACTTGAAATCTAACGTTAGACGACCCCATGGAAACAGACACCTCTACAGTACCTGTGTTCTCAGAAAAACAGTTCGGTTCGAGAACGGGGAGAACTCCTTATAAGGTACTGTACTAGGGAGACTAGGACGTAAGGAAAAGAAGGTTAAGAGTTTGAAGTCAATTTTAGAGTGGCTTCTAACGAGCTTTGTTTGTATCTCAGTCCTTGAAGAAAAAAGAGTGAACCGATCCCAAGGAAGGCCAGCCTTGAGCGCCAAAGGTGAAATAAATCAGCAATCCGGGTTTGTTGGAAGTGGTAACCAGAGTTCAGTAATTCGAAGTTACTTAACCAGTGTGGCTGAACAAAGAGCATCTCACTTAGAATCGTAGTTAGTGTTGTCGTGTCGTCTACATTTAAACCAAGACTGTGCTTCCTTTAGGAGACTGCTCTGAATATTATTTAGCTGTAAAGAAAAATGAAATAATGAGATTGACAGGTAAATGAGTGGACCTGGAAAACATTACGAGTAAGATAGCCCAGGCTCAGAAAGACAGATGGCACATGCTCTCTCTTATTTGTGAACCCTAGTGCTGAATTTTTAGATCTAAGTGTAGCTCTCACGCCTCATCAAAGAAGCTTCTTTTTGCAACAAATGGAGACTATTACGAAGTTCCACAACTGCTCAAAATGAAGATAGTAAGTTACTCTGGGGTGCCGCCCCAGTTGAGACATCTACAGTGCAAATCCTACACCTAAGTGTGGTGTGCTTCTAGACAACAACAGAGAAGCTGTGCCCATGAAATCTCTACAATACGGTTGACTAAGCAAGACCTACATAATGACAGCATTGTTGACATGCCAGTGTGGATAGGGAAAATTTCACAAGGGCCCACCTCTAGACAAAGCTACAGGCAATGACTGCTGAGGGAGGGTGGGTAGATTTTCTCTAGGGACGATCTTCCTGCTAGGTTATTCAGTCTCAGGTGGTCAAGCCTAAACATGTGTACACAAACGACCATAAAATTGACTCAATAGAATATGTGTGTATAATGTATGTAGATATAACAATAATAAAGGAGATGATAGGAAAGGGGGATGTGGGAGGAGAGGAAGGGGTGGAAATGAAATTCTCCAAAAAGTTTTAAAGAGGCTGCCGTGGGAATTTCGTGTGTATACTATTGTTACAGTGGTTGTAGTGACTTCTGTAAAGACATCTGCCCTTTTGTTTTCCATAGCATGTGGGGGCGCTGCTGCCTAATGTAAGTACAAGAGATTCATAGCACCACGAGTTACATACCATTAAAGACGGCACATGGGATTTATCCATAACTTTGATTTTAATGAAAACTGCTGTCTCATCTTCCATGAGTCTATTATGTGATCAGTTCCCAATGGCTGCATTTTAGAATTAGATACCTTTGATATAAACCAGGAGCCAGCAAGAAAGGTCCTTGAAGAGATGCCCAAGCCTGCTACCTGTTGTTACAGGTAAAAACGTACTGGAACGCAAGCATGCATATATGTTTGCATACTGTCTATGGCTACAGTCTTGCTATGACAGCAGAGGTGAACGCAGCCCACAAACCGGTTTAAATACTTAATTGCTTGACCCTTGACTAAAACTAGCACCTAATATAAATGGAGCTGTGGTGTTAACTCCTTTTGATAAATAGATCGAAAGGAGAGTTTCTGAAAGAAAATTGTATGCTCATTTTGCTTTTGCATTATTGCTAAGGTTTTGATATTATGCACATCATGCAGAGCCACAGAGAGCCCATGACAATAACACAGTAAGTTAGCTCTGTATGGGGCTAACCAAGATGGGCAGTGTCTAAGATCACTGTGTCTGCCAAACACTTAAACAAGATCCCACTTTCGCTTGGCGTCTGGCCCACACGTAGCTACGTTGGGCGGGAGTTTGTTTGTGTGCTGGCATTTCCAAGTTTACTTAAAAGTCTGCTGCACATTTTAAAGCGTTAGAGGCGCTGTGAACTCTGAAGACACGTGTAGTTAACCACCCTATTAAAGAAGAGCTGAGCCAGGCATGGAGGAGCCTGCCTATTACCCTGGAATTTGGGAGATAGAGGCGGGAGGATCAGGAATTCAAGGCCAACCTGAGCTATGTGAGAGCCTGCCCTCTAAAACAAACAAGGTCTTAACCATTCTGTTGTCCATAGTCTTATCTCAGGCTGTTTGCATAAAAGAGCTTTGGAAAATAAATTCCTTCTTGTCACTGTCTAATATTTCATAAAACACAGAAGTTACCAATTAAAATAAAAGATAAAGGTGTTAACAAAAATAAAATCAGTTATTTTTCTAAGGTTTCTAAATGAATGACCCTAACTTTTAAATTTCTTCAGAGACTGATAGTCTACAGGCTATCGTTTGTGGGTGGAGGAACTCCCAGCTCTAGAGAACAGTGCTGTTCTGTTCTTTGACGATTAATTTATAGACAATAATATTACTAATTAAGAGTTCCACTTTGTTTCCTACTCTTGTATGGCTACTTTGGCTATTTATTTCTCTCTGCATTTCAGCTCAAGGGTCTGTCCTTCAGAACACCAGCAGTAGGAAGAAGAATCCAGAAGTGCATATATATGTGTGTGTGTGTGTGTGTGTGTCTGTGTCTGTGTCTGTGTGTGTGTTTTTGAGACAGGGTCTCCCTGTAGTCCCAGCTGGCCTGGAACTTGAGACCAGGCTAGCCTCAAACTCACAGAGATCCGCCTGCTTCTTAACTTGAATCTTGCATTCAGAGAATTTAGAGAGACTGTCTAGGGAGATCATATTTAGGGTTATGTGTGTGATCAGTTCAGTAATGGAGTGTAGAAAATGTTAATTCTATCGTACAGTTCTAAGCTTAGCAGCATTTTCCATGTGAAATCAGAACAACATCCTTAGGAATTTAAATGAGCAGTTATACTTCACAGCTGTTTTCTATCAACCTCCACATCTACTTTATTTCTCTTGCATTATAGGTAGAACATTCTGAGTCATAGAAATAAGTAACGGGGAGCTGCTTTCATTACCTGTTTGTCCATCTCAGTGTATTCCCCAATAGGTTGATCCAGACTTAATGAGAAACAAAATGCCCACAGTTGAATTATAAAGGATGAAGTGTTCAGTTTGGAGGGCAGTGGTAGAGTGGATTTATTAGTTCAATTTTCATTGTTGGATGGTAAAGTATATTTTATAAAATTCTTCAATACTAATATTGTTTTAAAGACTCATTTTGTGTTTATCTTTATTAGAATTTCTGACAAATTTATTTCTCTTACATTCTTAATCTTAGCTTTAAGGTACACTTTTATTATTGAAAAATCACTTGCTTCATATAAACCTAGTAACATTGTGACCATATTATTAAATTGAGCTTCTTCAGCTTACTTAGGTATAAACTGGTTTTCCCAAGTTACTTATATTTGAAAGATATTCAATATTTTTAATTAATGAAAGATAGTTATTTCTTCTGAAATACTTATATTTTGCTTTATAATACTCAACTAGTTATCTTTAGTATTTTCTGTTCATAATATTTACAGTTAGCTCAAAGGGAAAACAACTGTAATACAAAGGGCAGTTTACCTGTGATTATCCCAAACTATTTTTGAAATATCTTAATGTCTAATCCTTATTAATGAAATCTGGCAGATTTTTTTGGTAGCTATCATTTCTGAGGCTCGTAATTCTCTTTTCTTAATATAGTTGTCTCAACATTTCTTATAGTTTCATTGGTAGTTTGCTAAAAATTGATTTAGACATTACATTTTTCTTGTTCATTGGGTGTTGCTTTACCATTTTTTAATTTACCTGTTTTTTTTTTTTTAATTTCTTCAAAAGTACGTGGGGAACTCTGCCACAATTCATGTGCTCATTCAGCTAAATTGGAAAGATGTTAGGTAAAATGGTCTCTTGAATTAATCAAGTATGTGTTGAAAACTTTTTGTGCTGACTGCATTTTCAGATTTGTCAGTGTTTTACTTGGTGTTTTAATAACAGCTTATTCATTTAGCATGTTGGTTGTAATATCAGAAATGTGTATTTTAATGATTTTTTACATTGTGTATCTTTTTCATAGGTAGCATGATGACTTTGTTCTAAATACCCTTTAACTGTCTGATGCAGGATCATTTCAGTTACTCTATTTTCCTGCAAAGTTATGAAACCTGTCAGAGACCATGTCACTGTTTTGCAAAGTCTTTTCATATCAAATATAAGGAAAATTATTCAGTTTTTATCATTGTAGTCTAAATCCTAATTAAAAATGACTTTTGGTGTTTTAGCTTTACTAAGTTAAGCATTTCTGAAAGCTTACAGCAAATCGATTTCACTTTGAATGTAGCAGCTGTTATGGTCAGTAATAGCTGAAAATCATCTGTTACTAATTAACAGAGGAACTTAAGACATCTTGAGCTAAATTAGTCTCAATGTTAAATTGTCCCATATTAAATTTGGTTAATGGTTCTTATTTTTATTTAGGAATCCATTTTTAGTTTTAGAGATAATGAACTACCTATACCGAGCATAGGTAATTAAAAGCTAAACCCCAAACTTGAAGTTCATTATACTGTAATTATAGGTCACAAAACTCATACTAATCCCTTAACCTTTTAATTTGTTCTGATGAGAAGAAGGACCAAAAAGATGCACATGAACCTGGCCTAAACTAATTGAATGCTGCATGGAAATACCTATTTTATGAAATTTCTCCTGAGCATGTACTTGCTGCTTGAATGTAAACAAATAGCAAATTCAGCCACATCTTCTTGTGCACCATGCCACTACGTACACTGTGTAATAAGCACAGGTTTCTTTTGATATTTGCTTTAATCACACACTGCAGCCTAATTTAATAGATGTTGTTTGTATCCCAACTTTTAAAATAGCTTACAGTAATCGCAAAGAAAGCTAAAAGATACTGCATGCTGAATCCCTTGATCACGTCTATATTTTAAAACTTGCAAACTGAGGGGCTGGAGAGATGGCTCAGGGGTTAAGAGCACTGACTGCTCTTGCAGAAGACCCGAGTTCTAGTCCCAACACCCACATGGCAGCTAACAACTGTCCCTAACTCCAATTCCAGGGCAATCCAATGCCCTCCTCTGACCTCCGTGGACCTTGTACAACATGGGTGTACTTACATACATGCAGGCAATACACTCGTACACATAAAATAAAAATAGAGAAAATATATATATTTTTTTAAATTGCAAACTGAGACTTGAGAGGTAGCTCAGCGGTTAAGAAACTGGCTGCTCTGGCAGAGAACCCGGGTTCTATTCCCAGCACCCACATGGCAGCCAACAACTGTCTGTAACTCCAGTCCCAGGAGATCCAATGGCTTTTTATGACCTCTGCAGGCATTGCATGCATGGGTGCACTTACCTACATGCAGGCAATACATACATACACATAAAATACTGTCCCTAACTCCAATTCCAGGGCAATCCAATGCCCTCCTCTGACCTCCGTGGACCTTGTACAACATGGGTGTACTTACATACATGCAGGCAATACATACATACACATAAAATAAAAATAATTAAAAATTTTTTTTAATTAAAAAATAATTTGTAAAAATTTGCATACCATTTGTCAGTAGTTCTGGTTCTCAGAATTTATCCCCTAGAGGGCCTGTCAAAACACAGATGCAGGTGCAGAGTTTGTGATTGTGATTGATTAAATACAGGGTGGAGTCTGAGGATTTGCCTTTCTGGGTGAGCTGCTCTTGATGATCCAGAATCCATATCTGGAGCAGCAGTGCTCTGGGCACTGTGACCAAAAAAGTTCTTAGACAGGGAATGTTATTAGTCCATTCTCCTGCTATGAGTACCAGAGCCAGAGGCATACAGAAAATAGGTTTTTGGGTTCACAGCTTTGGTGGCTGAAAGTTTAAACAGCATGATACTGACTCTGGTAAGGGTTCCCTTGGCTGTCCACACATGGCACATGGCATCATGACAGGAGTGCCTGTGAGAGAGAACACATAGCAAGAAAGGAGGAGAGTGAGTCACCAGGGAGATGTCAGTCTCGCTCTTTTGTGACAGCCTCTTGCAAGAACCCACCAGGCCTTTTCTGAGGGCAGTGACCCTTGTGACATAGTGACCTCCCCCTGGGTCTCAGCCCTTAAAGGTCCCACCATCACTTTAACATTTATTATTTGTGCATGCTTGTATGCGTCCATGCGTGCGTGCGTGCATGTGTGTGTGTGTGTGTGTGTGTGTGTGTGTGTGTGCTTGTGCACACCTGTGTCTGGAAATCAGAGGGTAACTTGTGGGAATCAGTTCTTACCTTCTACAATGTGGGCCCTAGGGATCAGACTCAGATCATCAGGCCTGATGGTAAGTCCCTTTTACCCACCAGCCACCTCACTGGCCTCACGAGCCCTTAATATTCCTGCACTGGGGAATCAATCACACTTCCAACACATAACTCTTTAGGGGACAGACTACATCCAAACCTTAGAAGGAAGAGATATTACATATGTGACTCTTTTAAAAATATTCTGGCATTCAGTTGATGAATGGATTAGAAGATTTGAGAAGTTTGACCATTTGTATGGGGATTATAGACAGTAAATTGTTAACCTATATAAAAATCAGTGGTAGAATTAACCAGCATTTGAGGCTGTAACCTTTGTGATTGTACTGAAAATGTGAGACATGAAACAGGAGTTGATGACTGCGTTTGCTAGACTTGGGGACAGGTACCTTTTGGTACCAGTAAATAAAACTGAAGCTATTGAATGGAGGGACCGTGAAGGAGTAAGCTTGGTAATAAGCTATTAAGGTCATTTCTGAGAAAGTTGACTAGAAATGTCTCTGATATATCTAGTTAGAAACATCCAGAAGACTGTGAGAATATCCATTTTCCCAGGGAGAGAGTTCTCTGAGAACAATTACAGGAGTTTGGTATAGTCTTTTCCAAGCTGCCTTTTGGCTGTGCTTCTTTCTCTGTGACAGGTGTCCTTCCTGCACCCAGTCACTGATCCCTTGGCATGGAGGTGGTGGGTGAGAGTGCCGGTGGCCCGGCTTCGTCTCTGTGGTGGCTGAAAAGGGTTGGGATCATTTTTCTCACTAAAAGTATTGGTTTTGGAGCAGTTCTCACAGACACAATTGACCTAAGCTTATAGTGGACAAATTTCTCTTCCTTACTTTTGAGTGACAATATTTTTCTCATTTACTGTGGCAAAACATTGGATTGTTTTTTTCTCTTAGCAATGTAATGCTTTGAAACAGATATCTTCCAGTTTATGAAACAAATGAGATGCTGGGACTTTATGAGAAAAAAAGGGCACTAGAAGTAAAGAGAAGCTAACATTTTCACCAAACTTACTTTTGGTTTTTAAAAATATCTATTATTTTTATTTTATGTGTATGAGTGTATTGCCTGCATGTATATAAGTTCATCTGTGCCGTGCAATACCCGTGGAGGTCAGAAGGGGGTGTCAGGTCCCCTGTAACTGGAATTACAGATGGTTGTTAGTCGCCATGTGGGTGCTGGGAACCAAACCCAGATCCTCTGCAAGAGCAGCCAGTGTTCTTAACCACTGAGCCATCTCTCCAGCCCCAGTTATTGTTGTTGTTGTTGTTGTTGTTGTTGTTGTTGTTGAGACAGGTCTCCCTATGTTCCCAGCTGGCCTGGAACTAACTATGTAGACCAGAATGGCTTCACTCTCACAGAGATCTGCCTGCGTGCCAGTACCACACCTGTCCGTGCGCCACCACACTGGGCCACCAAATCTATTTTTAAAGTTTTCATACTTAAACATATATTTCTAACATTTTCTTTTGACCTTGAACCTCCTAATTCTTAATATTTATTAGGGTATTTGTTTAGTGCTAGTGTGAATAGGACATAGTCTTTCTACACTTAGATTTTGCTATTTTGCAGATTATTTTTAGATAAATCTTCCATTGTAGTAACTATAGTTTTTGTATAGCATGTTAATATTATGTTAAAGCCGTATAGGCTTCTGGTGCAGTTTACCTTTTTTCTGGGACTTAATACTTCAACATACCCTTTTAAGATATTTTTAGTGATTAACAAAAGGGAGGGGTCTAATTGACCAAAAACATGGATTCTGTAAATTATTATTTAAACTATTTGGTTTGCTAAAACCCTTATTCATGTAACTATAATGGTACAAGTAATAAAATTTGAAGTTGAAATAACAAATCATCCAAATATAGGTGCCACTTCTCTGCTAAAACATGCTTTGTACCATGTGTATGGAAGTGTGTCTCACCTGTATAAATATTCTCAACAGCTCCACAGTTCTGAGTTCCATCTGGATCAGCAATTGAACTTTTTCTATGCTGTCTCCTTAAGACATTGAAGACTTTTTTTCCAGATTCCTTTGCCTATAATATTAATACTTCCCTGTCTTAATTTCCTAACATGTAAAGACAACCTAAAATTTATTATTACATAATATTTTTTGTTTCAGTTTTGAATTTCATTTTTCTTTTATTATTTTTCCCAAGTTAATTATTTATTTAATAATCACATACTTAGAAGAAGCATTTCATTAAAACAGCATTGACATATTCAATAACAAATTTTCTGACCTAAGATGCATCTTTTTCAAAATTAGCTGTAAATTCTTAGGTTTACAGTTGAATTATTACAGTTATAGAATATTGTACTCAGTATAAACCCTATAAGACATAAAATTAAATCAGATTTTAAACTTTTTATAAAAGAACTCTATTTCATTATTAAAATACACAGTTTCATACAGAAAAATTCGTTTTCAATGCAATTAAGATGTTTGCACATGTGTTTCTAATCTCTATATATCTGATTATTACTAGTCACAGTTGGTTACTTTCTGAGCTCCTTGGCATCTGAGCATGGATATAAAGTTATCAGGTAGATTTCAATGGTAATGTTTTTCACATCTACTAATTCTTCTCATTATTTTTTTAATCAATATTTTTTCAAATTTTTAATAACTACATGATTAAAAGAAGCATTTCATTACAGATTTAACATATTCAGTAAAATGCTCCAGAGCAGGAGTACATCTCTTTCACAAGTGGGTGTAAGTTTCTGGGTTCATAGTTGAGTTATACAATATTGAACTCAGTATAAGCCATGTAAGAAATAAAATTGAGTGAGTTTTTAACCTTTAAAAAAGATCTCCATTTCATTTTAAAATATACTGTCTCTTGCAGAAAGACTCATTGGTTTTGCTACTAACACTGAGATCTAGGCGCATGCATCTCTAATCTGTTGGGTAGATTTCAATGGTAATGTTTATCACCTCTACTAATTAGCATGATGTAAATTTCCATGCTTCCTCCTCAAATGGAATACATTTTTAAATATTTGTTCTTTTGTGTGTGTGTGTGTGTGTGTGTGTGTGTGTGTGTGTCTATATAACGCAGAACATCCCAAACCATCTTATTTGACTATACACCCACTTCCCGGATGGCACCCTCCCATAGCCCGCCCCCCGCCCCGCTACAGCCCTTATACTTTGATATCCCTGCTACTGTCAGCTGTGTTGTCGGCACCCCCAGCCAATCCCCACTACTTGCCTTTCTGGTAAATCTAGTCAGCCTATCTACAGGTCTTTGTTTTAGGAGGGTCAGCTGTTCTTCATCTAGTGGTAATCAGTTGTCTATATTCCTTTGGATAATATTGGGGTCTGCTGTTCATTTTCCCAGTTCTGTGCTGGGTTACTATCTGGGAACCCCTTTGGCCACCTTGGCCAGCAACTCAAAAGAAGGTATTGTCTGTCTGGCATTGTTGCTTGTTATGTAGCCTTTAGCTATACATATGGACTCTTAAGAAATTATATTGGCCCCTTTAATCTTTGGTTATACTTTCCTTTTGGGTGTTTAAGGCCA